>NW_021703768.1:68278882-68878882 GCF_005190385.1 Monodon monoceros
AGAAAGAAAGAAAGAAAGAAAGAAAGAAAGAAAGAAAGAAAGAAAGACAAGCAGAAACTGTCAGAACCAACTTTTTCAGTACTCTAAAAAATAGTCAAAGATACAGCAACCAAGCAAATGCTAAACAAGAAAAAAGCAATATAAAAATGTTAAAACAAACAAACAAACAAAAAAACTTTGAGGCACTTTTACTTGTCTTTGCGCCACCACTCCCCAGACTCAAAGGTGGTCTTGAAGATAGTGGCTTGTCCCTTCAAAGGAAGCAGAACAGATCTTATTCACAAAGCATTATGTTACTTTGTTCTAAGTTGTCTGATGGCTCTCTGAAGACTTAATGCCAGCTGCTCATTTCTGTTTTACCTAACTCAGAACTTGTTAAAGACAGAAGAGGGATGGGCATTGTTACAAACATTGTAACATTGTAAAGTGAATGAAAAACCTCTAGCTAACAGGGACAAAAGATTACAGTTGGAACATAAAATATACTGCCTAAATATGGTAGGAAAATCCAGGAAAAGAATTCATTTGGGAAATTAAGACATTCAAAATTTCCCATGTCCTGGGTGCCCATGACCTGCACCCAGGACAGGGTGCATTAGCTCAGAGAAGACTTGAGAACATTCTAAACTTACACCTCTGCCTTATCTCTAGACTCAGGGCTAGCAAGAAGTGTATAGTAACTGAAAGGAAAAATTCATATAAGGACTCAACAGCAGAACTGAGCAGGTGAAAGAATTAGTGAACTCAAAGACACCACAATTGAAATTAACTAAAGTTTTATAATGAATATCCTCACCTGTCACATTTCCTTAATAAATATACTTAAATAAAATTTTTAATGTTTTAAAAGAATAAATTAAGGATGACATGAATATTTCAATGTAATTGAGACTAATTAATTGTCCAAACATTTTTAATTTGCCTACTTTGATTGTCTCTATGAAGTTCTGGAGATTCCTCAAACCACTCTCACTTCTCACACCAAATGCAAATCTGGGAGTCCTCAAGACCACAGTCAGATTCAATCATTTGCTACAAGTACTTGTAGAACTCAGAAAAGCCATTATACTCATGGTTATGGTTGATTACAACAAAATAAGTTAATATCAGAGAGGAAATATGTACATAGGGCACAGTCCTGGGGATACCAAGGCTTGGAGCTTCCAGTTGTCCTCTCCCAGTGGAACTGTGCAGGCAGCACCTGTTTTTACCAACAGTGATGTGTAACAATATGCATAGAGTACTGCCAATCAAGGATGCTCACCTAAGCCTTGGTGTCTACAGTTTTATTGGAACTGGGTCACATAGAAATGTTTCACCCCCTATGTGGCTAAAGTTAGACTCTCCATTCCCTCCAGATGTTGAGCTGATTCTTTGTGGCCAAAGACCCCCAACCATAAATCATACGATTAGCATAGACTACCTGGCATGGCCAAAGCCTCCAGGTAAACAAGGACTCACTTTCAGGCAGAGCATTCCAAGGGCTTAGAGGTTACCTCCCAAGAGCTGAAGCCAAAGCCCAAACCTCTTTTGAGTAAGTTACGCACCCTTTGTGTATTTATGCAGAAGAAACATTGAGTGATACCATTTATTGTTTTCTGCTCTTCTGGTATGTGATTGCTTATAAAAGTATTGCAGGTTGAACTAAAGAATCCTTTGCGCAACTGACATTAAAGAAGGTTAATATACAATGAATTAATTAGAACATAAATTATATAAATACAAGTATATGTATAATTAACTGTTATATATATCAAAACAATGTAAACAGCATATAATTAAAATTTTGAATTCTCAAATTGAAAATAATCTAAATTCTCAATAAATAAATATAAATTTGAATATCAGGGGAAGTTTTTCACTGCTATGGACATTTTTTCTTCAATAAGTAATAAATGAAAGCTGAAAAGAAAAATCTAGTTTCATGCTTGTCTGCCTTCCATAGAATAGGGCCTCTTATAATAGTAGCATTTTGCAGACAGTAGTTCAACTTAGATTTTACTGGAGAAAGAATGTTAAGAACCTCATTTAACTTGTGTGTATCAGTATATTGGAAAATGAAGAAATGTGGTTATAACTTCACAGTCCATTGCTCAATTTTTCTGGGACTGTGGAATTGGAAAAACAAAACTGACTTCTAGAATATTTTGCAAAAGTAAGGATGATTAAAGCAAACTTGGAATTTTTTTTTTCTTTTTTTTTAACCGGTACGCGGGCCTCTTACTGTTGTGGCCTCTCCCGTTGCGGAGCACAGGCTCTGGACATGCAGGCTCAGCAGCCATGGCTCACGGGCCCAGCCGCTCCGTGGCATGTGGGATCTTCCCGGACCGGGGCACGAACGCGTGTCCCCTGCATCGGCAGGCGGACTCTCAACCACTGCGCCACCAGGAAAGCCCGGAATTTTTTTTTTTCAAAACAGTTTGATAAATCCTAAGGCTGCGCTACTTGTTAGAGACTGCAATTGTCACACCTCGTACTACTCTCTTAATATAGATAAAAACAATATTACCCTTCAATCTTATGGGAATAAGCATAAAATTAAAAGAATGGAAACTATACTCATAAACAACAAGATGGTAAAGTAAGAGGACATTCAGCTCACCTCTCCCCATGAACACATCAAAAATACATCTGCTTGTGGTACAGTTCTCACTGAAAACTAAACTGGAAACTAGCAGGACGACTTCTGTACAACCAAAGCTATACGAAAGATACACACATAATTGGGTAGGAAGGAAAGAAAAGCAATAGGGTCAGGACTTGTGTTACTGGGGGGGACACAGAGGAAAAGGGAGACTATATGAGGGGACACCCTCCCTGGGGAGTGAGCAACGAGAGCCACAGATTGGGAACCACAGTTCTGGGGTCCTATGTTGGGGAGATGAGCCTCCTTGGCTGTTTGGAGAAACTCTGGGACTAACAGGAGGGTGGTAGGAAGCCTGGCTTGCCCCTGAGCAAGGTGAAGAGAGGTCTGATCTATGGGCTGCCGGATCTCCTGAGACCTTGTGACAACCCCAGCTGGAGCCAAGCAAACACTCCTGCCCCATTCACTCCACGTCACAGTGTAGCACTGGATCTGGGATGGCCACAGCCTGGGAGAAGATTAGACTGTGGGATACAGAGGCAACCCCAACCAAGGGCAGAGCCTGGATGGGGCGGCAGCAGCCATGGCCTTTACTAAAGCAGCCCACATCTCTGATGGTGGCTGCTCCACCACAGCTCACCCCTCAGTACACACCAAGAGTCTGCCTGGGCCCCACTTGCCCCACAATGTGGCTCCACAACAGGGTGGAGGTAGTGGGGGCTGGGGGCAGTGATCAGCTGTGAGGATCAAAAGGGACTTGGCATCCGGGGCTGCATCTAAAAGAACCAAGGAAAACAAATGTGGGTGCCTGCACAGGCAGCACCTCTGAGACAGCTTGGATATTTGTATACAGTAGATGTGAGCCAAGAGCTCTCATGGGTCTCCCTTGCTTCAGCATTCCCCTTCTCTGGGGCAAGGGTCCTGGTGCCGGGAGAGGGGAAAACACACACTTAAAGGGAACAGAGCCAGCTCAGGTCCAACCCTCAAGGCTTCTGCTCTAGCAACTTGGGATCAGACCCACAAGTCTACAAATAAAAAATGTTGGAGAGGGTATGGAGAAAAGGGAACACTTGTACCCTGTTGGTGGGAATGTAAACTGGTGCAGCTACTATGGTAAACTGTATGGAGATCCCTCAAAAAACTAAAAATAGAACTACCATATGATCCAGCAATTCTACTCCTGGGAATATATCAAAAAAAAAAAAAAAGAAAGAAAAGAAAACACTAATTTGAAAAGATACGTGCACCCCAATGTTCATAGCAGCATTATTTACAATAGCCAAGATATGGAAGCAACCCAAGAGCCCATCAACAGACAAATGGTTAAAGAAGATATGGTACATGTAGGCAATGGAATAATATTCAGCCATAAAAAAGAATGGAATTCTGCCACTTGCAGCAATGTAGATGGACCTAGAGAATATTATGCTTAGTGAAATGTCAGATAGAGAAAGATAAATACTGTATGATATCATTTTTATGTGGAATCTAAAAAATAAATGAATGTATAAAGTAAAACAGAAACATACAGATATAGATAACTAGTGGTTACCAGTGAGGAGACAGGCATTGGGGGGAGGTGCAAGATAGGGGTATGGGATTAAGAGATACAAATTCCTAGGTATAAAATAGATAAGCAACAAGAATATATTTTATAGCACAGGGAATTATAGCCACTATATATATATATATATATATTTTTTTTTTTTTTCAGTACGCGGAGCTCTCACTGTTGTGGCCTCTCCCGTTATGGAGCACAGGCTCCGGACCGCAGGCTCAGCGGCATGGCTCACAGGCCCAGCCACTCCGCGGCATGTGGGATCTTCCCAGACTGGGGCATGAACCCATGTCCCCTGCATCGGCAGGCGGATTCTCAACCACTGCGCCACCAGGGAAGCCCTATAGCCACTATTTTATAACAACTTTTAATGGAGTATAATCTGTAAAAATAATCGCTATGCTGTATAAGTGAATTTAATATTGTAAATCAACTATACTTCGCTGTTTTAAAATGTCTATTAGAACAGAATGGAGATGCTGTGCATTGTAGAACAGGAGAAAGAGAGAGAGAGAGACTGTCCCTGGGTGTTGTTCATCAGTAGTAATAATAGAAGTCATTTTCTCTAAGAGCAACTTTCTTGCTTAAAAAACCCCCAAATCATCAAGTTTTTAAACAGCCATTCCCCAGATAAATAAGAAAATATAAAACATACAACAAATAGTTTCTTCTAATTTGTCCTTCTTTGGGAAAATAATAAATAAAATAAACAAACTTATTTTCTATCAAGCTACAGAAATTTAGCCAAATTACAAAGACTAGAACTTTTTTCTCCTAAACAGTCTTTTTAAAAGAAAACCACTTTATTTTTCATTTATTAATTTATGAGTGAAGGGGACAGATTGAGCCAGCACTCATCAAATAAAATAAATTCATTAATGAGTCAAATTCACTTGAAAAAAATTGAAAAGTGATACTCAACTTACATGTAATTTCGTTGTAAAAAAAGGAAGAGAGAATATACTTTAAAAAATATTTAGACACTTAAGTGCTTGTGATGATTTATACCTTTGATTTCAGCAGGGGTTAGGATCTCAACATCAACACTGCAATTATTTTTAAAGTTCTGAACATGGCCTTTAGCACATGATTAAAATAAAGACACTTCACAAGTGGGATCTTAGGGATCTCTAGCAGCCAAAGGGAAAAAAAATAGGGGTTAATTTTGTTTTCTTGGAAATAAAAGTAATTGTATTAATAAAATCTGTGTAATAGCTATCAGCTCAGAAGTTTTACAATTAGGTGGAAAAGGGAGAAAAATATGGAACATATAAAGATTAGAAATAGCAATAATATAGATATGGAAAACTAACATTTACTTAAAACTTTTGATTTTACAAGGCACTTTAACATAAACCACCCACTTTGTTCTCCACAGCAAACTTCTTATTAAGTTCTACTAAAATTCATTAGGTAAGAAAATGTTTTCAATATCCACATTTTACTGCTGTTTATACTGAGGCTCAGAGATTAAATGACCAGTCCAAGGTCATTACCAAGTAAGTATCATACCAAGACTTAAACACACATTCCTCTCAAAACACATCTTTTTCTATTAAACAAAACTGCCTTTATCATACTTTAGTATCACCAAACTAAATACCATTCATGAAGAGAAAAAATTGAGACTGGTCTGTGTTAGATATTACTAGTCTTCAGGTCTCTAACTCCTTGGGCCAGGCAAATATTTATTTCAACATTATCCAATTTATTCCAACATATTATTTATCATGACAAAGAAACCAATAGAAAAATGAATGCCAACTGAAATTTTAAATTATAAATGGTATGTTCTATACATTAAAACTTTTGACATATGGTTATAGAAAAATTTTAAATAAATTTTATAGAACCTAAAATACTGGAACAGAAGTTTCCCTTTATCTTTTAAATCTAAAAAGGTTTCTTGAATTACTTTTATTTTCTCCTTATTGTGAGAAACAGAATATATTCTTAAATAATGTTAAGGAGCATCTCTATCTTTTCATGATAGCTAAAGTAATGTAAACTTTGAATTCCTACATGACAAAACAAACTTAATCATTCCTAATTTTAAAGAAGCTGCCATGTGCCAGAGGATTTCCTTATCATAGTTACTCATAACTCTTGAAAAGACATTCAGGATGTTACTTATTAGCCATTTCAATTTTCTTGGCTTCTAACATTTCATTTTAATTTAATATGAATGACAGTTTCTCAGCTTGGTCAGCAAAAGAAGTATAATCAGTTAGCAATGTAGGGATGGATGATGACACTAGGTTAGTCATTCATTTTTACTGATGGCATAAGTCTATCAGACATTAACCAATCTTGTTAATAGAAACCAATCTAAAGATTCGTTTTGGATATAGAAAAAGTATAGAGTTAACACAGTTGGAGTTTGATAGCATTTAATAATCTGTTCAATTAATCATCACTTGGAGCAGGGCTAGGAAACTTAAGACTAGTCTAAGCATTAAAGAAATATAATCATCTGATGAAAAGGTGTCTTAATTATAGAAAAATTAGAAAAAGCCTTAAAAGTATACAATCTCATTATTATTATTTTGGTTATTTCTCCCACAGCCATTACTTCTAAATATCCACTTAATTCATGTGTAAGGTGATAAAAAATAATTGACATATATGTTGTTACAGCTGGCAGTCAAATGATTTAAGTGATTCAAGGTAAAATTTCCAATTTTCCTATTTATGGTACTGGGACCAGGATATTTATGGTTTGTTATCCCAGGATAACATCATCACAAACTGTCCCATGCGGGTATGGAACTGAGAAGCTGAATAATCATATTCAATCATTATAGAGTGATGTTTATATAGGTCATCCATTGAATCCTTATTAATTTTTCAATTCAAGTTGTTAAAGTTATGCGTTGGATTTTCTTCATTGGGCTCGTTATAACAACAACTATTACCATAATGAAAGTAAAAAACCAAGACTCCAAAGAGACACAAATTTGGTCTCTCCATGAAGGGATGAAGGGATCATAGTGCAACGTTTTTAAGCTAAGATTTTATTATTGGTGAAGTGTTTGATATTTTTAGTTTCTTGAGTAAACTAGAAAAACACACCATACTCTTGCATTCTAAAAATTTGAAGACACCTGCATTTAACATTTACTGAATTACTAATTCACAAAGAAATATCTTGTGTCATAAAACAATGCAGGTATTGTACTTGTTCCCTGATATTAAATCTAGCAGAAAATATAATACAAGGTCAGTTACAAAGTGTTCTAGAAATTCAAACCCTAAGGGATTAGTTCTAATGGGCAGATGTTATAGATTGTATGTCAGATGGCTGCAATTATTTTTTTCTCTCTATCCATGTCCCTTTACAATGTGATTTTGCAGCTTTTCCCATTAACAGGTAGAGTTTATTTTTCTATCCCTCAAATATGCACTGGCTTAGTGATTTCTTTGGCCAGTAGAACGTGGCAGAAGTGATGTGCCAGTTTGAGCCTGACCACGCAACCATGAGGACAAGACTAGTTTCGGCTTCTGAAAAGTAGGATTACATAGGAGAAAATCAAAGCAGCTAATACCAACCTGACTTCCAGAGCAGAGCCATTTAGCTGATTCTCAGCGGATTATGAGGGAGCCCAAGCATGACCAAAAGAACCACACAGCTGGAATATAGATTCAAGAATAATAATAAATGGTCATTGTTTTAAGCCACTAAATTTTGGAGTGGATTGTTAGGAAAAAACAGGAAACTAATACAGCAGATAAGTAGGTGGCAGAATGTAAGTTGTTAGAAGTTGTAAGTCTGATGTGCAGAGATGAAGAAGATGTGGTAGGCGGAGGATTTAATTTTTCATTAATAGTATGGAGTAGACACTCTGAAAAAATAATAGTCTTCATTTTTAATTTCCTGTTGATATTTTTAACAGATTCCTTTTTAAAAAGAGTTTTAGATTTACACTGAAAAGGATAGTACAGGGAGTTCCATATATTCTGCATCTAACTCCCCCCTTTTAAAAAATCTTTTATTATTATGGAATATTTGTTATAATTAATGAAACAATACTGGTCCATTATTATTAACTAAAGTCCATACTTTATTCAGCTTCCCTTAGTTTAGCCTAATGTCCTTTTGCTTTTTCTCTATCATATCTAGGATACCACATTACATTTGGTCATCTGATTGTAGGTTCCTCCTGGTTGTGACAGTATCACAGATTCTCTTGTTTCTGATGACTTTGACAGTATTGAGGAGTCCTGGTCATGTATTTTGTACATCTATTGTGCCTATCTATTAGAACTTTTCTGGTGTTTTTTCACAGATTACTAAAGTTATGGCTTTAAGGGAGGGATACCACAGAGATAAAGTGTTACTTCCATCATATCATATCCAGTACACAAGTATGATACCAGGGTATCAACATGATTTTTTACTGTTGATATTGACCTTGATCACCTGGATGAGGTAGTGTTTGTCAGGTTTTTCTACTATAAAGTATAATAATTCTCCCCCTTTCCATTCTGTACTCAATAGAAGGCAGTCACTAAGCACAGCCCACACTAAGGAGGAGGGAATTGTGTTCCCCCTTCTTTAGGGCACTGTATCTACATAAATTATTTGGAATTCTTCTGCATGGGAAGCTTGCCACTTCTCCAATTAATTTATTTATTCAATAATTTATTTATAGCACTGTAGACTCATGGATATTTATTCTATATTTAGGGTTATAATCCAATGCTACGTTATCTTGTGGCTCACATTTTTCCTGTCTTACCCATTAGAAGATACCTCATTTGGTCCTGTTTCCCTTTGCCATATCCTCTTCAATGTAGGGTTCTTCTGCAGAGTGGTTATGGGGGGGGCGGAGTTGGAATTTCCTTACTTTCTGGAACAAGATGATCTGGACTCATCTGTGTATTTTCTGCCTCAGTTTTAGAATCAGCCATTTTCCCATAGAGAATGGTATAAAAACAAAGATCTGGGGATAAGATAGGTTTGTTGCTACTTGAGTGTCTTTGCCTCTAGGCCCTATCAGTCCTCAGAGCAAGGAAATATATGTGTACCTTTAAATGAGTGGAATTCAAACATATCTATAAAGAGCTCTACATGTAACCATCTGTATCTACATTAAGCCAAACATGAGTTCATACCAATGTCTCCAAGCCTACTGTAGTACCACACAGATCATTCTAGATCCCTCTTCTTTTTCCTTTTTTAAATATGAGTATAATTGCTTTACAATGTTGTATTAGTTTCTGCTGTACAATGAAGTGAATCAGCCATATGTATACATAAATCCCCTCCCTCATGGACCTCCCTCCCACCCGCCCCACCATCGCACCCATCTAGGTAATCACAGAGCACTGAGCTGAGCTCCCTGTGCTATACTATTATAGCTCCTACTAGCTATCTATTTTACATGTGGTAATGTATATATGTCAATCCTAATCTCCAGATTCGTCTGACCCTACTCTTCCCCCCCATGTCCACATGTCCATTCTCTATGTCTGTGTCTCTATTCCTGTCCTACAAATAGGTTTATCTGTACCATTTTTCTGGATTCCACATATATGCATTAATATACGATATTTTTTTCTTTCTGATTTATTTCATTCTGTATGCCAGACTCTAGGTCCATTCACATCTCTAAAAATGACCCAATTTCATTTCTTTTTATGGCTGAGTAATATTCCATTGTATATATGTACTATATCTTCTTTATCCATTCATCTGATGGTGGACATTCCATGACATGGCTATTGTAAATACTGTTACAATGAACATTGGGGTACATGTGTCTTTTTGAATTATGGTTTTCTCAGGGTATATGCCCAGTAGTGGGATTGCTGGGTCATATGGTAGTTCTATTTTTAGTTTTTTAAGGAACGTCCATAATGTTCTCCATAGTGGCTGTACCACTTTACATTCCCACCAACAGTGTAAGAGGGTTCCCTTTTCTCCACACCATCTCCAGCATTTATTATTTGTAGATTTTTTAATGATGGCCATTCTGACCAACGTGAGGTGATACCTCATTGTAGTTCTGATTGGCATTTTTCTAATAATTAGTGATGTTGAGCATTTTTTTCATGTGCCTCTTGTCCATCTTTGTCTTCTTTGGAGAAATGTTTATTTAGGTCTTCCGCCCATTTTTTGATTGGGCTGTTGTTTTGATATTGACTTGCATGAGCTGTTTGTATATTTTGGAGATTATTTCTGTGTCAGTTGTTTCATTTGCAAATATTTTCTCCCATTCTGAGGGCTGTCTTTTCATCCTGTTTATGATTTCTTTTGCTGTGCAGAAGGTTTTAAGTTTAATTAGGTCCCATTTGTTTATTTTTGTTTTTATTTTCATTACTCTAGGAGGTGGGTCAAAAAAGATCTTGCTGCGATTCACGTCAAAGAGTGTTCTGCCTATGTTTTTCTCTAAGAGTTTTATAGTGTCTGGCCTTACCTTTAGGTCTTTAATCCATTTTGAATTTATGTGTGTGTATGGTGTTAGGGAGTGTCCTAATTTCATTCTTTTGCATGTAGCTGTCCAGTTTTCCCAACACCACTTATTGAAAAGACTGTCTTTTCTCCATTGTATATTCCTGCTCCCTTTGTCATAGATTAGGTTAGCATAGGTGTGTGGGTTTATCTCTGGGCTTTCTATCCTGTACCATTGATCTATATTTTTGTTTTTGTGCCAGTACCATACTGTTTTGATTACTGTAGCTTTGTAGTATAGTCTGAAGTCAGGGAGCCTGATTCCTCCAGCTCTGTTTTTCTTTCTCAAGATTGCTTTGGCTAGTTGGGGTCTTTTGTGTTTCCATACAAACTGTAAAATTTGTGTTCTAATTTTGTGAAAAATGCCATGGTAGTTTGATAGGGATTGCATTGAATCTGTAGATTGCTTTGGGTAGTATAGTCATTTTCACAATATTACTTCTTCCAATCCAAGAACATGGTGTATCTCTCCATCTGTTTGTGTCATCTTTGATTTATTTCATTCATTAGTGTTTTATAGTTTTCCGAGTACAGTTCTTTTGCCTCCTTAGGTAAGTTTATTCCTAGGTATTTTATTCTTTTTGTTGAAATAGTAAATGGGATTGTTTCCTTAATTTCTCTTAATTGATCTTTTGTTGTTAGTGTATAGGAATGCAAGAGATTTCTGTGCATTAATTTTGTATCCTGCAACTTTACCAAATTCATTGATTAGCTCTAGTAGTTTTCTTGTGGCATCTTTAGGATTTTCTAAGTATAGTTTCATGTCATCTGCAAAGAGTGACAGTTTTACTTCCTTTTTTCCAATTTGTGTTCCTTTTATTTCTTTCTCTTCTCTGATTGCTGTGGCTAGGACTTCCAAAACTATGTTGAATAATAGTGGTAAGAATGGATACCCTTGTCTTCTTCCTGATCTTAGAGGAAATGCTTTCAGTTTTTCACCATTGAGAATGATGTTTGCTATGGGTTTGTCATATATGGCCTTTATTATGTTGAGGTAGGTTTCCTCTATGCCCACTTTCTGGAGAGTTTTTATCATAAATGGGTGTTGAATTTTGTCAAAAGCTTTTTCTGCATGTATTGAGATGACCATATAGGTTTTATTCTTTAATTTGTTAATACGGTGTATCACACTGATTAATTGTGTATATTGAATAATCCTTGCATCCCTAGGATAAATCCCACTTGATCATGGTTCATGATCCTTTTAATGTGTTGTTGGAGTTTTTGTGCTAGTATTTTGTTGAGGATTTTTCATCTATGTTCATTAATGATATTGGTCTGTAAATTTTCTTTTTTATGTGATATCTTTGTCTGGTTTTGGTATCAGGGTGATGGTGGCCTCATAGAACGAGTTTGGGAGTGCTCCTCCCTATGCAGTTTTTGGGAAGAGTTTGAGAAGGATAGATGTTAGCTCTTCTCTAAATGTTTGATAGAATTCACCTGTGAAGCCATCTGTTCCTGAACTTTTGTTTGTTGGAAGATTTTTAATCACAGTTTCAATTTCAGTACTTGTGATTGGTCTCTTTATATTTTCTATTTCTTCCTAGTTCAGTCTTGGAAGGTTGTACCTTTCTAAGAATTTGTCCATTTCTTCTAGGTTG
Organism: Monodon monoceros; assembly: GCF_005190385.1. Lineage (NCBI taxonomy): Eukaryota > Metazoa > Chordata > Mammalia > Artiodactyla > Monodontidae > Monodon > Monodon monoceros. The sequence continues at coordinate 68,291,080 of NW_021703768.1, forward strand.
TCCATTTTATTGACATATAGTTGCTTGTAGTAGTCTCTTATGATCCATTGTATATCTGTGGTGTCTGTTGTAAATTCTCCATTTTCATTTCTAATTTTATTGATTTGAATCCTCTCTGTTTTTTTTTTTCTTGATGAGTCTGGCTAAGGCTTTCTTATTTACATGTTAACTCTAACTCCAAAAGAAACTTGTTTCCAACAATCATCCATTTATTTAATTGTTCAATTCCAGTAATTCATATATAGCAGTAACAGAATTGCTTAGCCACTAAATATTATGCTTTTATCAGAAGCCTAATATCTCAGTTTTTTTTCAATAAGAAATGATTTTTCTACTCTATGGTCCAGGTATATATAGCCAATTTATATATCATATTCTCTCAGACTCCTCTTAGTCCTCTGTAACAGGAATTAATATGAATTGTTAAGCAACCTTGGTCCATTTGAACCTCCTGGAAAAACTAAGCCTTGTTTTGTACAATTCAGAGGCTTTTAAACAACACTATCACAACCTGCTATCATTAAGAGCAATTCTTTTAATTATCTCCATGGTTTTAAATAACATCTAGAAACCAACAACCCAAATTTAGAAAGCTATATGTGTGGTGTCCCACAAAATCTTAAGTAATATATCCAATACTTCAGCTTCAGTAAAGTTAACTAAGGCCTACCTCTATCCAAACACTCGACCTTCATCTCCACTGCCAACACCTCTGTGCAAGTAATCATGTCACCTTACATGAGCAAACTGCTACAATGACCTCTGAAATGATCCTTCCATTCTCCTTCTTAACTGTTGCAAACTATATTCCATACACCAGAAAGGGGAGATATTTAAAAGCATAATTGAGATCACATGTTTCTACTGTGTTAAAACCCCTTCGGTTGCTTCTCATGTTTAGAATAAAATCCAGATTTTAACCATCACTTAAAATGGTCCTACATCATCTCTCCCCAGCTTTTCCCTGTGTGGCAGTAACATTTCAAGAAACAGAACTTCACTGTTTTTTGAAAATGCTCTTGTTGTTGTTGTTTGTTTTTCCCTGCCTTAAGATCTTTTCATTTGTTTTTCTTCTGCCCACGATACCTTTTCCCAAATCTGTACTTGACTCACTCCTTGCCATTCTTTAGCTCAAGCCTTAACTCTCTGGGTGAACTTGTGTGAGTGCTGACACCATCTCTCCCATTCCCTCTCTTTCAAATTATCCCTGTTATTTCCAATATACATTCAAATTTCAGCTTAAAGCGATCTTGTTTACTAAATAGTGTATTGTAACTTGTTTGCTGTCTCTTCCTATTAGGATATAACCCCCGTGTGAGGGTCTAATCATCATTGTGTATGTAATATCTATATCAGGGACTATTGAAGATATGTTACTGAGTAAGTGAATTAATGAATAAAATAAATATAATAACATTGTTCTAAAACTATGGATTTGGAGCTAATACCAAAAACGAGCATATTTTTATGCCAGTTTTCAACCTTTTTTAGATTTTCCTGTGGACTTAAGTTTTGTGACAGCTGAAATTAATCAAGGATTACTTATGTTGGGCAGAGAGGGTTGGAAATTGATCTATCTATCACATAACATTCTTCATCTTGTCAAAGTGGTAGTATAGTGCACTAGAAACTGACAGGTGAAGTCATTCTTATCTGGGAAATAATTCAGCAACTTTGCTAAAATCATAAAGGTCTTTACTTTAATGGAGGAAAATGAAAGTATTACTTAAAAAAAATTAACAACCCAGGATACAGGAGGTTATTTATTTAATGACACTAAACCTTAATAAATCTGACACACAGGAAAGCTACTTATTTTTGAATACATAAAATGAAGCTTAATTTGAAAAATTTGGCTTCACTTCATGAGAGTACACAGGCCAACTCTACAAAATAATTTAACTTTGTGTAGTTAGTTTCATGTGTTTTTGTTCTTGTTACAATTAAATCCTAGGAAAATATCCCTTAGAATTGTTATTTTTGAATTGAGGTCTTTCCTTGTTCGTTTGTTTGTGAGGTTTCCTATGTTGTTGTTGTTCTTGTTTTTTAATGTCAATAGGTAAAGATATTTAAATTCACGTATACAAATCAGTGAGTTTTAAGAAATTCTTACAGTAATATAATCACCACTGCAATCAAGATGCAGAATATTTCCAAAGCCTCAAAAATTTCCTTCATGTTCTTTGTAGGTAATATTCTCTCCCCAAACCCAGTCCCTGGAAATCAGTGATTTGATACCTTTTCCCATGGTTTTGCCTTCTATAGAAAGTTATTTAAATGGAATTATAGTTTCAGCCTTTTCCACCTGGTTTTGCTCAAATCGTCTGCTGTTTTGGGGATTCATCCATATGTTTGCATTTAGTGTGTTCTTTCTATTGCTGAGTAGTATCCCATTGGATGGATGCATTGCACTTTGTGTACTGAGTCACCAGTTGATAGATATTTGAATTGCCTCCAATTCTGGTAATTTTGAATTAATCTGCTATATACATCAATGCAGAGGTGCTTTTGTGGACATATGTTTTATTTGTTTAGAAGCCCAATTGCTACTATAGTAATGTTTAGCTTTATAAAGTACTGGGTCCTAGATGTTCTTATACTGGAATAGTTAGAACTTCTCTCACATTCCTCCTTCAATACCATCTACTAGCAACATATTTACCATTCCTCTTTTCTTTTAGGCTCAGGGTAAATGTTGGTCACCAGTGACACACGTCTAAAAATCTATTTAAGTATAAGTGATTTCTTTAGTTCATTAAATATACCTCTAAAGTTTATGTTCACTTGCATAATATAGGCAGGAACTGATTTATTCATAATAAAGATACTTGGATATAGAAAACAAAAATTTAATTCACCTTGTAATTTAATTTGTTCTTTCATATACACAGATAGTTTTACATATATCTTTGTTTAATTCTTGTTTGAGACTTCAAGTCTATAACTTTTGTTCCTAAGAAGAGATGGTAGAGTCTCCTGGGATAATAGTTCAATAGGAACCGATTTTACTTCTTTCATCAGTAAATATACCAGTGAAATCACACTAAATAGGAAATTATCTACAACACAGGAGTTTTCTTGTCATTCCATCTCTTGCACAAAGAAATAACTCTGGAGAATATAATACATATGAATATTGTGTGATTAATGTTGATAGAGTAGGAAACTCTGTTTTACCATAAAATCAAAGAGAAAAAGCTAAATATTAAGGCAAAGACATGGAACTAAGAGAGGGTCTCTAGTACAATTATTCTTTAATATTTTCACTTTGACATTATAGAATTATCTTCCCAAAATACTAGATGCCACTAATAATTATATTTAAGCCATTCAATTAAAACTGTGGAATAAAATGTCAATTCTTTATAATGCTATGAGCTCTTTCACTCTACTTTTCATTCTAATGACCCATCACTACTTGCATATATCTTACAGTCCACGCAAAGTTTGACTTACTATTTCTGAACAAGCCATATTATTTCTGTTTCATCAGTATGGAATGACCTTAGCTTTATTTTCATTTTATATCCATGCAAATCCATGCAAAAGAAAAACTTAAATGTCAGGTCCTTTTCATTCTTTCTCTTACCTATCCCTTACTTTTTCCATTGCAATCCATAACCTGTGGTTTGTAATTTCAGAGTATATTTAACTGACCTCTAGTAAAATTAGCTATTTACACATTGTCCTTCATCTCCACAACTGTAGTATAATATAATTGAGGGCCATTCCTGTATGAATGCTACACAAAGGGCTCTACTAAAGAATGAATACAAAAGTAACTATCTTTTAATTTAATAAGTGCAGGCAATGAGGGAGATGTCCAGGTAAACAGGGGTAATTTAATGCTACTTTGACACAATTCTAACTTTAGGATGCACAGTGCATTGTTAAATACAATTCACACTAGAATATAATATACTTAATAATAGGGAAATGCATAGTATTGAGCAGTTTAAAACTTCTCAGAATAGGTAGCTGAGCAGGGTCATGCAAAGGAGTAAAAATATGGTAGGTGAATGAGGAAGAGAATGCTAATTTTAGTCTGATTGTACAAGCCTGACTTGTTTTTCATTAGTGTAATAATAAGCGGAATAAGGAAGGTGCAGGGCAAGAGCAAGCCAGTTACTTCCTGAAATGCAGACATGATTCAATGGCATAAGTCCTTCCTCAACAAACTTGTTCTAGATCACCTCAAGGCTCCTTGTGGCTAGAAAATAAATTAATTAAGTTTTATTACAAAAGAGGGACATGCAAATTAAGGCAACTAAGGTATACTTTTTTATACTCACTATACTGGCAGAAATTAAAAAGTCTAATAATTCTAATTATAGGCAAAACATTGGAACATTGATAATTCTTATTTATCGAAAATGAGAGTGTAAATTGGTACAAATTCCTTAAAAATAATTTGGAATTACCTTGTCAAGGTGAACATTTACAAATTTTTTACACAGTTATTTTATTTTTGAGTATATGGCTTAGAAAAAAATATTCTATATGTACAAAGAGACAGGTACAAAATATATTTGCTTGTACTTTTCATAATAGCAAAAAAAAAATTGAAAAAGAAAAACTAAAAACAAGGCAAATATCCATTGACTTGACATGGTTAAGCAAATTATAGTTTTTGCACACAATGGAATAGTTAAGGCAGTGAAAATGAATGCATAGTCTACTACAAAAACAACATGGCTAAGTTATAGAAACAATGTTGAGTGAAGGAAATAATTACAGAATGTTACATAGAATATGACAACATGATGTCATTTCTTAAAGTGTAAAGCCAAGAAACACTAAATGATATATTTATGGATACCAGGTATATTGACATATATATTTTTTAAATGCAGTTGAGTAAGGGAAGCAAAATTCCAAGTATTGGCTTATCTCTGTAGGAAGGCAAGGAAGATATTGGAAATGAGGTCTCAGCTCAAGAACACTGAAAATGATCTTTTTAAAAAAATAATTTTCTGCTTCATATTTCATATTGGCTTCATAATTTATTTTAATGCTGCAAATGTTTTTAAAGTGAATATCTAAAGTAAAGGGTAACTTCTTTATAGATACTTGGCATTTGTGTGAATCAGGCAACAAAAATGAAAGACTAAAGGTGTTGTTCAAAAGAAAATTGAAATAAAAAGTAAATAGAAATTAATATTTATTTTTACATATGTACTTGGAATGAAACCATGCCTTGAGTTTTTTGTATTCTTACTGCAATGAAGTGACTAACTTTTAACAAAATACAAATGAACAAATATAAATACTACAAAAATAACACATTTCACAGGAAAGGTATTGTTTATAGGTAGTAAAAATAGAGTATGAAAAAATTGACCAAAATCACACGCTAAGTAATGTCTACTTGTTCAGCTGCAGTGGTTGTTCTGATAATAGTTTCTTCAGTTTGTGTTTGGCCTATCAATCATATTAGGAATGAAAATTCAATCAATAATGTAAACATACAGCAATTTTACAGTAGATTTAGAGATATAAATGGATTGTGCTACTAAGTAGAAATGGATATTTTAAACATATTTTTGAGAAACAGAAAGCATATTGATCTAAAAACATATAGTTCCCGCGTCTTGATTAATAAGTAAATGTCTTATATTTTTACTAAATATACTTATAGTATTCAAGACCTCAGATGTTTCTCAAATATGTGATAATTCTGAAGGTTTAAAAGACTTATCAGAAAATGTTTAATACTTAAAACTCCTAATCATGAGGGCAACTATTTGAAAAGAAATATACCACAGAAGGAAAATTTTTGTTATACCACGGTAGATAAAAAGAAATTTCATCTTCAAAATTCAAAGCTTGTAAACATGCTTCAAGATAGCTAAAATTTAAAGAAATGTCAGTCTGCTGAAAGAGGAAAGATCCTGTAAAACCATCATAGGGAAAAGGGAGGGAGGGGGACAGAGAGAGAGAAAGGGAGAAAGGGAGGAGAGAGAGAGCAAGAGAAGGAAAAGTCGTGAATGTTTTGCTTTGACATCAGGTTACTCAGGATGTAATCTGCATTAAAACATAAAAAGGTCATTATGTAAGTATTTACAACTCTTAGCATTTGAATGAAATTTAAAGTTTCCACATCAAATGATCAAAGATGTAAGAACCAGCTCACAGAGAAACAAATAAAATGACTGTTTATATGCACCAAGCATTAATTTTTCCATTGAAGGAATAGAAACAGTCACTCATTAGCTAGCATACTTCTGTATATGCTCAGTGGCTCCAGAAATTTTACTCTAATTTTTTTACCCCCATATAATGAGACAATATACACACACACACACACACAATCACCATTGGATGAGACAGTTGCACCATGACACAGCTTTTATTTGGGCAGTCATATAATGGTCCTTTGAAACCAGCAAGTACTTGGGAGAGACCACACATACTGTTGTTGCATGGAAAAAGCACAATACTCTGCTGAATTTGAAAACAAAATTATTATATTATAGAAATGTAGAAATGAAGCCTAGATATGAAATAACTCAAAGTCACACAGCTAACCAATGAACAGAGTGGAGATTTGAACAAGTCCATATAACTTAAAAAAAAAAAAAAGTGTTCTCACCACTCTTACCTATTTTCTTAGAACAGTGAACCTCTATGGGATGCCCTCAAGCCAACAGTCTCAGGGTCACCTGGCAATTTGCTGAAAATGTAAATTCTCAGGCCCCACTTAATTCATCCCTGAATTAGAGACTATGAAAGAGAGGCCCAGGAACCTATGATTTTAACAAGCCCTGCAGGTAATTCTGATATACATTAAAGTAGGAGAACCCTGGCTTAGCCTTTGGCACCTGACAAAAATAAATTCTGGGCTCCCACATTAATTCATGTAGTCCCTGTGTCAAGTAGAGTAACGGGCACCCGATACCAATCCAAGGGGAGGACTCCAAACACTTCTGCCCACTGCTTTTGGTATCTGAGTTGCCAAGGAAAACAATACAGTCAAGCACTGGATTGAACAAGGCTTTACTCACATAAAGAAGAGACCTAGCAAGATCTACTTCAATAGTTAGGGTCGGTCCCCAAGGTCAGCAGGTCCCTTGGCAGTGGGAGGCCAGTGCAAGGCAACAAGGCACACACTCACCCTTCTCAGGGCTACAGTGGAAGGAAAGTTCTTCTGCTCCTTACAGAAGACAGATTTAACAGTGGGGTTGGCCAGATGCCATGTGACACACACGCTTTAAGCAAAGACAAAAGAACACTGAAATATAGAAAGATACTCCCATAGGAGATGATAAACCCAGCACAGGCTGGTTGGGGCTCTGTATCTGTTGGTAAGAAAGTATTCCAAGCCCAAGGCTCATTTCTATGTAGCTGAATGTGAGTCTCAAAACTGCACTCATGAGACTGCCTTTCCCAAACACGAATTGTCTCTAAGAGGTATTGTCTCTAAGAGAAAAGGTATTCTCTTAGGGGGAACAGAACCAATCAACATATCCTTTTAAATTATAGCCACATAGTGTAGAAGACATGAGAAAAGGAGAGACTCTCATTATAGTACCTAAGCCTAATTTTGTATTCTTTACCTCCCCTTGTAAATACATTGTGCTCACCACTCAGATTTCTTTTTGCTATCTTTCTATACATTCCTGTAAGTATGCCCCTTCCATTTGAGTATCTTATATAAAAAATGTACTTTGTTAAAATGGAAAATACATGTATTTTGTTTTATTTGATGCTTGCAACACAAAAACCAAGGCTATACAACACACCAAAGAGTTTTATGAATGAAATGAAAATAGACCATACAATATCTAGTTGGTGAGAAGGTAGAGCAACAGGAATCTCATAAACTTTATATGTTAGAAAACTATTTGATAATATTTGGTAAACATCACTATACATATATCATATGTATATATATATAGTTTATATATATATCTACCTATTATATATATATAATAGGTAGATACACAATCCTAGGAATATATTCAAAAGAAATCTATACATATATTCACCAAAAGACAAATAAAATAATGTTCATAGAAGTGATTTTTAATTCCAAGCCCTGAAACTATAAAAACCCAAATGCCCATCAAAGGAATAATGGATAAATAAATTGTGGTGTATTTATACAATGTGTTACTACACAGCAAAGACAATGATTGAACCATACATACATCAAAAACATGGGTAAATCTTACATGCCTAATGTTTAGGCAAAGAAGCCCAAAACACAAGAGTTCGTTCTGCATAATCTATTCATATAATGTTTTAAAACAGGCAAAACTACTCCTAGATGTTAGAAGTCAGAATAGTGGTTACCCTTACTGAGGCATGTAGTGGCTAGGAGAGAGTGTGCTGGTTATATTCTGCTTGTTTTGATCTGTGTGCTGGTTACATGACTGTATTTACTTTATGGATATCATTGAGCTGAACACTTATGATTCAGCCTTGTTTATTGTACTTCAATTAAATATATATAAAGCAAAAATAAAATGGGCTTGCTATGGCCCATATATTATGAACCATATGATAAAGTGTATTGATAAATAACTTTTGTTATTTATCAGTTTATTTTTGTTTATGTATTTACTAGCCAGATTGTGTCATGTGATACCTGCCTTTGGGATGCAAATTCATCATTTAACTGAGAAATAAATATTTGAACTGAAGCTAAGCAAATGTGAATATACCAATACACTTAAGTTCAAAATAGTATGTGCTTGGAAACTGTGAACCTCTCCAGACATAATATGTACTTTTACTCAGAACAGTTCAGAAATCTTAATAGGGTGCCCATATCATTTAAACAGCCAGGTATGGAAGCAATAGAGGTAGAATAACATTACTTGAACTTTAATTATTTTAAAAATTTTATTAGTAAATGTAGATATCCCTACAGTTCTTGGATTTTGCTATTTTACACTATTTTCTTTTGAATAGCGATAGTCAGGGTCTTTAAAATGAGAGCAAGTTGGACTAAGTTTGACTTAAGTTCAACAAGATTTCAAGATCAGGTGTTTGCAAGGTCACTGCTAAAAGTGAAGTCATCTTTGATTGAATTATTTTTAACGGTCTTTGCATCTGTAGATTGCTACTTTATAACCAAAGCTAAATGTTGCCAAAATGATTCTCCCTAGCTCTAATAAAATATTACATATTCTCTAAGCTAGGAATTTTAAATGAATTTCTGCTAGGTGTGTGGAATGAAAGCTTTGAAGAGATTATCTGGTATCTCAGGAAGTTTTTCTGGTCTAGTAAATGGTTCAGAGATTGATTGTTTATTGCTGCCTGCTAGTAGAGAGTTTATGGACTGTTTACTTATTTCAAGATGGTATAAACTTTGCCAGCAAGAAAGTTTCCTGCAGAATGTCTCCTCAAGGAAAAATGCATCAGCATCTTAACTGTGAAGGCCAAACAAGATTCAGCTTTTTATACAAACTAGATTTTGAGACTTTTGCAGAAGCTATCTAATTTATTTATTTATTTTATTTAAAAAAATAGTTGGTACATATTACATGCCTGCTCAGGAATATACAGACAGGAGAGTTCCCTGATATTATTCATACTTATATGAGATCCAGTTTTCCATGTTAATTTTTGTTACTTTTAAGTTAAACATTCTACAGTTCCTAAAGGTTGATTGGAATAAGAATTCTTCCAAATATATTTTCCATAATTAAATAAAAATTTTCATGCAAACATTTAATAAAGTATACATTGAATGCTTTATTGTGTGCTTGTCATTGTTATGGATGCTGGAAATATACATATATGACAGGCACAAATCTTAAACCCTAGAGAAATGTCTTGATAAGAGGGAAAGAATGAACCACTGAATTAAAAACAGCATGTAATGATTTTTACAAGTTTCAAATTATTTTTGTATTTGCCACAAATATCCCCAACTGGATTTCAATTTCTACTGTGTCTCCCCTCAACCTTACTCTCAACTCCCTCTATTCCCTGTTTCATGGGGCTCTTCAAAGCATATTTGCATATTAAAACCTAGTGCTTTGGTAAACTAACAGGTCAAAAGTTCTCAAACTCACAAGGCTAGACACTCCCTTTTTATCAAGAAACTAATGTTACGGGATATAATTGGTATTGCATTAATCTCAATGTTACCTACAAGAAAACTGATAAAATAGTGGAAGGATTCATTAATCTTCACACTGTTTTCCTTATTAATTCTCTCTCTAATCTAACCCTAACCCTAACTACATTTAACTACTGGAGACTGAAATTGTCAAGTACTGGCTATAGGAAATTTATATGAATTCCAGTGCATCTAATCATAATTGAAGATTCTTTCTCTAAAGATTAAAAATGAAAATAATTTGTATATTGTTTTTACATTTTAATATACAGCACAAATATTGACATGATACATACTCAACATATTTAATTTTCCACATCCACAAGAAGAGTCATTTATATATTCGGCCAAAAATGATCAACCATGTATGGTCACCAAATATGTGTTGGTATCATAAAATGTAAAGGAATAGAATACAAATTAAATTGTTTTCATAATAATTCATGTCACAAGAAAGAAGAGAACTCTTCAACATGATGGTGTGCCAAATAGAAGGATACATGGATGTAAAGCTATGAAATTCATTTATTTCAACTCAATAAAGTGTCTTTCTTTCTAACATAAAACATTCCTGCTAGTCATTTTGTGGATTTTCAACTGGTATGTAAAATTTCAAAAATTCAAGTGTTTTAGAAAGTTAAGAGATTTTACATGCATTTAAAAATATCTGCTGTCTTTGATACCTGAAAATAGTTACAAAAGTTGGCAAGATCTGTTTCTTATCACTTAGTTAAATCATAAATAGCTTTCAGTCTGTCATCATGCAGTCTGATTATTCTCAGTATGAATTCTCAGTATTAGTATTCATACTAATCAGTATGAATATATTCACAGGCCCTGAATTTACTTTATTGGTAGGAGTGTAGCTACAGGGATTGTCAGGAGGACAGCAGAGAGCTATATTACTTGACTACTCTGATGTAGTAATCATTGTTCACGTCTAATGAAATTACTTATATAGACCCTATTACATTATTGTCACTTAAATGTATGTGGATATTTTCCACTCTGTTTAAAACCATTAAAGATTAAGAAGCATTTGCTTGACACAAATGAACACTTCGGCCCCAGTGGGCCACTTATTGCTACTATTTTAAGTAGAGAATTCACTTGAAAAATACCTAAAATTCTAAAATTGTTTCCACCAAGGGCTACTTGAGGATTTTAGGCCACAAAGTTCTTCAGGTATTCATTGAGTTATCAGAAATAATGTAGGGTGAGCTACCCATATCATGAGAGGTGCTTTCAAGGTTCACTTAAAAACTACTTTTTTTCCAAGTACAAAATTATCTTGCGAGAAAAATGAATAAGCTAAGGATTATTATTATAGTAAATAATCTGAAGCAACATGACCCTCCTATTAGAGCTTGGGACAGTAGAGTCAGAATGTTTCTAAATGAGAAGGAAAAACAGTTACTTTTCCTCTGTGCTTGAATTCTCAAATTCAATTTTTCTAATATGAAACACAATAATACTGTTAGGCAGACTTAGTCCCTTCACTGTTTTGGGTTTGAGAGAACTAAAGAGAATGAAAGTGTAGATATATGTTTATAATTATATTAAAAATTACATTTTTATCTGCATAGCCATCTACTGTTTACTTATAAAATAAACGGATAAGTAGGCGTATACATTTTGGTCACAGGAGAATTGAGATTTGAGAAATAGTTTCTGTTTTCTATTTTTGCTTATATAATCATTATTCCAACAACTGTTTTTTCAATGAATTTAGTTACCTTTCTGAACCATGTGTAGAGGTAAAGAAAATAGGAATAGGAAAGTTTGTCTAGGATTCCTTGACAGATAATCCACTGTCTCTCCTTATAACTTATCTGACATTCATCTGGCATAAACAAAGACATGGTTCTTGTAATAGTTTATTAACTTGTTTATATTTAAAACTGCAATTATATAATTATATCAATATGGGATACTAGAAACATAGATTATAAGAGAGTAAATGGTTTTATAAAATAATAAATGTTTATAAAACACTCTATTCTATTAATATGGAATCAGTAAACTTGGCAAGGGACAGATAAAGCAAAATTAAAATCAAATGAGAGAGATTTCTTTGAGATGAAGGCATTGAGGGAGGTATTGTGGAGGGAGATTTGCATGGGGCGTAGAAAAATAAGTAGGGTTTGGACATGTGTCTTTGGGGAAACAGAGCAAAGATGCAGCAGAAAAAACTAAGAGGCATTTATGGGGGAAAAATGTGTTATATAGTGGCTGAAGCGTATGGGAAATAAGGTCGAAAAACTTATGGTGAAGTAAAATTCCATAGATTCCAGTGTTAGAAAATCAGATTTGGAAGCATTTAGTCTACAGAGGTGATCCAAATGTCGTAAATTGAAGGTAATTACTATTGAAAAAAGCCTAGAGGAAAAGAAGAGGCTCGAAGTAGGTTTGGAGTATGACAGAAAGAGGAGAAAGAGTTAAAGAAGCAGTTAGAAGGAAGAGTAAAAGATTTTGAAGAATACCTTGGAAAGAATTGTGTTACAGAAACCAAGGAAGCAGAGAAACTCTTGCTAGGCCTATCAATAATATCAAAATATACAGAGATACATACTGCAAACAAACAATAAAATCCAATCTTTGGCTTAGTGATCACTGTACCTTAGTATAGATTCAGTGAGAAAGTAGATATGAAGAAACTAAGAAAAGCAATAGAATAGGACAGGAGAATTAGGATATTAAAATGGAAACCCATTCAGCCTAATCCCATTGAATCTAAAAGACGGCAGTTGGACTATGATAATATGTAAGATATGAGATAAGCAAGATTTCAATGACAAAAATTTATAGGCAATATGAAAGGGCATGAGGCTGGGGCAAGAGAACAGATGTCCAGAATTTGAAATCCCATCAGTTGTACAATTTTTAGAGAAGAGGAAATTTACATACATTTATTTCCATGAACAGCAAAGGAGAAATTGAGCACCAGAATTGAGAACACTGAGAAAATGTGAGACTAACATTCTGAAGTAATCAACTCTAAGCACATTAAAATTCCTCAAAATGGTAACAGAAACAATGTTAATAGGGTTTTGCTCACTGGTGTTAGAATCACTGAGAGAAGATTAGAGAAATAGTTCTGGAATTGAGAGGTAACATTAATGATAGAGACTATATATATATATATATATATATATATATTTTTTTTTTTTACAGAAAGTTTGGGCAAAGAGGAGGATTTGGATTCACTGGAGTATGTTACAATATTCTTTAGTATACTCTCCCTCAAGCTGTTTAAAAGACATTCAACATTCTGAAACATTTTGGCTGAAAGTGACAACCTTATAAGGAAACTGTTAATAATAAAAATAATAACAGCAACAATTAAAATGATGATGATAATAATGGTGGTAATGATGGTGCTGCTGATGAATATATAAAGCCTTGACCCTTATAAACAGCTTCAACAGTGGGCATTTAAAATCTCAATCTTGGTCAAATTGCATCAAATATCTCACTGGAGCAGTCACCTGCAAACTTAAGGGCTGATATTACAAATAGAAATGAACTAAGGAATTTTTCTTTAATGCAACTAGCAACATTTACATACTTGAAAAAAATAACAGTTTTAACATCTAAAAAAAACACACAAATTACCTATGTTGCATTCTAAAGTTTCTTTGAAATTTACCTTAGTAAGGACTTGCTATTCTGACCTCAGGTAAGCAAAATTTTTTTTGCCAACATTTCCCTTCCTATAGAATCTGGATTTCATTATTTGCTTCATTTTCATCCTTACCACAGGCACAAAGAACAGTTTCTCAGATAAGGGAAAATAAACAAAATTATACATATCTTATAGTGTGAAATATTTAAAACAGAAAAAGAAGGAAAATGAAATACATCCTATACCGTTTTCCAAGTAAAAAAAGAGAAAAAAGAAAAATAATATATTTAAATTTGGAATCAGTTGCTAATGAATTCTGAAATCTGTTATGGAAAACTGTGTGTGCAAGCACATGTATAGATAGATATACAAAATCTTGCATTTGACTCACTTCCCTCTTACACCCCTTGCACTGATGCATCCCCTGTGGGCAAACCCAAAATAGCCTGCTGAAGAAGAATACTTGGAGCATGCACAGCTGTACTTGATGAGCCAACATAGACCTGTCAGCATTCAGCAGGCTTGGCAGCTGACTACAGGTGCAAAATTGAGCCCAGCCAGGATCAGCTGAGCCAGGCCCGGATCAGCAGAAACACCTATCTTAGAGCAACTCAAATTGTCATCTCACAGAATGTGAGCTAAATAAATGACTATTATGTTAAGCTGCTGAGTTTGGGATGGCTTATTGCATAGTAAATCTAACAATACAAATGCACCAAAAAAATCAAAGTAATAAAAATCCCCCACAAAACTAATTTTTAAAATATTAAAAAATCTCTTCTAGTAATATTGGCATTGTTTGGGGAAAGGCTTGCTCCTGATCAGAAAAAAAAATTTATTCCAAATTTTAGCATAATTGCTCCATTCCAATTTATCAGATTAGCTGACAAAATGAATGTGAATGCAGAACCTAAGGGACTGGGAGAAAGAACTAGAAATATGAAAAATGGTGGGATTAGGACATATGGTAACCGCATATCTTGGTTTGTCTAGAGCAGTCATAGTTTGTGTCAGGATTCTCACTGACCTATCTTAGCGCTTGTCCCACCCACTTCTTTCTCAAATGTGTCCCAAACTGGACAAGAGATTATGTGGTCACTCTGGTACCTGGGAATAGGTAGTATGAGTAAAATGAAATCAAAGTAAAAACCTCTTCTATTTATAGCTTTCCTTAGGCAAGTGATATTTAAGTAACACTCCTCAACCAACAAAGTACCAAAGTAGCTTCATGTACCTTTCTTGCTTTATATTTCAAATAAAAATTCTCAAGCATAATTCCATTGTGACAATTTACTTTAAAAGATCTGAAGATATGTGATGAAGTTTTATCTACTTCCTGTTAGATGGTGCAGACTAACAATGTTAGTGGTTGAATATTTAAATGTAAGCAGAGATAAGAGTTTTTCAGAAATCATTACCTATATAGAATTAGAAATTAGAGGTGCACTAGTAATCACTAGTTTTGCTAAAATTGTATGTGAAGTGTTGAAATTTTTAACTGAAAAGTATTTTTGTCTGGAGAATGATTTTCAGAAGAATTCCTCCAAATTTCAAGATGATGAGAGGAGGTGGTAAGCTAATTACCTTGATTTACAAAATTCTACTGAGAAAGCTATTTATGGAAATGACACACCTCTTGTTTTTCAACCTCTAAGTTGGTTTCCTCTAAGTAGAGGAAAGAAAAATAAAACATGAAAAGCCTATAAACCGGCAATTTATTTGTAGAAACAAACAAAAAATATTTTACCATAAAAAGTATGAGTCTATCATCTTTGTAGCTATAGTGATACATGATAATTAGATTAGGCAAGGCTATTTTAAATAATTTGATATATGGGAATGCATACATGCATTATGTCTTGCATCAGTTAATAGTTATTACTAAATAAAAGTATTTCTTAATTCAACAAGTATGATACCTTATAATTAGAAAACCGATTTGCAGTTATTCCTTTCATTGGATAAACTTTACTTAAATTTCTGAGGTAACAAAGAAATATTAAACTTTGCTATTGACTGTAATTGAACTGTGAATCTGGTTTATAGTCACTATTATTCAAACAGATTATCATCAATATCATCCATTCACATTTCCAAGTTGTAAAACTGGGAATGTTTGTATACATTTCAAACTTCCCCTTTACTATCCTTATAGCCCATTTCCCAAGTCCCCAAGGTTTTTTTTGTTCTGTCATACTACTTTCTAAATATCCATTAATCCATGCCTTCTGCAACTTTCTTATTTTATTTTCACCTAGACTACTTTAACAGCTTCCTATGTTGTTTTAATTCTTTCCTGTATTTCTCCATTCCAGTCCATCTCCTATCCTGTTAGGGGAGTGAACTTTCTAAAATGTACATTTGACTTTTTCAATCCTAAACTTTATGTTACTGCTTTTTCAAACTATATTTACTAAGCCATCTGCATCAAAATTACTTGGAGAGGTTTTTTAAATATCAGTACTCATTATTTAGTTAGGGCTTATTCCATACCTTATGGTTCCAAAATCTCTGGGGAAGTGACCCCCAAATCTGTATTTTAATAAGCTCCCAAGGTGATATTTACATAAACATACGAGAACTACTATTTTAAGTGAGTCAAAGGTTTATTATTTCCTTCTTGGTAAAAACTGAATGTGGTAGATTAACTAATATTCCCTTCCTCACGTCTATGTCCTAATCCCAGTAACCTGTGCACATTACTTTATATGGCAAAAGGACTTTGCAGATGTGATTAAATTAAAAACTTGAGGTGCGGAGATTATCCTGAATGACACAACAGTTCATATATGAGGGAGGTACTGGGAGTTAGATTCAGAAGAGAAGGCAATGTGATGACGGAAGTGGAGGTTGGAGTGATGCAATTACTGGCTTTGAAGATGAAAGGGGCCCAGGAGTCAAAGAATTTAGAGAATTTGGAAAAGACAAGGAAGACAGAAAAGACAAGGAAATAGATTCTCTCTTTAGAAACTCCAGAAGGATCCAGCTCTGCCAATACCTTGACTTTACCCAAGTGAAACTTATTCTGGACTTAAGACCTCCAGAAATGTAAGAGAACAAATTTGTGTTGTTAAAGACACTGAGTTCATACTAATTTATTATAACAGCAATAGGAACTGAATACACTGAATTTCTCTTCATGGCTCTTATGATGAGATTCCTGCTTTCCTAGCAAGACGTTTTCCCTGCCCTCCTCTACATACATTTTGGTTCCTTTTTCAAAACACCATGCTCTGTTTTGCTTTCTTACTTCACTCATGCTATTCCTTTCCCCTAAATATCCTACATTTTTCCCACTAGGATTAAGATCCCCTTGTTTTCCAAGACTCAACTTCGATTTGAGCTAACCTAGAAAGTTTTCCTTAGGCCCCTATTGTGAAATGATTGACTGGAACATTTTAGTTTTCACAATTTTCAGATTCTTTTTGGCGAACATTAATATCTGGTGTGCTACTGAGAAAGTAAATCTTAACTCCACCTCTGCCAAAAGTAAAAATTTTATTAGGACAAAAGTACAGAAACTGTCATAAAATTTATTCTTGTAAGTTTGGTAAAATACCTTCTATGCATAAATACTTCACTTGAAGTAGATGTAACAATATTATTGCAACAGTTTCAGGTAATCATCAACTAATTAGTCATCTCAGATAGCTGAATCCTTAATTATGTTGAGGGGCATAAAACTAAATGGAATCATAAGCCTGGAGTACCACCAATATTGTTGAGCCATAAGATTTGCCAAGTTTTTATACCAAAATTTACTTTTATTATAAATCAACTGCTGAAGTAGGGATTAAATTAGTTTACACACAGACTTTTAAAATATGATTATGTTAATATAATGATTCCCTTCATAGGTGTTTTACAATTTTTGTTGATATTGTACATAGCTGGATATAAAGGAATGCTAGCTATTCTACCGAATCATATTTATTACACAGAACTTGATTATAAAAAATTAGTTAGAATGCCATTTTATAATATTGATTGCAGCATTATTTCAAGATTAGTGATAAGAACAATTTAAAATTCTTATAAAAGTAACTGAGGGTATATGCATAAATAAAACACCAGGGTTCCTGAGTTAACCTGGATAAGAAGAAAGGTGTATCAAGCAGAAAAGACAGGTTATGTTGCTTTTGTTTGTTACGTGATGGGGAGTTGATATCTGTTTGTACGTGTGCACACTTGTACATATGCAAACTCTCTGTGCATTGATAGTAACTAAACCCTAGAATATCTTATGGTAACAGTAGCCTCATGGTCAAGGTAAACATTTTTTCTACAAGTGAAAACATTAGCCATTGAACAATTACTACGTATCAAGGATTATGCCAAGTACTTCATAAGCATTGTCTACATTAATTTCTCATAATAACTTTGTGAGGTAGATTAACCAAGGTAATATAGAGCAGTAATGTAACATCATGTGATCCAATTTTTAGGGTCTATAAAATTTACCATTATATGGCTATTTCCTGCTAGTACCCCAAGTCAACGTTTGTCACATCCTTACCATTCAGCTGGAGTGAAGGGAAGCCCTTTGGCAAGCTCTTCAGATACTGGCTCACTTCTCATATTCTTATGAAAATACAGCTAGAGTTGTTGAAACTGTGGATCTTTCAGACATTCCAAGGATGTAAAAATGGTTTTCCATTTATTTCTCTATTGAAATTGTTGGTTTCTAATGACTGATTTTCCAAATGATACAAAATAATGAACATGTGTTTGAGTTGGCCATGATATGAAGAATCAAATTTATGCAGTGACTGAATTCAAATCATTTTCACTGGTAAACACATTAAGCCAAAAGAATTTTTAATTGTTAGAACCTTATTTTGAATCCTCCATCAAGAGTACCACATTTGGACCATTAACTAAACTATATATGAACTTATATGGTATTCAAGATGAATAATTTTCATTGACTCTATAAAATAAATTTCATGTTGATAATTATATAAATTACTAATTTACAAATTTATATGATCTGAAGCACTGCTTCTGAGTATGTGGCAACAATATTTATGATATTCATAATCATCAGATATCTAGCTTTCAGAGCATTTGCACATGCCTTTTCTCTCTTGTCTCCCTAAGAGGGCATCTTTGTTCCTCCAGCTGGCAATTAAAGTTTCATAGGATCAGATAGAAATTGTTTACATTTTAACCTGTATATTCAGGAATGATAATTAGTTTTGCAAACTGGACACATTAATGGAGTCTTTACATGGTTGGGGAAATGATCATAAATATAAAATCAAAGAAGTCTGGCTTCATGGAAATAAGGATGAAGTCCTAAAATAAGCTTGGTACAATGTACTATCTTTAAATATCCACCTTTGCCTTCTAGCAGAATATTTTTGTATGGAGAATAAATATTTTCATCATTGCTACATCTTCTGAAAAATACCAGGAATCCCAAAATCTCATTGGAAGGCCACAGTGCATAAGTAATTGTGTTAGCTAATTAGATATTTGGAATTATTAGTATATATAGAGATGGAAATATGGAACCAAACTTGTTTGTACCTAATTAAGAAATGTTTCTTTTGCAAAACTATTATTCATAATAATTTAGGAGTTTAAAATTTTGAGTGTTTAAAGAGGATACTCTTTTGAACTCTTCTATATTTTGTCTTTTTATAAAGAGCTAGTAAAGAAAACTGTTCCCATAAACTTGCAAAATCTTCCATATTCCAAGCAATCTGTCCAGCTAGAATGGCCTCCATCTGCATAGGCGGGTGAACTCATTTTAGTTTGGGATTTTATTCATGCAAAACATGTGTACTATAATACGTGCTTAATAATCTCTATGGATTTGCAAGATAAATCTGCTTCTCTAAAACTCTTCATGCTGTCAGTCATCATAAAATTGTCAGGGCTTCCCTGGTGGCGCAGTGGTTGAGAGTCCGCCTGCCGATGCAGGGGACACGGATTCGTGCCCCGGTCCGGGAAGATCCCACATGCCGCGGAGCGGCTGGGCCCGTGAGCCATGGCCGCTGAGCCTGCGCGTGCGGAGCCTCTTGCTCTGCAACGGGAGAGGCCACAACAGTGAGAGGCCCGCGTACCGCAAAAAAAAAAAAAAAAAAAAACTGTCAGTTTTTCTTTTTGCTATTATACTGGGATGTCCTAAAGATAGATATATTTTTTAGAACCATTGTGTTCACAGAGATGTACATTGGCCCAAGAGGGAAAAATGTGTTGGCAAAATGAAATCATATCTCATAAAAGCCATTTTTACATATTGTGAACCAATGTTTTTTAAGATTGGGCACCTGCGGGCTTCCCTGGTGGTGAAGTGGTTGAGAGTCTGCCTGCCAATGCAGGGGACACGGATTCGTGCCCCGGTCCAGGAGGATCCCACATGCCACAGACCGGCTGGGCCCGTGATCCATGGCCGCTGGGCCTGCGCATCCAGAGCCTGTGCTCCACAACAGGAGAGGCCACCGTAGTGAGAGGCCTGCGTACCGAAAAAAAAAAAAAAAAAAAAAAATCGGGCACCTGCGAAATATGAATGAAACTGTTAGATTTCCAGAATGCTATTGTTTGTGTAATGTGACTCTTACAGGGCATGTCCAATTGCCGATTTTTTTTTGCTTTTTTGTTTTTTTTATATTTTAAAATACTTTACCTGAGTTAAAGAGACAGTGGATTTTATTTTTACCTTAGTACATTATAATTTTTGTTATTCATTTTACTGTTTAAGGTATAGAGGGATCGTTTTTTTTTAGTTTTTGTTTCTATAGAGCAGGTTCTTATTAGTTATCCATTTTATACATATTAGTGTATATCTGTCAATCCCAATCTCCCAATTCATCACACCACCATCACTCCCCTGCCATTTCCCCCCGACCCAGTTGCCAAATTTTACATGCCTTGGGCCTACACGGCTCATTAGCCACAGAGTGTATTTCAGCTCAGATTACCACATAGAATAAACTTTTGTCGTTTTTTTTTTCCTTTGGTTTAGTTGACACAGCAGTGGTTTAGGCTAAATGTTCATAATTTTATGATAAATCTGTGCATATAAACATTTAAGGGACCATAACAAACCTAATATCTTATGCTGTTGGTAGAGATTGTCTCCTGCTTTGTATAATTTTCCCAGGCTCTCAAATTTTCACTTGTTTTACAACCAAAACTTTTCACTTGCCTCACAAACCAAAACAGTTGAGTTTAAATGATTTTCTTAAGGAAGTAAAAAAACTGCAAATGGGTTTTAAATTATTGAAAATTAGAATCTACCTATTCTAACTAGAAAGATTCTAGACCAACTCCTTTATTTTTTTATTTTATTTATTTATTTTTTGCGATACACGGGCCTCTCACCGTTGTGGCCTCTCACTGTTGTGACCTCTCCCGTTGCAGAGCACAGGCTCCAGATGTGCAGGCTCAGCGGCCATGGCTCATGGGCCCAGCGGCTCCGCAGCATGTGGGATCTTCCCGGACTGGGGCATGAATCTGTGTCCCCTGCATTGGCAGGCAGACTCTCAACCACTGCGCCACCAGGGAAGCCCCAACTCCTTTATTTTTTAGATGAAGATGCTTGAAACCAAATCTTTAAACTTACCTGAAGTAACTCAGGTCTATAAAGTGAGAGCTGGGAATAGATCCAGATATTCTTATCCTGATTTCATTATTCTTTCTTCTAAATCATACTCCTACTATCTATTTGATAATAGATTGTTTTTAATGTTTTATGTTTTTTAGCTTTATTGAGATATAATTGACATACAACATTGTGTAAATGTAAGGTGTACATGTTGATTTGAAGCACTTATTTTTTTTATCTGTTCATTCATTGACAGACACTCTGGTTGTTTCCATATCTTGGCTATTGTGAATAATTTGCAATGACCATTGCAAATATCTCTTCAAGATTCCTTTTTTTTTTTTCATTTCCTTTTGAAGTGGTGTTGCTAGATCATATGGTAGCTGTATTTTTAATGTTTTGAAAACATTACATACTGTTTTCCATAGTGACTGTACCAATTTCCAGTCCTACCAACAGTGCACAAGAGTTCCTTTTTCTCTACATCTTCACCAACACTTGTTACCTCCTATCTTTTTGATGATTCTAACAGGTGTGATGTGATACTGTGATTTTGATTTACATTTCTCTGATGGTTAGTAATGCTGAACACATTTTCATGTATCTGTTGGTCATTTGTAAGTCTTCTTTGGAAAATGTCTGTTCAGTTCCTCTGCCAATTTTTTATTAGGATTGTATGGGGTTTTGTTGCTGTTGTTGTTTTTATTTATTTATTTAATTATTTTGCATTCAGTTGTGTGAGTTTTTTATGTATTTTGGATATAACCCTTTATCAGATACATGTTTTGAAAATATTATCTCCCATCCTGTAGACTGCCTTTTCATTTTGTTGATGGTTTCCTATACTGTGCAGAAACTTTTTAGTTTGGTGTAGTACCATTTGTTTAATTTTGCTTTTGTTACCTTTGTTTTTTGTGTCATATACAAAAACTCATTGGCAGGACCTATGTCAAGGAGCTTACCACCTATGTTTTTTTCTAGGAGTATTATGGTTTCATCTCTTACATTCAAGTCTTTAATCCATTTTGATTTTTTTGTATGGTGTAAGATAAGGACCTAGTTTCATTCTTTTGCACGTGGTTATGCAGTTTTACCAACATCATTTATTCAAGAAACTATCCTTTCCTCATTGTATTTTCTTGGCTCCTTTGTCATAAATTAACTGACCATATATGTATGGCCTTATTTCTAGGCTCTCTGTTCTGTTCCATTGTTCTATGTATCTGTTTTTATGCCAAAAGCATATTTCTTTGATCACTATAGCTTTGTAATATAGTTTGAAATCAGGAAATACCTCCACTATTTAAAAAGGAAAAAAAAGTTAACACAGGTTGATAGGAAAAACATCATCTTATTTTGGTAGGTAAATGGAGAGTAGTGATAGTATTTCAGTTTTTAAAATGTGGAAATTAAATCAAAATTTGGATTTGTTTAGAATTGGATGTATCTTCAGGGAAAAAGTGATGAAAATTGGAAATCAGAAAATTATATTTCTAATTCTTATATATGATAATAACAATTTAATAGGATAAGAATAAAATGTTAATTGCAGTTGATGACTATCTACCATGTCACAAAATTCAGCTCCCTCTTTATATTAAAGAACTCAATTTGTGGGCGTTTCCAAGCTTACAGAGCTAGTTTAATTCATGAATCTGTTCTTGTTTCTCAATCTTAGTCATGTTTATTAGCTACTCCAATTTTGCTATACATACAAGAAAATCTTCATTTTCAAGAAGGCAAGAAACTTACTCTGTTTTGTGCCAATTTCAGCCTATCAATAACCACGTTGTAGCTGGACCAGCCCTTGTCGTTCTTATTATGATTGTCAGATGCCATCAGCAATAACCATCAGGAAACTTTGAAAGAGAGAAGGTTTATTACTTACAAGTCCTGGAAATTACATGCACACCTGGGGACACACAGCAAGGTTTCAGTTAGTGAGAGAAGAGAGTACATGAGCCTGGGGTTCTGCTTTTACTGGGGTCCATGGTGAGGGCACCTAGACTTTCATCACTCACTTTTTATTGTTGAGTTTAAAACATAAGAGTGGGAATTTAAAGCGTAGGAAGAGTGAAAACAAGTGGCTCAAATGGTCAATTATTGAAATCAACCAAGACCCTTAAAACAATGGAGCCTCGGTGGGGTGGGGGGAGCTGGCCATTTATCTAGTCATGTGGCTGGAGATGTGTTTATTCAAGATGGCTGTTTTTGAAGTGGATGCCTCAGCAATCAAGGCAATCAAAGCTTAAGTCAGGCACTTGTATTACAAAAAAAGAAAAAAAAAACAGACTGGTCTTATACTACATTTAGAATAGAGGCAGAAAAGTATCTATTATCCTTGGAAGTCATAGTGAGACTGAGAACTGGACCAGAGAAAATTAACAGATGTAAAATTTGATATACATGGCAGCCCCATAACTGCCTTACTTTCCTCCTAAGTTTTTAATGTCACTTAGGGTCCATTTACCGTCTCTCTCTTGACTTAATCTGTCACCATCTGACTAAAACTAGCACTACTTACTGAGCACCAATAGTATATACTCACTTTACTATGAGAGAGAAAAACTAACACAGTTCTTTTCCAATTTTAATGGTCATGCAAATTACATGGAGGATCTTGTTAAAATGCGGATTCCAACTCAATCAATCTTGAGGGCCCTGAGGTTGCATTTCTAACAAGCTTGCAGATGATGCCAACACTGCTCCACATATATTGATCATCAGCTATTTCAAATATGCATGTTTAAATGACTTACTCAAATTTCTTAGCTATATAATTAACAGAGGAACGTGATTCAAATGCAAGTATGTTTTACTTGAAAAAAAATTACACAGTGCTTAACAATAAAAATAATAGCTAATATTTATTGAGATTTACTTTCTGCCAGGTATGATGCTAAATTATTTAGATGCCTTCTTTTGCATAATACTCATGGAAATCCTTAGAAATAGTCACTATTCTTAAGTCAACATAATAGATTAGGATCTGAGACATAGAAAGGGTAAGCAATTTGACCAATATCATAGAGATGTCAATAATCAAAACAATACTGCACCCCAGCATCTAACTATAGAGCCTATGCTATCAAACACCATGTTACGCTGTTTCATAATTAGAAATTAAAATTCACATATTTTCCACTACTCTATTTCTTACTGTGCTCAGGCTAAACACAAGGATAGACTCATTGGATGGAGTCTTTGTACCTTATATGGAATTAATTAAATTCTAAACTTTCATTTGTCTTGATTTTAAAGTTAAAACTCCATGTGTCTTTATTTTGCAAAGTTCCAAATGGCAGGAATGACTCAAAATCATCAATTCCTCTGGTGAGAATAGGAAGAATAATCAAACCTCCATCCATTAAAGGTATTTACAATCCAAGTATCAAACCTCTTGTATTATAGGGCTTCGCCTACCAGAGTGATATTTCTCAAACCCAGTTGTTCAATCTAAGTTTCTATTGACAGCTACAGACCACAGCAAGTACTTAGTGCTGTCTGAGGAAAAGGTAGATAGAAAAGTACAAGAGCAAAATGTGAAAGGCCTTTTTGGGAAATGATAGTAATGTTCAACTCATGCATTCTGAGACAATTAACCCTGATCTAAGTACTGTGCCAGTTCTGCTCCTGTAGTAGCCACTTTTTAGATGACCTTATTAATTTCTCATTCTCTCTGGGTACAACTGTGAGTAGGTTCACATCGTGTGATGTCCTTCTCTTGTAAAGCGATTGGTCAAAGTATGCACAGCTTAAATAAGTTGAGACAGAGAATCACTAACTTCAGGTTGCTAAAGCTGTAAACTGAAATTTGATCAAATTACACCATGAAAACATGGGACATGAGACAGATATTTTTCAGATAGAGAAGAATGAATCAAATTGGGCCACAGAGAACTATCCAATGCCAAATAACAGCCACTTTTTGATGCCCAATTGAATCTATACTCATGGATTTTGTAAGACTGCTCTGAGCCTTAAAATGAATTTCTCTTTCCTGCTTAGGTTAGCTTAGTGTTACTTTTGCTATTTGCAACCAAAGACAACTCTTGAAAACAGCTAATTTCTTAGCTTCATAACCTTGAGTACAGTCCTTAGTTCCTTAATCTTCTCTGAACCTCAGCTCAGTCACAATTTTACCTTCTTGTACGAGTGCTACAATTAAACCAAATAATTCATGTACATTTGTAAGATTAATACCTGACCAAAAGTAAGGCTCAGATAATGCTGTTGTTGTTTATCAAAACAAACAAACAAACAAATAAAAAAATACCTTCCTTATTTTTATCATGGTCCTTTGTTTGCATTTAAGAAGTAGGGCAGGGTCTTTTGCTATTGTTTTAGGGACTTTTCACATCTAGGTACCACAAGCTGCCAAAGTGGAAAAAAGTTTTATTAAATATCATTGCTATATTTTATCATTTACTACTCAAAATATAAAACACTTATTATAAATGTCTATTACTTACAATTATTTGTGTAAATATTTCTGATCTGCAAAGGAAAGCTGATGTGTAAATTGGAACACACCATATTTCTGTTACACTTTCTAAAATTATGACAGATATGTTTTGCATCATGATACATATTTTAGCATTCTGTCTTTGTGTATAGTTGCTACTTTAAGGAAAAAAAGACTCAAATAATGTATTATTTACTAAAATTAGTAGTAAATACTAGGAGGTAAATACTAGGATTGTAATTCAACTCTCCTAGTGCTATTAAATGTATTGTAACAATTGGCCCATATTTGAAAATAATAACTTTGTTAATTCTACAGAGAATTCCTTTACAATAAGTATCATTCATTATAAAGATATTCCTTTGGGTAAGTAGGTTTTTTTTTTTTTGCCTGGGGTTTTATATTTCTAATGCTTTCTCTCATGAACAAATCTCTAAAGATTTCAAGGTGGTATTATGTAATAATAAAATAAATGGGTTACAATTATGATAGACTCTTACATGTTTGAGACATTTTTAGTGCCTGGAGCACACAAAATTCAAAATTGTACAAGATCATCTCTAGTTGCAATAGTAGTAAACATTCTCTGTGTTTTTTTTCTAAACCCATGAGTCACTTCAATAGGGTTTGGTTAGAAAGAAGGAACAGTTGACATTTTTATAAATGTTCTACCACTCAGTCAGAGGTCAGTTATGTTCCACAGAATGAATTTGATGGGACCCGCTGCAAGATAAACATTTAAAAAATTCTCTGCTGTAGCTTCAGTTATCTTCTCACCTTTAGGACAGAATTTTGTATTATAGTCCTTTTCCCACATTCAAAAAGCATACTACTGGTGGTATATTTTGTTAAATGCATAAGATATTGCCTTTTTGTGTGTGAGGGAGTAGGGGTGAGGGTACTTCCATCACTGTCAAAATCAAAGGGTAAATTTCAACAACATTAAAAATCACAGGAGTAGAGCATTAGAAAAATGTCTTGACTCTTCCACCTTGGACTGCTCTTTGTCCTTCCCCTTTTCCTTTTGTCAGATGAAAAGTTTGAGGGGTGCTCTGAGAATAGGAGAAGGAAATTAACTCTGCTTTGAGCATAAGGCATAATTTAAGCTAATGCTCATCTCACTTCCAAGAAATTCTCAAATGGTAAGAAATAGATCAGTCTCTACTGAAGGTATAAAATATAAGTCACAGATTTAGTCTTGAATTCTAGAGAGAGAGAAGTACATTTTCTTTTTGTGTTAAAATGTTGTGTGGATTATAAATTGTTTTATAATTTAACCAAACCTGTATTTCAAATATATAAAGACTATTTTTTCAAATATGTTATTTAAAGTATACTTTATAACATAATATCTAGTATCCCAGATAAATATATATTATAAATATATTTATTTAACCTCATCTTCATATATAGGTATGAAATATATGTAACAAAGATTTTATTGCTACATTTGAAGTGTCTCTGAAATTATTTTGGTAAGAAATTCAGCAAACATTTCTTAATCCTCTCTTTTGGAGCATGCTATGGGCTGAACTTCATCTTACCTAAATTCATATGTTGAAGCTCTAACCCCCAATGTGACTGCATTTGGATATAGGGCTTTTAGGAATTAATTAAGGTTAAATTAGTAACAATTCATAATAAAAATATTGAATACTAAATAATAAAGGTTAAAAAAGGGTGGGGCCCTACTCCTATGTGATTAGTGTCCTCATAAGAAGAAGCACCAGAGAGTGCTCCTGCACATGTGCTAACTTGCTCTCTCTTTCTCTCTCTCTCTCTCTCTCTCACCTCTCTCTATATCTCTTTCTCCCTTTCTGCATACACAAAGAAGAGGTCATGTAAGCACACAGCAAGGTGACAGTTGCCTGCAAGCCAGGAAGAGATCCCTCACCAGGAACTGAATCAGCTAGCACCTTGATCTTGGACTTTTAGCCTCCAGAACTGTGGGAAAATAAATTTCTGTTGTTTATAACACCTAGTCTATGGTGTTTTGTTATGGCATCCCAAGTTGACTAATAGAGAACATATGTGAAAATAATAATCCAGAAGATGGTATAGATATTCTTACTATTATCCTTATGTAAAGATGTAAAAACCTAGAAAAAGAAATGAGGTATAGGAATACTTATATTTTGAGAATAATTTGTTAATACCACTTCATATACTTTGCTGCACACCTCTAATCAAGAATTGTAAAGCTGAATCTACATTTTATGCTTATTTCCTTTTCATTTTAAAATCTTGTCTTTCAATTACCTGATTCAGCAGTTTACATATCTTTTTTTTATTACCTACTCCTTCTAGTTTAAAAAAATGTCAAGAATAAAGGAAAATGTATACATGTTCTACTATACTAACATAATGTATATTGGAAACATAAATATATTGATTTTAAAGAGGTGAGTTAAAACTTTAATAGACATTCTAATTATTTTTCTCATTACCCTAACAGCTATCGTGTGCATCTCCTAGAGCACAAACATTTTATTTGAGACCAATGCACTAACACATGAATCATTAAAGCTTCAAGTTGTTTCACATTATATGTCTTCTTCAAATAATTAAATGATTTTAAAAATGTGTAGGGCATTCTAGAGTATCAAGAATTGATACTCAATAGTACTGATTTCTCTTTTCTTCTAAGCATTATCTCCCCATCCCAGACTGTTCTCAGAATTTCTGAAAGTTTGTCTATATTTTTACTTTTAGAATTGAATACTGTCAGCCCAAGAAAATTTTGTATATAATGACAGGTACAGTTTGAAAATTTAAACTTGTTTGGAATTATATTCATGAGTCCTTTTTCCTTTATGCAGTTAATGTAGCCTGTGCAAACTTATCACAGAGACACAAATCTTCATTGAGTCTACAATAACTAAGATGATGGAGCAATGAGAACTGTGTGTGTGTGACATCTAAACACTTTCACGATAGGAAGCATTCATCAAATTAATAATAAATTTCATATTTTTAAGTTTTAGAAATAAGAGAATAATAAATATTTACAGTGAAAGAGGACTGGATTTATTATTTTGCTCCTGATGACAGACAGTTTGCCCTCTGAATCATATTATGTGATTTTATAGTATTTTAGATTAAAAAAAATTTTTAAAGCAATCAATTCATTATGCATGTTTCCTTGATATTGAACATGATACCATGTGCTGTATATTTGAATTCCAGTCCTCAAATTTTTGTGCTGAATCAGATCATAAATCAGAATACCCCCCACTATTTTTGTGAGTTTTATGGCAATGGATGATGTTATGAAGAATATATGAGGGAAAAAATCTCCACTAACTACATAGTTATTGCATTTTCCAAAGGAATAAACCCTTGCTACCTGAGACCAGAAGTATAAAGTTCTCGATATTATAGAATTCATAACTGACAGGCACAGTCCAAAGGTCTTAATCATGGGGGGATGTTTTCCAGGTTTTAAAATGTAAAAATGGACCAGGGAAGGAAGATTAATAGAGCTCAAGCCAAATACACCCCTGACTCTATGTGTACCACCCCAGGATGGATTTGGGCCTTTCTTATTGATTGAACAATGGGATTTGGGCTTCTTACATAATAAGAAGTTTACATATTTAGAAGTTTACATATTTATTTACCTAACTTGAAATCAACAAGTTAGTTGTGATTAAGCCCTGTAAAACAATATTAAAATATTTGATGTTTACGCACACACACACACACACAAAAACACATATATTGGTTTGGCCAAAAAGTTCGTTCGGATTATTCACAAGCTGTTATGCAAAACCCAAAAGAACTTTTGGCCAATCCAATATAAACATATTTACTGTTTCATTCATTTATACTCAGGAAGAGGGTAGCTATTTTCCACTTTTATCCAGGTAATTTGGGTAAATTCATAGGACCATGGAATCCATGTTCAAATTTTGTTGAAATCTTTTGAGTGTGCAATATTTAAGAGACAGGCCTTGCTATACAAATTCAGAGAGTATATAACCACCCAACCTGAAAACCACAATTTATTCAGCTGAATTAACACATGCTGAGGGTGATATAATTTTTTATGTATAGTTGTTGAATAGGTCAGTTTTAACTTTATTTAGACACATGCTGAACACTTACCAAGAGTTTTATTCATGCATCTCAACTTCCAAACTTCATAAATATTGATTTAAAGCAGAGCATTGGCTTCATTTTTTAAAATATGCAGTAATAATCTTAGATGTGTTTAAGTTGAAAATGTTTTGGAAATATGTTTTAAAATATTTTAAAACATTTTTAAATAGGAAATATATGCACATGCAATGAAATGTATCACCTTTCCACCATACCTCTCAGCTTTTCAGAATCCCTCTTTTTACTGAAAGTAGATTTTTGTTTGCTTACAGACTTCCATAGATAACCCATGAATATTCTACCATATACACAAATATAATACACTTTAACTCAAATGATAACATAGTTTGTATACAAATAACAGTATACTTACTGTTCTGAAACTTGCCTTTTTATTTATAGTTTTAATGATATATTTAAATTATTCTTATAAAATGCATAGAGTTGGCACAGTTTTTAATGGCTACTGATATTATGTTGCATAAATACCCTATTTTTACTAAAGTCACTTGTTATTTTACTTTTAGATTATTTCCAGAGTTTTGCAAGTACTGACAATATTGAAGTACACATGTTCATTTCATGAATGTATAAACATTTCCAAATGTATATCAAAGATAATGTCATATTTTTAACTTTGTCAGACATTGCCAATTTGTATCCCCATAGTCTGACTCAATTAATAACCTTACTGCTTGATTATATGTATGGGTGCCAATTTTCCCACACTCTCCCCTGTAACATTAACAAGTTGTTTGAGTTCTATTAATTCAAAGCTGAATTGCTTCAAATCATGTAACAGAGTTCTCTCACTATAGCTCTCATTTACAGACATGCCAATGAATTTAAAGTTTGTCATTCTTCAGCTCTAAGTAGAACATCTCTTTGATTTTAGTGTCTAATTTTCATATGGTATTTCATGGTTTAGGCCTCACGTACACATCTTTCAAAACAGTTTAGTTTTTTGGTCAGTGTTTATGGAAGTATAATAAATCTTATATCTACATTCTCAAAACTAAATAGTACATTAAAAGTTTATATGAGTGAACAGTCTCTATTTACAATCACACATCAGCATCAAATGTATTGATATTGGAAATGTGAAAATTGTTAACTAAGATCATGAGCAGTCTTGGGTATTGATAATGCTAAATAAGGGACTTAATGATTTTAGAGTGAGTTTGAAGAATTCTCTCCCACTGTCAGATTGTTCTGACATATACTGTCTTTCATATCTGGTTTCCGTATTTGTGCATTTTTACAACAACTTCTACCTCATCAAGATTTTCTAAGGTTTAGCAAATGAAGGAAAGTAAGCAAAGTTAATACAGTAAAAGATATTATGCATGCAAAGCACTTGTTTGTTCATTAATAATAATAATTTCAACTGTTTAGTGAATTGGAAACAAAGTTTAAAGTGGTTTGCAAACTAATGTGATGGTGGTTTTTTGCTTATTTGTAGGCATTTTATTATGTTTTAGTTATTTTGGGATTTGGAGCTTACATTACCCATTATAACTCATTCTAATTGGGAAGAACATGTGATTCTTCTAAAACATATATTGTCTTTAAGTTATGAACATTCACAGATATATGTACTGAGCATATGAGTGGTTATTGCCTTGACAGCTCAGAAGCAGTGGACAGCAGTTCCACTCCATTGAAACAACTGTTCTCAGATACTCAGAACAAGTCATTTTGGTCTTTGGAAATATGGTCTGAATACTGGACATTTAGTATTATCAAATTCTTCCAAAGTTTTTCTAAATCTCTCTCAAATAAACTAGCTATTTGTGTCTACAGTGTTTGCAGTAATATCATATCTAACATCAATCTCTGTGTTTCACAGCAGAACTATATGATTGGTGGAAAGTTTTCAATAGACATAGTAAAAGTATATACTTCCTTTAATTAAACAGGATTCAGACTTATGAAGAGAGTTACACGAGGCAGGAGAATAGAGAAGCTCAAATTCCCAAAAGGTTGAAGAGTTGATAATAATGGTAACTCATGGGGAGGAACAACTGCCCTTCACCATTTTCAAAGGAGTTTCAGTGCTTCCCTGTTCTTTATCACCACCCCCATTTACAACTGCTTGTGTGCATGCATGCCCACAGGTGTGTAGACTCTGTTTTACATATCTACCTGGCAAATAACTGGTGTAAAACTCAGCACATTGCTGAGTATTCACTTTGAGACTGACTAAATTCAATTCAGGAAAAAATCTAATTCAAAGCCAGCACTCACAGATCAACAGTCTTAAAATGCATTAGCACAAGTACCTTTTGGTATGCTGAATAAAGAATACCAAAAACAAATGGTTATTTTTTGAATGTGATGAGATAATGTATTTTAATTATTAATAAATATATTTGTTCCCAGTATTTTTTAAAGCCCATGACCCATCATTGTTTTCAAGAGGCATATAGTGTACTTTATGCTCATTGCCTTGAGTAAGAAATGACACACCAAAACAAGATAGGCAAGAATTTGTTCCCCTTCCTTGATTTTTGAGTTCCAAAGTTTATACCCTTTAAATTAAAAAAATTGAACTAATTTATGTTCATATACAGAAACAAATATTTAATTTGATGCTGAGACACACGGTCAGAGCTGTTTCCCCTGGAATTTGAAAGTATTTTCTAGATTAAGGAAGTAAGCACGTCAAAAGAGAAGCAAGGAATATATTTAATGGGTCCTTGAGAAAAAGATAGCAGGTAGAAAGCTATGTCCTATTGTTTCTCTCCAAGTCTTGGCTTGGTATGAGGAAATAAAACCTCAGGTTTTCCAAGATCTGAGAGCAGATAGGCAAATGTGTCGGCTCTCAGAGCTTGGAGAGAAGCAAGGTCCTGTGAATAGCATAACATTAATTATCACCCAGTGGAGAGGTCCAGAAAAGAACATTGAGTTTAGTTATACCAAATTAAATCAAAGAAACATGTCTTACATATCTGAATTTATGGATTTCAATTGGCAACTGTTACATAGAAAGGATTTTGAAAAACATGAAAAATTAGCTAGATTAACAACCAATTATATATTTTACAAAGAGAAACTAGAGATGCCAACTAAAAACATTCTTCATTTGAATGTAGCGTGAATAAAATTGCTCTTGAAGAATTAGTAATCCATTAACTATGCCAAAAGGAGGACCAGTAATAAATATCTTTGTTTGACTTATACATTGACTTATTTACGGTGCATCTATGGAGGATGTACTGTAGGAAATTAACTATGACATGTGCTGGGGATGTTATAAATTGAAAAGTTTCTCTCCTTAGGCAATGTGTCTGTGTAAGCATCAAATACCTGCTTATCAACATGGTTTAATGAACACTAATAGGGTGAAATGAGATGAAAGAATCACCACATCTACTTTACAACAGACTTCTTAGAATATTTAATACCATGTACTCTTTATAATTTTAAAGGGATGCCTCATATTCCTCAAAAGCAAATCAGTGACCAAAATGTACTGGAGGGAATTATAACAACCTAAATAATCAAAGGAAATTTTGTTATATTTCTCTGTCATGATATTGACATAAAGTAAGATGTACATATATGACTGATTAACATCTTTTAGAATATTATTGTTTTTAAAATCTTCCATTGTCCATAGAAATATGTATTTGAAAAAAAGTTCACAGAGTTCAGAAGTTAAGGATTAAAATTGTAGGGGCGTTTAGAATTATAATAAATATCTATATTAAAAATATAGCCTAAAACAGTTAGTGACATTTGTGACATTCATGCATACATTTAGTTTTATTTTGTCCTTAATTCTTTATAGAAGCCTCTCAAGAGAGAATACAAAGTGTTCTTTGAAATCTAAGTGGTGACCTACGTGGGGATAATTATGAAAGTATGACTATTCTGTGGGACAATATAAATGCTATACAGTTGAAGAACAGACATATAAACCTATGATTTAAAAGATGGCAGTATTTCATGGTGTTTTGTTTCTGCTTGCATTTTTATGTAATATTTTTCAAATTATAGAGCTTAAGGAACAACTACAGTGTAGGTCAAGATTATATTACCAAAAATGGAATCACTTCTAACTGAAACATGGTATATAACGAGAATGAAATTGTCTTGGTGTCACAGTTCATGAACTGTATACTTTCCTTATGTCTATAAGTGGAAAGGACACTAAATTATTTATTTCTGAGCTTTTGCCTAAAGGAGAAACACAGACGTTTTTAACATCTCATTTTAGCAAAACATCAACGATTGACATTTTTGTCCTAAAGTAGAGATTTGTTTCCCCCCAGATACAGACCACTTAGCGCATGATTTTGCATTTTAAATATAAATACTATTTGAAATAGCTGATTTTGTAAATCAGTAAATAAATTCTTAGGATGCTAAATACAGATTTACTTTAAATATGTTTTATGTCTGTTATTAATTAACTCTAACTTTGTGAAGGAAGAACACCTCATGATGCAAGGCTGGCTTAGATGGTATTGTTCTTCTTTTGTAGACTTTATATCTTTTTAGAGAAATATATTTAGAATTGTGAGACATAAAAGATTACCTTTTTATATGGTTGCAAAAGATTTTACATGGAAAACCTGACATCAATCGTTGATAAGAACAAAGGACCAACATAATACACGTACACGTCTTTGAAGGATAATGAAAATTATCACAACAGGCAATTTTTGTTCAAGTCAACAATATGAATTTTATAGTTAATCTTATATGTAGGAAAAAACCTTAAGTAGTATAAAAAGGTCAAATCCTATAACAAGGAGTTAAGCATAAATTTTCTTAGAAAATAACAAATTCCTAAAGCATATTTCAAAAATCATCAAACCAACAAATTACAAAATGAATTTCTAATATCCATTGACCTAAACTAAGTAATACATTTTTCTCATAAAATGCAAATGCCTTGATATTTATATAATATTACATAAATTAAAATTATAGCAAACTCAGAACTTATAAACTTAAATTTGGGCCAAATGCCATAATATTAAGTGCAAAATATGTTTCTTTTTATACAAAATTTAACATACAGAAGCCAAACATTTTGCATCACATTAATTTTATGGTTTTATTATATAAATAGGGGAATATTTTGTTCATATCCACTCACTGAAAAATTGCTGCTAAGTGTTATATTGTAAATAACCATACACATTAGAATTCAGGTTTATATCAATTTTGAAAATAAGAAATTAGGGGATTTAAATGATTCACTAGGACAATGTTAGAATTAACAATTAACTATTTTGGTTCAGAGTATAGAAGATCATAACAGTAGTTGGACAATTTTGAGAGTATTCCAGGTTAGCAAAGTGAGGGACTTAAGAATACACATCTACAGTGGTCAACTTTGATAGACATGTTCAAATAAAAGCTTCCCTTAATTTGGTCTAATATTTCTAATTCTAGGAATGAAATGAGGGCCAAGCTATTTTTTATCCCCAAGTATAGGAGATAGCAAGTCATTCATGTGCTAACTTTTCAGATATTCCTTATAAAATCCCAACACAATTATATACTTTTATGTGTTTTTCCAAATAAACCTGATAATTTTTAAATCAACTTATTGTTCTGAATCTTATTATCTCAAGATAGTGTTGTGGAAAAGCAATTAGATAGTTACCTGGAAAAGTAATTAGATAGTTACATTTCCTAGAGGAGACACAAACCCTTTACATCTGAGCTGTATTTCTTCAACAAGTAAAATTCAAAACACATCCCAATTCCGACAACAAAGGCCCCACTTTTCTGTATGTGACTCTTCTTTTCATGGCTTGTGAGTGAAATAAATGAGCATGAAGAAAAAAATTTCTTCCCTCACTTTCAAATTCAGGGTTTACTTTACACTTTACTGTACATTAACTAAAGCAACTGACAGTGTGGCGCAGATATAAGCTATGGTCCCATGAGGTTCAAATTTCACTCCGAGTTGCATTTAAGAAGGCAACGTTTAACATCAAATACTAATTGAAACGGAATCCAAATTTTATTTACTTTTCTCAAAGCACATTAATGAAGGCTCATTTTACCTCTCAAAGTAACATCTTCAGAATCTCCTTTCTCTATTTCTTAAATACGAATCTTTTCTAAGTTTGACCCACTTACATATCAAATCTTTACTCTTTCTCTATACCTTGCTTAATGTAAATTTAAATTTTTAAAATCTATTTTATGTTTGACTTAGACCCCATAGTCATGTCTAAATTGCATTTTTCTTGGTTTTCTTTTCTTCCTTTTACTGTAGTTGAACAAAGACTTTCCTTTTGTGGTCAGTAGATGACAGTTTTGTGAAAACACTCATCTATTAGGTAATTTTTAAAATTTCCCAATAAATAGGTACAGATTTAATGTTTTTGCATATTTGGAGAGTGATATCTAATTCTACTGATTATTTTAATGATCTGTGGATGCTCCCAAAATTTGAGATGTGATCCAGGTATCCTACAATTACCCTGTAATATTTGCTTTCTCCTTTCAGCACATTCATTTCCACACCAACACTAAAACTACCTCTGTAGAATTTTTAATTTGCTCTGGGCCATGTATGACAACTAGATATCAAACATATTAAGTATAGATCTCAGGAGTATTTGCATTTTGATAAAAAATTATGCCTTAATGAAAGCAAATCAATATTGAATATTAATATTCTAGACATGAGGGTAAGTTGTTATGGTAGATCTTTTTGAGCAAGAGGCTTTGATACAGGTTGATTTTGTATAAGTAAACATTGCCTAATTGTGCATAACTATATAACTGTGAAAAATGGAGGAGCTTTAATAGAAATGCTACAACCAAAATCAGAGCCATTTGTAGTTTTACTATGCATTTATAGCTCTACTATGATTTAACAGACCACTTAAATAATGATTTAATCTCTAACGTAGGCCTGATCATTTGTATACAATTCTTTCTTCCCAAATCTCTGGTATTTAGTATATTTGTCTCTAATTGTCACAATTAATTTTACTACTTGCATATCTTTCTTTACAAATGTACTGGAAAATAAAATAGTGTAGTGAGGTATGAAAACCTTAATTCCTTCTGCTTTAAGAAATTTTACAACTTTTGACTGATAAGAACATTTAGGGGTTGACAAAAAAATTAAAACTGTTATAAAATCTTTAAGAGATTTCCATTTAAGACAATACAGTCTTTTAGGTTTTCTGACACATTCTTAAAATATGCTACTTTGGCATAAGGGTTATTTTGAGTTAAAGGCACTTGAAAAGCACCAGATGTAAAAGGAACATTCTAATCCCCTCTTTCTTCTTGAAAACAAGAGCTAAAACTCCCATATGATTTTCCATTATAAGTTTTCATATGTAATCTTATAAAAATTTTATTATTTTCTCAAAACTGTAAACATTCAAAATTTACCCCTTAAATATTAAGAACCTGAATACCCAATAATCATTAGGAAAGTAAATATGTAAATATGTTGCCTTAATATAATGCCAAATCCAAATAAATTTATACATAAATTTTACCAAACTCTCAAGGAACATATAATATAATATTTTTGAAGAGAAAATTAACATTACCTAATTTATTTTGTGAAAATGTCATAATCATGATAACAAGGGCAAGTAAGAACACTATAATAAAGAATAAAGGACTGAAAGCTTTAATAAGTCAAATGTTAAGACCTCAGTAAAAGTTTAGCATATATTTAATCAAGTGGTTTTATTTTTAAAAAATGGATTATGATTAAATAGGTTTATTTAATGAATGTAAAGATAGTTCAATTCCTAAAATTATACTTATGTATATTATCACACTGGCTAAGATGAAAATAGTGATTATCATAAAGAAACACAGAAAAGCATATGAAATATGACACTCATTCATGCTTAGAAACAACAACACCAACAGTGGTTAAATACTCTAAGCAACTCTTTTAAAGTGATAGGCTAACGATATTGAAAAATGAACAAAAGAGACACACAAGGTCTCTTTCGTTCATTTGGCAATATCATATGGAGAGATTTAAACAAGGCAATAAGGCTATAGAATAAATCAGAGATACAAAATTGGAAAAGAACAGGAAATATTATTTGACTCTCTAAAATTAAAACAAAAACTATTTAGAACTAATGAAAAAAGTTTGGCCAGTATGGATGTACTATAACTAGCCATGTTCCTTTACATTAATATACAAGTATTAAAAATTATGAAATATTCAATTTATAGTTGCCATAATAACAACTATAAACAACTAAAACTGAGTATTAAACAACAGAACAAAAATATGGAAGCATTTGTGGAAAAAAATTAAAACAAAATTTTGTTCCACAAGGGGCCATAATTAAACCACTAATGGAAAGGAGATATTTGTGATGCAATAATTTAAGAAAAGATATGTAAGTATACATCTTAAGAATGCCAAAATTTTAAAGGAAAAGGCAATAGAAAATGGGTTAAAAATATTCACAGAAAATAGAATGAAAAAGAAAGCTGAAGAAACAATAAAGTAGTAAAAAGATGCTCACTCTCACATGCATATAGGAAAATACAAATTAAAAGCACAATGTACAATAGCATACCATGCTCATCAGTTAAGGAAGAATAAAACATAAAGGTTGACATTACCATGTATTTCAAAAGATATCAGTGAGTTATCTTTTACTGCCAGTTGGAGAGGGTTATAAATTGTCACAAGCACTTTGAAGAGCAATTTGGAAATATGTAATAGCCTAAAAATCACCAAACCTCCTTCAGTGTATATGACCTAGAGGTAGAGGTCATTCCAGAGTTGTTGTTAGAAAATAATTGATTTGATATTTAAGAATAATTTCTCACAGGCATCTATAATTTCAGAAAATCTCCTGTTTTAACTGATACCAGGAAAGTCCAGCTGAAATCATTGGGGTATGCTGTGGGAAGCAAAAGCATGCATCATAGGCACAAGTACCTGCTTTCTGATAGATAGAGGAAGTTGAGTGGCACAAATATTTTGGATATGTACCTTGATCAAAAAAGGAAACACTACATTTTTTAAAGAACCGAAACAATAAAATGCAAAGAAAATATATTTTCTTTATGAAAAAGAGGTTGCTCTTAGTGGATTGAGTGCAGATGAGATAGTACCATGTAGACAGTATAAACGCAATAAGCACCATTTTATAGATATATAAATGTACATCGTCTTATAAAGCACACATTTCATACTGAATCAGTAATTAAATAAATAGTACCTCATGTCTTGAAAAATTCCTAATACATGCAATTTATAATAAGCATTAGTTTGGTCCCCAAAACATCTCAATTAATGGCTATTCCCCTTTTAATACCATGTCAGTATGTCCATTTGTTATCTTCACTTTGTGGCCACTCTGGTATAAATCTGTTCATGTTTAGTCATGTAATACACAGTTATCACTATTTAGTCAAATTATCTGTGTACTCTTCAATAATATTTTAGGTAGTTTTCCAGTAACTTTTCATGTTGCTTTCTGTCAAACCCTCAGGGAAAGACTGCCGAAACAAGGCAACAAAGTTCATGGCTTGGCAGATGTTTTCCAATTATAGACAAACAATTCAGTCAACTCAAGTTTCCTGCAGAAAGGGATGATATTGATTCATAAAAGTTTTAGTGCCTCACATTGGTATGATTTCGAGATGTTTTAATTACATATTGCTTTGCATCTCTTGGCAATGAATGCATTGCACTGAACAGAAAAGTTACAGCCAGTTGGTTTTCTGTCAGGTTGAATAAGTTACGTTCCTTGTATTTCCAGCTATTTACTTTTATAGCTGTCAGGTCTCAATACCTCCAAGATTAGGAAGGATAGTCAATATGATACCTCTCAGTAAACACCAGGTATTGATGAAAATTACATCATTCTATTCATTTATTTTTCAACGACTAATAAATTAATTTTAAAAGAAATATCTTCCTAATACACTGATTGTTTGGCAATAATTAATATCACATAGTGGTGAAAGACTTGTTTAATTGCAAAATCATCACACTACATTTCCTAAAGATGATCAATTTATTTTTCTTTTACCAGAAGCAAGTATATATAGTAGAGATGATGATCATGTAATTAGCTTTTCTAATAGTATTTTTAGTGAAAGATGCAATTTTTAAAAAATTTCTCTGAAAATTCTACTATAATTATATTGCAGAATATGTGCTATTCAGTATATTTTTATTGCCTTAGAGAATGGATGTAAGACAAATACTGTTAATTCTCTAGCCAACATTCAAGCACTCTTGATAATGTAGCCAACTAATGATGTTTCACCTTCTTTAGAAGTCAAGTGTTTTGCCTTGTAACATAGTCTGAGTCAATGAGATATATGCAGAAATATTCTTTTAAAAGGCACAATAGGACAATATAACACTAGACATGCCACAAGTCAGATAGCTTTTGCAAATACTTTTTCTAATTATAGTAGTCTAGAAAAAATAGAATATTTTATGATCATACCATCAAGCTATAATCACTAAGAATTATACAAAATATACACATACACAAAGCGTATATCTAACACTATAAGTTAGGGAAGTTCTGGCATAATTATGAACTCCCTGTGCTTTTCTTCTTCCCTCCAAATGTAAAACTTCAACACTTATTTGAGCTAGCGTTGCATGGAATAAGTTATTTTCTGCATGCCTCCACACTTGTACAAAATTTTTGCCTAGCTATAGTTTTCTCATGGGCAGGAACTCCAACACTAATATATTTTTCAGGGGAAATTTCAAGGCAAAAAAATCAATAAGAATTTATAGCAAATGATCATGGATAGCTACACCTATACATTTAACACATTTTTTTAAAAATCTGAGATAAATATACACAAATAAAATAAAAGTAAAATACATTATACATGGCTGATAAGAAATAATATTTAAAACATATTGATATTAATGTTAAATAATGAAGCAAATATAATTATCATATAGTTCCATAATAGTATATGTATATTTATATGCATTATCTTAATACTGTAAGTGGGTTATAAACAGGGTATTGAACTCTTGGAGGGGAGTAAGTAGTTTCCATCACTTTACCTAAATAGATAATAGATACCATAGATAATATGTTACTATGGATAACTGTTATAATAGATTACTGTAATAATAGGTTACTATAATAAAGCTAACATGTTAACCAAAAATACTATATCCTTAGCTACAGAGAGAAAGACCTAGTTAATTGGGTCTATTTCTTTATAACTTACATTAAAAAGCAGAATTTCACATTTTAAGTTTTTATTAAAATTTTTTTGTAAAAATAAATATCAGATTTGCATTTTATTGGAATATTTTTGCACATTAATTTCAAGGGAACTGATATGATGATTTATTGCCAGAAAATATCATTTTTTCTTTAATAGTCAGGGTGTTGTAAATGATTTGGCCATTGTTTAAAGAGTTATTAAAATAAAATGTTCATAATTAGTTAAATAGAAAATAGGCCTATAGCACTGAAAGTAGCTAAAGAAATGTCTTACAAATATGAAAAAATATGCTGTGCACATTAGTGGAATATTTTATTTAAAGAGAATATTTTGCTTTTCTCCATCTGACATTTCTTTTCACTAGAGTTATGTTAATTTTAGACATAATGTACTTTAGAAAGTAAAGGTATGAAAAAATTTCACTTATTACATCAGTTTTACTAAATTAATATTGTTTAAATATAATGTTAAGCATACAAAATATGGAGCTCAATTCATGGACAATTGATAACAAAGAATAAAATTCAATCCGCATGTTTAGAGTTATATTTCCTTGTAACTAACTACTGGGAAGACACCACAGATTACTTTAACATTAATAAAATAGGCTTAAAAGGAATGGACAACATTTCTGTTAACCCATTCATTCTGGGCAATTTGTCATATTGGACAGAATGTAGAACACAATGAAACATCACATTGGATGCGTGATGAGCTCTCTAAATTTTGCAGTTATTACTTTCTAGTACAAAGTATATTCTAATGAGTAAATTTTCTCAATTCCAGTACATTAACAAAAAGATTCTAGGTTTCAGGACATTTGCCTAGATGACCCCTAAAAATACCATGCTTATTTAAAAATATTAATTAGTAATTTAGGTTCGAGTAGAATGGACAAAAAACAAGGCTAATATCAGTTGGATTTATTAGTTTCTCTAAACTACTCCTTTTGCCTAAAAGGCTGAATCAGATATGCCAACTCATTTCAATTTACTATGAAGCCTGAATAAAAATGGCCATAAAAGATTAAGAAGAGGATCATTTTACATTAGGCAGTTGTACTTGAAAATATCTTTAGAAGAGAGAGGAGGGAAGGTCAGTCACATTAAATATGTTACTATAAACCTCATATTCTCTGGTACCTTTATTTCTTTATTATTTTTTCATGTATTTTATTATAAGTAGTTTTTTAGGTAACAGATGTTTTCCAATAACTTTGCTTTTGATTTCACCTTGTTTTACCTACTCCTTTTCAACCTTGGAAAATATTTGTCAGATTTTAAAAGCACTGACTTGAATTCTAGAGGAAAACATTTTTGCCAACATTTCTACAGAAAATTTTTTGAGCAGAAATCAAATATATCTACCAGACATTGTGTTTGCTCTATTCACAGCTGAATTTCAGATGATGTAGGCAATTAAATAGTAGTGGAACAAAACAAATTGAATTTTGAGTGAGAGTTAGAGAATATTTTCATTGTATCTCTATCTTGAAGTTGTGAAGGCCAAGTATCACTGCCAATTAATCTTTAGCTTTGCTGAAATATCGTTTTCTGTAAAGATTTATTTTAATAGGAATATACTCTTATGTGTTACAATTTCATACACTGGTGTTCAAGTCAAAAATTTAGTGTGTCTTTTTGCTTTTCTCTATAGATAATAAAGTGAATCTTACAGGATTATGACTGCATTGTTTCAAGTTTAGGGATTTCATTTATCTGAATCTGTGGCTTTTCTAGCTAAGCCGTACATAGAGATAATGATACTATGTATGTTATATTATGAACCATCTAAACTCCCATTGCAAGAAAAAATAGAGCCGTGGCACATACATGGATAAAGGCAACCGTGGATAAATTCTTGACTGAAAAGGAAGGAGCCAATAAGAGTATTGTAGCTATTAAAGAGTTAAATGAACAATCCAGCGAGTTTAATTCAGATGTTGAGTGGAGAACAAATGAATAGAACTCAGAGTGTTCCAGGGTCCTTACTGATATCTTACATTCATATCTTACAAGAGTTTGGAGGCTGGGAAAATATGTGGTAAGGCCTAACTAGATATATCATTTCTTTACAGATAAATTGCAACTTTTTTCATATAAATATATAATGTTGTTGTAGTCTTTGATTTACATCAGCTGCATCCATTACAGTATGATGGAATAACATCACACACATTAATTTGCTGGTTTGCAATGATATGGCTGAGAGAGAAGAGATTAAGGTAGAGGTAGATGTAGGAGTAAAGGGACAGATTGAAGAGAACAGAAAGGAGAGGCAGAGAGGTTTTTTTTTTAAAGTAAGAGATAGAATAATTTTTGGTTCAAACAAATCCTTGAACTCCATTATTTCAGGGCAAGGAGGAAGTATTTATATGCATAAATAAAATACAAGTTCTTTTCAGAATCTGAGGTCCTGGGTTTTGTAAATTAAAGGACAATTTATGGGATTCTCAAGAGTAACTCTGACAACATTGTGATTTTTCTTCTGGCAGTATGACTTCAGAATCTAACCCATGAATAAGAGGAGAACCCATTGTACACAAATTATAAAAGAGATAGTCAAAAGCAGTTTGTATTTTTTAAAAGTCAATTGAGAAAATGTCATATGCCTAATCTCCTACCACATTTCACATGGTAGATTAATGTCCATCTAAATTAAAGTAAAAATTCAGAAATTTCTAGAGATTTTTCTTGGTTGCATTTGAATTTATGGTCCTTTCCTTCATCAGTGTCCATTTTTCTTAATCAACAAGCATTTTTCACAAAGATCAGACTGTTCCTTCTTAAGTTCAAAAGGCTCTAAGGTTCAGAAAATCTTTACCAAGAGTAGCATGAGATTCAAGTCTAAATGTGATTAGAAATGATCCTTAAATGTCGACTTGACTGAATATTATCAGCTTATACCACTGAAAAATGTGTTCTCTCCTGTCATC
This sequence comes from Monodon monoceros, assembly GCF_005190385.1. Taxonomy (NCBI): domain Eukaryota; kingdom Metazoa; phylum Chordata; class Mammalia; order Artiodactyla; family Monodontidae; genus Monodon; species Monodon monoceros. Next base: position 68,335,026 of record NW_021703768.1, read on the forward strand.
CTTCTTGGATTTGACAAGGTCAATAATATCAAAGCTGCAGAGTAAAGATAGCTTTTTTTCTTTTTCCTTCCTAAACTACATACCAGACCAGTAGGGGGAAAAAGGTAATATTAGATTGATTTGGCAAAAGTAAATAAATCCCATTTTAGAATTAAATTTAAGAATTTTTCAAAAACTCAAAACTTTATTTTAACCAGAATACATAATATTGAAAGAAAGGAAAATAACATCACATGAGAAACAATATTACTCTGCATAGGCATATATATTTTAAGGCATCTTGGCCAGGCCATATTAGCTTTGTCTTGTTTGTAATAATTTTATATAGTTCAAATATTTAATTCTTTAGTTACTGGATTTTCTAATGCCTTACTTCTCTATCATATGTGTCAGTTCTGGCTTACATTTTGCGGTGTTCTCCCATTCTTATATAAAACACAGTATCAGAAAAGGGTCACAGCAACATGTTAGAAAATAGACTGCTTGTATAAAATACGGAAAAATTTATTTTAAAAAATGACTTAAATCACTTCTCTGCTGTTTATTTATTAAAGTTTTGATACATGGCTATGACCACAAAATACCAATGGCTTTATGAAAATCGTGATTTTTAAAAAAAATTTTATTGGAGTATAGTTGATTTACAATGTTGTGTTAGTTTCAGGTGTACAGCAAAGTGCATCAGTTATGCATATACCTATATCTACTTTTAGTTAAGATTCTTTTCCCATATAGGCCATTAAAGATTATTGAGTAGACTTCCCTGTGCTATACAGCAGGCTCTTATTAGTTATCCATTTATATATAGTAGTGTGTATATGTCAATGAACGTTTCAGTCTCAAATGTAACCACCGTAACTCAAAAATAAGGTTACATACTTCCAGTCCAGAAGTAAGGCAGTCATGAACACTTATCTTTTCATTTCTTCATTACATTGGACACTGAGCAAAAATAATGATGTTGATCAGGAATCAGCAGAGAGAGCTGAAGTGTGTGTTTGGGCAGCAGGCTGGTGACTGAGTGCCAATTTCCATAAGTAAAATAAACTGCATGCTAAGTTTCAAAATTTTGGTGGGGAGGAAAAGGAAAGGGAAAACATGAAACTTAGAATCTCTTTTAGGATACAGACTGGCAAATGAAAAGGAATGTTAGCCTCATAGTGACAATAGCAGCCAGCATGATGTGTATATAGATATTTAACCAAAGTCATTAGTGAATTATTTGCAGTGGTTCAGTGATTCCCAATGTTCTTGTCTACTAAATGGTAAGTGCATTAAGAAGTATAAGAATGGCCGTCAAAATTAGTTTCAACTTCAGATAAATAATTAAAGAAGAGATATATAAAGTTCTGAGCAAATGAAAGGTTGGAATTCTAAAACCTAGGGAAGCCATCTCTGCATGAACCTCATTTTCTTTCAGTATTGTACCCATTCTCTTAACACTGGAACTTTGAACATATTTCTGCATAGAATAATGTTTCTCCCCTTTTACCTCTTTAATTCATCTTTAGATATTACTTTTATTATCACTTTGTCAAGCCATACTTCACAGTTCCTTAGACTAGGTGAGGTCCCATTTCTTTTATTTTCTTTTATTTATTTATTTATTTTTGGCAGTGTTGGGTCTTTGCTGCTGTGCACAGGCTTTCTCTAGTTGCAGCGAGTGAGGACTACTCTTCTTTGCAGCGCGCGGGCTTCTCATTTTGGTGGCTTCTCTTGTTTGAGCATGGCTCTAGGTACGTGGGCTTCAGTAGTTGTGGCACGTGGGCTCAGTAGTTGTGGCCTGCAGGCTCTAGAGTGCAGACTCAGTAGTTGCGGTGCACGGGCTTAGTTGCTCCTCAGCATGTGGGATCTTCCCAGACCAGGGACCGGACCCATGTCTCCTGCATTGGCAGGCGGATTCTTAACCACTGCACCACCAGAAAGTCCCCCATTTCTATATCATGTGTCTGCTATAACTTCTATTCCTATCTTAAAATGGCTACAATAACTTTCTTATCTCTTTTTAGTAGACATTCCAAGGTCTATTTATTAACATCTTTAAAAGCCCTAGGAGAATTTTTGAATACTGAGAACATATCTTGATATAAATTTTTATAGGCTTGAGATATGTCTTTAAACAAGAGGAGCACTTCACAAGGTTTTGTTTGTTTCCTAGCTACAATTTTGCCAAGAATTTTCCAGGATCTTCAAAAAGATTATCTTCTCCAGTCACCTTGACAACTCATATAACAAAAGGAGCCAAATTTTTCACATCTTTTGTTATTTCAAAATACCATGTAAACTACATTTTATATAATAGGGAGTCTGATTATTCTGAAACACATGCAAGATCATAAAAATTTATAGAGCCATGTATTAAAAATTATGAAAATATATTATGCAAATGTATGTACATGCTATAATCCATTCCAGGTAACAGGTGAGAGCACACTCACATTATTCTCACCCTAAGGGTACACTGCAATTATGTATTGAAATTAAGCCTCTGAGATTGCTTATACTTTTAGCAGTAATGTTAAAAAATGTCCTTAGATAGACCTGAGCAAAGAGAAGCCCTTGTCATTAGCTACATGTTTTAGATGATTCTGTCTACCACAAACATTGAAACATTGTTTTTTCTTTTTGTCCTTGTAAAACATGTTTTCTGAATTTTTAGCAATTTGTTGAGTACACAATAAATACAGGAAAGGATGTGTGAGATAAACCATGTTCTCCTGTTGAAAAAATGTGGGTCTGAGAGTGCACCAGTGTGTGCATGAGTTGTGTGTATTTGTGTAGTGTATGTTGATGGCAGGTAAGTAGAAAAGTATAACCTTGGCCTTGGGAAATTCGACTGTTTTTGTTTTAAGCTGGCCACCCAAATCAATAAAAAAATGTGTAACCAAATAGATAACTATGTTTCCCTCCTTCCCTCTGCTTAGATGGTCTTAATTTGAAAGACCTTACTAATTGCCTGGAAAGCAGAACAGGTAAGGTTATTTGTGGGGACAGGAAAGCAGTCCATTCAGCTCTCTGAGGAGTGTGACCCACTCAGTCCCTATCATAGTTCGGGAGTCATCCACACCTAGGACTGCCCTAGGGTGAAAGGTGCCCTGAAAGTCTCTGGCTTGTACAGGTAAGGTGTATGGGGAGACCTGGTGTCAGGGTCCAAGTCTGGGGAAAGAGGTTGGACAATAGCTGTATTTTGGTTTAAAACTTTAAAATGTTTAGACCTATAGTATATGGTACTCCATCTGTATTGCATGAGCATACATATAGTAGTGGTATGTAAAAAAAAAAAAATGTAAACAGGGAAATTTCCATATGTAAGTGCAGTCAGATATTACAAGAAAAAAAACTGATGTTTCCAAAGAGTTTTCATTAATATTGGAAAACTCTTACAATGATTGGTGTAAGGGTATAATAGATAGATAGATAGATAGACAGATAGATAGATAGATAGATAGGTAGCTGGCTGGCTGAGTTATAGATAATTCACTATTTGCCTTTATATTTGTCTTTAATTTTATTTAACGTAGGCATTGGAAAATACATTATAATTTTAAAAATTCTTCCAAATATTTTAAAATGTCTGCTTGTCAAATTACAAAACCTGGAATAAAATACTTGGTGACATGTAATTAGAAACTCGAAAACATATTTCTTCTTTCAAAATTGAGGGCAAGGGCTTCCCTGGTGGCGCAGTGATTGAGAGGCCGCCTGCCGATGCAGGGGACACGGGTTCGTGCCCCGGTCCGGGAAGATCCCACATGCCATGGAGCGGCTGGGCCCCTGAGCCATGGCTGCTGAGCCTGCGCGTCCGGAGCCTGTGCTCCGCAGTGGGAGAGGCCACAACAGTGAGAGGCCCGCGTACCACAAAAAAAAAAAAAAAAAAAAAAAAAAACTGAGAGCAAACAAAGATTGTAATTACCAATTCTAGTGTGAACTCCAAATTAATTTGCCTCTCCTCTCTATTCACTTAGCCAAATCAGGATGGTGTTAGAGGTTAAAAAATGTCATTTGACATTAGGCATTTTTTTCAATACTCAGAAAATTCAGGATCTTGCTTACATTATTTTTTTAGCATTTTTTAACAGTCTTTATTGAATTTGTTACAATATTGCTTCTGTTTTATGTTTTGGTTCCTTGGCTGCGAGGCGTATAGGATCTTAGCTTCGTGACCAGGTATCGAACCTGCACCCCTGCATTGGAAGGTGAAGTCTTAACCACTGGACCGCCAGGGAAGTCCCTTGACTACATTATATTTCTATTTTTTGACAAGTATTAGGAATTTCTGAATCTTCAAAACAGTTCAATGAATTCAAATGGCAAGTATACTTGTAAACATTATCCACATTGTAGGCATGTAGAACTATGAATTAAAAAACACCTTGGATTTCTTATTCAATATTAAATCATTAAAGACCACAACATTTTGACTCTGTCTTTAGAAGGATGACATTTCTTAATGTTTTCTATAATGTAACTAAAATTGAAGAAAATAAAGTAAAATGTGAACCAATCCTCAATGTAAAAATGTCATTAAACCTTGCAGTAAATTATTATTCTATAGAGTTTTAAATTAATAAATTATCTTGGTGCTCTCAGATACAGAACTGGGTTTCTGTTCAGAAAGGAAAATAATAGGTGTAGAATTTTGAAAACAAATGGTCTGAGTGCTTTGCATTCAACTGTTCACTTGGGCATTTTCAGTTACAGAATTGTTTTCTGACTCATCATATTCATGACTATCAGGCACTTCTGAAAGAATGATTGGTCTGGATATAAGTATTAGTTCTATTAATTCACTGTTTAACCACTTCATTTCTCCAGGTAAAGATTCAAAACAAATATGTGATCAAGCTAGCTTGGCATAGGGTAGCACTGACTTTGATATTTTCCTAAAGGGTCATTTACTATCTGTCTGTCCAAATCTCTGTTTCATAGCAGTTATGTCTGAGGGACATCCAGGTTTTCACAAAAGAGAGACACAAATAAGATCTCTATTACACATGAGAAATATTTAATTTTAAGGCCTCTTGTTACTTCAATGTTGTGTTAGGCCTTAGAGAGCCTTACTTTCAACACATGCTGTTCAAGATTCTTCAGTGACCCAGATTGCTAGTACTTCTTGACCAACCATCTTTCATTACTCAGTTCTCTAAATTTCAGTCTTCTGCACCATTCTAAAATTCAATCTATTTTCCTTTACCCAGTGAGATTGTCATGCTCTGTTTTGGCTCCGTTTACCTACAATATTTTGGAAATATTCTCAAGCTAGAAGCTGCAGTGATTGTGGTGCTTGCCTCATGGGCTGCCTTGTTCTCAAGAATCACATCTCTGGGGCTTCCTGGTGGCACAGTGGCTGAGAATCCGTCTGTCAATGCAGGGGACACAGGTTCGAGCCCTGGTCCAGGAGGATCCCACATGCCGCGGAGCAACTAAGCCCATGCGAGCACAACTACTGAGCCTGTGTGCCACAACTACTGAGCCTGTGTGCCACAACTACTGAGCCCCTGTGCCACAGCTACTGAAGCCCGCATGCCTAGAGCCTGTGCTCGGCAACAGGAGAAGCCACCGTAATGAGAAGCCCGTGCACCGCATCAGAAGAGTGGCCCCCACTCACCGCAACTAGAGAGAGCTCGTGCGCAGCCACAAAGACCCAATGCAGCCAAAAATAAATAAATGTATTAAAAAAAAAAAAAAGAATCACATCTCTGTGCTGAAACACTTCTTTTATATATTTTCCTCAATTTTCCATTTCTTTATTGCAGGGGAATAAGTCAAATTCCAAATAGTCCAGAATAACTAGGACCAAAATTGCAATATTTTCTTTTAAAGAATTTTAAATATGTAAGAAGAAATTATTTATTTTGTGGAAATGTATCAGCCATTTCAATTTAACATCATCAAACCACTCTAAAATATACATATTTTAAAAAATAACAGCAGGTCTATTCTTCAACTCTGTAAAAAAATGTAACCGACACATCTCTCTGTACTTGTTTTTCAGAATCAAAGAAATAATTTCATCATCTCTATTAATGGGTATAAAATAATGATTAATGAGTGAAAGACTCCACCCTCATTTCCTTCTTTGTCTTACCTCTAGATATTCAAATATACTTAATATGTTCTTTGCATGTGTATATACCCTTGAAATATATGAAGTTATCCATCCCCAGACACTTAAGTATGCCTAATATATTCCCTTGCATATGTATATATCTTTGAAAGGTATAAAAAATTCCTTATAAATATTAAACAACTGATATTAATCCTTCTAATATTCACCTTTAAATCTCAAACTGATAATTACTCATGTGCATTGACATCATTTTTTGTATAGAGTTACCATATGACAAATTACTTTAACAATTGAAAAATACATAAGTGGAATAACGTTTAAATTAGCAGTCATAATTTTGTTTACATTTGCAATATTAATGCCAAAACATGTGAAATGCTGTATGCACGCTAAGCCAAGCTATCTGCTTTTGTCACACATACACCTGATGATACAGTCAGGATAAAAACTTTATTTCAACTATGTAGAGACATATGTGGATTTAAAAGACTTTTTTTCATTGAGAGTTTTAAAAAGGAATTGATATTTTCAAAAGACATCTTGCATTTTACTTGGAAATTTGGATTGTGAGGTTAGAGACATAAATATGTTCATGTTTTATAACCAAACATTTTGTGAGTTTTTGTATTAGCTTCATTAAAAATTCATAAGCATGTCTCCCAAGAAGATTTCATAATAATAGGTATTCTTTTTCTTCCAGTGAAAAAAATGATTTTTTCCTTCCATGTATACCAATAAGTTATGAACCCTGTCATCATTTGAAAACATATCATATTTTCTTAGTTGTTTGACAGTACTTTTCTCAAGTACATTACACAATATCAGATAATGGTGATAGAGTAACATTAAAACAGTCTCAAACTGCAAACATCAAATATTTCTGCTGGAATATGGTACCATATTTCTACTCCAATGCATGACTATCATTGATAATAATAGAATTATGTGTTTCTAATGGTATGTAATATCATTGTAACTCTATTGAGAAATACTGGTGTTATCATAAGCTGTACATCATATAAAAGCCAAAGGGCAGAGAAGGAAATCAGATCAGTACCAGGAATAATAAAATAGTTTGTGTAATATATTTTAAAAATACATACAAAAATACAGTCTTATTCCTTCCCATTTCTTCTTTCTATCCTGGTTTTAGTGATCTTACTCACTTCCTTTATAGTATATAAGAGAGGAGTATACTAGTTACAGTGCTTTCATTTAACCCCAAAATGTTAATGCTTGTTTAACAGAGCATCACAGATGATATCAATATATGGAAAATAGCAATGGCAGGTTTGGAAATCATAAAGTGAAGAATGGATAAGTTTTAATTCAAAAAATGGGGAAATAGGTAATAATGCAAAAGGACAAGGGGTAAGTAACTATTACCAAAGTGAATTATGGCAGAGTAACCTTGTAACTTGAAATTAAATTTAACATAAATAATCCATAATAAAAAAAATGCTCACAGGGCAAACAATACATGTTGAGTTTAGAAATACTAGTATCTAAAAATCATCTTATGGATTTGAAGTCAGAATCTTAGATTTTATTTCTATCATCACAGTTTTCCATTAAAAGGCAAAGTTTCATTTTCATATTCCTTTCCGTTTCACTGGCATATTATTTCCCCTGTCTCTGTCTTCCAAATACACATACATTCCTATTTCTCTCCCAACCAGTTTAATCTCAAAACTGACCCTAAATGAACCCATAAGTTTACTTCAGACTCATTCTTACAATTCAGTATAGGCATATTCTGTTAGTAAGGTGGGAGGTATCTAAATAGAAATATAAGATTATATAAATTATGAAAATACCCTTCTGTTATTTTCAAATCTTCCAAAGAAATGCTATTTCCCCATCCATACTTCCTTCTACCTTCCATTTGCACAGCTATTGGTCATTTCTCCCAAGTTGTATTCAATGTTTCTAATGTATTTTATGTCAAAGAGCTTCCCTGAAACTCCAATTGCTTGCTGAACTTTACCTCTTTTTCTCTACCACATCCCCGAAGATTCTTGTGATACTAAAATCTGCATTTTAACACCAAGTCTCTAGTATCACGTGGTTACAAGTTGTCAGCCGATATAAGTTACATATTTTCTCAAGAGAATGCCATGAGTGGTGAAGAGGAATGGCCATAGCACACCACATATTACCAAAGAATACTTAACGCAGGATGGTGGGTGTGAGCTCTCACTGGCTGAGCAGGTCATAGCGTGGTGCTTGAGGGCTTACTGCTTGAGAACATCCAATTAATGTGTTGTACAAATTTTCACTGCTGAGACTTTAAATCTGCTATCAGAAAATGGGAAAACTATAGACTACCAGGATACTATAATGGCATATATTTTTAGGACAATATTTTATAGAAAACAGTCCTATGACCAACTGGCACTGGGTATTATATACTGGATGATTTAGGTATACTTATACCTGACTAAGAATGAATAGATATCTTCATACTTTTCATTATAAGCAAACAAACTCTCTAAAAGTGTGCATTAATATACGTATAGAGATAATATACTAGTTGGTAAGAATATGGACTCAGGGTCAGATTATTTGTCTGTGAAAACTGACTCTTTCACCCTTTTTCTGTGAAACTTTGGACAAGTTACTTAACCTATCTACTTATCATTTTCTTTCCTGTACTCTGGAATTCTTGCTGCTACCCACTTCACAGAATTATTTAAAGATTGAATAACTGCTAAATGCTTGAAAAAGCAATTTGCACATACTAGTACTATAAGTATTTGTAATTACTGGAAAGTAAGTTTTGCTACATTATTTATTTTAAATAATGTAGTATAAAGTGAGGAGGCATTGCTATCATCTGTGACATGTCTAAATCTGGCACATAACCATGACTTGACTCCACTAAAATTCCTGTTCTTAATGGCATATTCACAAGTTCATTTGCAAACATAATGTATGGAGTTTTCACTTCAGTGCTTTTCACAGAAAATTTTTACGTGCAATAGAATAGAAGAGCTCAGAGACACAAATTCCTCAATCTGATTGCCCATCTACTTAACAAGTCTAGCTCATTTATTTTAAACTCACATGGTTGAAAACCATAGCTACAAAAACGACAAAGAAGGATACTATGCACTGCCACTTATTTGAAGCTGCTGCACTAAATGGGCTACAATTCTGATTCATGAGAGAAGTTTTAAGAGAAGAGCTTCTGTAGATAAAGAAAAAATATGTCAAAAGCTCTTTCCGCATGTCATTCAGAGGATAAAGAGTCCATGGTGTACTACATTTAATGATTGTAACACAGGTGTTTATTAGCAAACTAGGCTTTAACGCCCATTAGAGGTGATAGATTAATGGCTCTGGAACATCACATCATCTGTATATTCATGAAAGAGGTAATGAAAGAGGCTTTTATATATTCGGTATAATACATCTCATGTACAGGAATCCCTGAGCTCTTTATGTACTATGTTACATCTTATTTTCTTGATTTATTTATTTTTAGAATAGCTACTGTGTTTTACTTTTCCTGGTTATAATTCTCAACAGCTGATAACAAAAGCATTTCGAGTTATTACCACTTATCATTCTCCCTTTTGCCAAAATACATTCAACAATTACCTGTGAAATATTTATTAAATGAGGCCTATCTATTAAATGTTAATATTTCTTCCTAATTTTGATAATGTATTTTAATCTCATATAAGTTGCCATTGGTTGTGATTCATGCCATTATTTTATTGTGTATACATTAAGAATAAAAGGAACAAATACCCTCACCAAACCAAAACAAGCTGTAGAATATAGGACACATCCAAATTTCTAAATTTCTGATATAATAAAATGTGTAAATATTTGATTTGCAAAATTGATAAACTATATTATTTGGTCCTTCTGGATCATAGTTAAAATGATTATCTTAAAATTATGTTTTTTTGGCTTTATTTGTTTGGTTTTTTCCGAGTTTCATGAGATGTAATTGACATATAATATCGTGTAAGTTTATGCTATACATGCTGCTTTGAAAAATATATTGCAAATGATTACCACCATAGTCTTAATACTTCCCTCTCATTACATAATTACCATTTTTTGTGATAAGAACATTTAAGATCTACTGTCTTAGAGACTTCCAAGTATATAATACAGTAGTATTAACTATAATCACCATGCTGTTCATTAGATCCCCCAGCACTTATCCATCTTATAACTGGGAGTTTATACTCTTTGACCACATCTCCCCATTTCCCCCAAACTTCAGCCCCTGGTAACCACTACTCTATTCTCTGTTCTATGAGTTTGGCTTTTTTAGATGCCACATATAAAGGATATCATACAGTATTTGTCTTTCTCTATGTGACTTATTTCACTCAGCATAATGCTTACAAGTCTCATCCATGTTGTCACAAACAACAGGATTTTTTCTCATGGCTGAAAAATATTCGCTCGTGTATACATACTACATCCTTTTTATCCATTCATCTGTTGACAGACACATAGATTGTTTCCTTATGTTGGCTGTTGTGAATAATACTGCAATGAACATGGAGTACAGATGACTCTACAAGATGCTGTTTTTCACTTCCTCTGGATATACAGTACTCAGAAGTGGGATTGCTGGATCATATGATATGTTAATTTTTTGATAGTGTCTAATGAAATTAAATCTGGCTTGTTCTTAGAGATACTAAAATTAGGTTGAAGTTACCTTATTCTGCATAAGATAAACAAGTGAGTATTTGTGTGGTGTGGGGAGCAGGTATGGGAGATCAGGAAAAGAGGCACATTATCAAACATTTTTTAGTCCAGACAACTGAAAAACAGTAAGCATTTGGAGAATGCTTGGATTTATAAATTCTAGACTAAAAGTTATATCTCAAATGAAAAAAAACCACAACAATTCAGCAAATATGTAGTCACCATTATCTCTTTTGGCCTCAAAGTAAATTATTTTAGGAAGATATACCATGTGATGACAACAAAGCCTTCCTTCTGAGTCTTTTCAATTTTCCATTATCTCAGAAAGGGACAAAATTTAAAATAATTCATCCTAAATCCCACACTCCTTTTGATGCAGTTAATTGGGTGTGTATATATATATATATATATATATATATATATATATACATATATATAATTGCAAAAATGTTTATGCATGTATACATCTATCTTTGCAAACAAGTATATGGGAAGAGAGAGAGGAAAACTTTCAAATACAATCTTGGCCCATGCTTTTAATGTAATGTGAGTGTGAGGGGCCCAGGAGTTAGGTAACAAACATTTGTGGAGGTGAGAGTGGACCAAGATATTTTATGCCAGTTATAGTTAGTTAATGGAAAAATAAGAAAAGAAAATGTTTAGTATTTTTCTGCCATCTTTAGTACATTAAAGGAAAAATCCTATTACCCTGAAGAAAAAAACAAAGCCAGAAATCTTTCCCTTGCCACCCAATCAAGTAGAATTCATAATGATGATTACACAGGACCTATCAGCTTCCAATATCATGTTCTAGGGGAAACCACCCACCTAGAAACCCCATCTCATAGTGTAAAGAGCTATGAGATATTTGGCACAAGACTGTTAGACAGTGATTACTGGCATGATGTGATTGGCTCTGTCTAAAAGAGGTATAAACTAGTCATGCTGGTTCTTGTTGGATTTTATGCTAAGGAATACAGAGGGCGAGAATATTAGTTGCAAGAAGAATAGTGAATCAGATATATCTTGATAAAATATTTTTTAAACTATCTGAAAAAGATAAAAACATCTTGAGTCAGTAACATTACCTCTAGTCCTAAAAGCTTAGCTTTTTGGAGCCTGTATACATCCATAAATTACACCAGTTTATGAAAAGTTAATCAGAATGAGTTTCTTGAACCTCCAAGCCCAATACAGTACAGTACAACATCATTTTTTTATAGCAACACACAATATATTTTCAGAACTTTGCTAGATGGTATAGATAAATATAAATAATGAAATATAAGGTATGATTTGTATCTTCCTAGAATTTTATGTTTCCGTTGGCAAAGAAAACTAAAAAACATGAGGTATCAAAAATTTTTTTTAATTTAAAAGTTCAGAATAATGTGATATACTTTTTATTGGATAGAAGGACTTGGCTCAATAGAGATTACAGCATTTTTAAAAGTTTTTGTAGAAGGAAAATATTCACAGAGAGAAACTAGACGTAGGTGATCTTTGAATAGTGACTGAAACAACAGGAAGAAAAGCACAGGAAGAAAAACATTCTAGGTAATGGCTGTCATGATTATTGAATGTGGCAGTTTGTGGGACAATATGAAGACTCTTCTGACTAAACATATTAGAGATTAGGGAAAAATGCAGACAGTGAGATCAGGGGGTAGCTTATTTGAATGCGAAGCAATGTGATTTTAAGTTAGTAAATTAGGAACTAAAAGTTTATTTGTTCATTTGTGTATGTATGACTTTAAAAGAAATATTCCCATGATGAAAGACATGTTTAGGAAAGTTTACTGCTGATAACGGGGTTTCTATCTTATTATCAAGCCAGGGTTACAAGCATGAAGATTTTACTGCTGACAATGGCATTTTAATTTTATTATCAAGATCAGTCCTTATTATGTTTCCAATTAGATAACCAAGTTGTTGCCTCAGTAATTGATTCCATGCCCTATTGTTTTAAGACACTTGAGCACATATTCATTCTGCCAGCCCTCCTTTTTTCCCGGTTTTAAGTTTTTCCCCTAATCTTCATATGGTAAGAAGTCTTCTACATGGTCTTAGATTTTGATAATATTACAGGTTGGACTTTGAAACCCCTAAGCTTTGATTGTTGAGATTAGTCAATATCTCCAGTTGGTCCCCTTTGACCAAACTCTTGCCTATAAGATTTCTTATAGAGTTATCTCATAGACACTCTAAACTTTCTTTGGAAAATTAGAACTGAACCTTTCCAGCTTCAGCACCTCCCTAACACTGCCCTTTCCCACTGAAATAATTTGAAAGTACCAACTTTGCCATCAGATATGCTCGCTTTGCAATACAAACATGTAAATAATTTTTGGAGAAAAGTTTTAAACTCTTCTTTAAAGGACAGAAAAAAAAAGAGCTATTTGGATGAAGAAAATAATTGTAGCTACAAAGCAAAGCACTTGGCAAATTCAACTGTAATAACAGAATTAGTTAAACACAGGGCCTAGACCCAATTTGTTGTCCAGATGTGTCAATAACTGGACAAATATGCATGTAATGATAATTTTATTTTGCTAATCAATGCCTCCCTTGTGATAATATTGCAGGCACAAAGTGAATATACTGTATAAACCTATATGAAAGGATGTAAAGAAAGCTGCACTCAGAATGTTGCAACTGGGGAAAGATGGGAGCACCAATAAGACACTGCTGCTGTGTATATATAGCTCTGTATAGCTTGTCTCAGCCAGACAAGACCAAATAGGCAATATATTCCAATCTTTTGATTTGTAAAATGGCTATACCTCAGAACTGTTTTGCTTACTTAAGGAAATGAGGCTATTTTGATAGAAAGGCAGAATATATAATTATTCTAGGACATCAGACATAGTAGTCCAGGACAGTCCTTGTAGAATTGGGGTATCTTGTCACACTAGTTATATTGCATCTGAATGGCTAATTTAAAGAAAATTCAGATGATGGTCACTACTGGAATGGCATTATATTCACTAGGGGAAATGAGGGATCACCAACTTATTGCCAGGTGGCATAGAAGTCTGGTCCCCACTTGGTCTCATTGATTCCTAAAGTAGTCATCTTGCTACTTCTGGGCAGGAGTGGGACTTATGGCTCATCACTATGCTCTTGCTGATTCCACTGTTACTGAAAGTGTAGAAGTGCCTTGTTATTGTTTTCCATGTGACCTCCACTGAAACCACAGTAGAGTTTCTACTGAAACTTACAGTGGCAAGGCCTTGGTAGTGCTGGGGATATGGTGAAAGTCCACCTCTAGACTAGGCCTTCTCTGATACCTCCAAGCAGGGAGGCACAAGATGCCTCTTTACTTCCAGGTGCCAATGGAAGTCCAGGCTCTTCATGTGGTCTCTACTGACACATAGGGGAAGGAAGGATCATTAATGCTTGGCAAGGACAAAAGTCCTGGCTCCCTTCTTGGCCTTCTCTCACATCACCCAGTGTAAGGGTTGAAGCCTATCTTTAAAACATGATGGAGTGCAAGTCTGGGCTCCCTACTCAGCTTTGGTGTAAGCTGGGTAGGGACACAGTTTTTTCCAGTGTCTTTTGTTGGAGTAGAGTAATTATTATCTATTATCTAGATTTTTCTGTCTCTTTAGGTTCTCCCTTTTGCAGTTCTAGAGAAAACTGGCTTCTGTTTTGTGTGTATCTATTGGCATTTCCAGATTACTCAGTTATACAGCAATTAGTCTGGGATACACAAAGCAGGAAAAAAACAAAACAAAACAAAACAGAGGGAATTTCCCAGCGGTCCAGTGATTAGGATTCTGTGCTCTCACAGCCGAGGGCCTGGGTTCAATCCCTGGTCACGGAACTAAAATCCTACAAGCTGCGGGGCATGGCCACAAAGACAAAAACAAAACAAAACAAAACAAAAAAACCAGAGAACTTGAACCACTGGGTTATTCCTTGGGTCCCAAGATCCCTAGCCAATTCACCTTTTTCCATCTACCTTTCAGAGTCTTATTATGTTTGATTGCTGTTATTTATATATTTTTAAATTGAATGTCCAGAGTTTTTATTTGTACTCTGGAAAAAAAAAAAAAAAGGTAAAAGTACAACTATTCCATCTTCCTGGAAGCAAAAGTCTCAATTACTTTATTTTGAAAAAACAAAAAAATTGGTTTAATCTTTGAGGAAATCACACTTGTCTGACATGATCTCAAGTTCACTTGACAGTGTCTTTGAAAAAAAAATGTGCCAAATAAATGTATTAATTCATTAATTATTAATTTGATAAAGTTTGGTTAGTTTATTAATCCTTAGTTATTCTTCTGGTAAAATACTGACTGTCTTTGTAAACAGGCCCTTACAAATCACTTTAAAATCAATTTGGTAAGTAGTTGACACTGTTGATAGCATATATATAAAACTACAGTTTAACAAATCAAAACAAACAACACAGTAGAAAAACAAGTGTCTTAAATTTGTGGGAATAGCTATTTAAGTAGTAGGATACAACTTTTAGTAATAATGTCATAGATGATTCACCTTATAAATTAATATAACATTCCCTGGAAAACTCTGCTAAATTACTGTAGAAGTTCAAATCTGACAAAGAGAGTGATGTCAAAGCTCTATTGAGGAGATTGAATGAAGTTATTTCATAAAAAATACATGGAGAAAAAGAGGTTTAAATTAAATATAATTTAGTATTATATGTGATTTTTAGTATATGACTATTACTTTATCCATATATCTAAAATTTTATATTTGCAGGTTGGTCAACAAGTTTCTGGAGTGATCTTTCATTGGGAAAATAGTGCTCAATTTATATTCATTGTCAATTTATAGTTAGATATGTACAGTAATATGAAATGCTGAATTTTGTTTCAAATATTTTCCTAAGCCAACAGTATATTAATTTGGTCCATGGTCTCTGGAATTTATTAATTTTATTAAGTAAAAAAATTTTTTTTATTGGGGTATAGTTGCTTTACAGTGTTGTGTTAGTTTCTGCTGTACTGAGAAGTGAATCAGTTATATGTGTACATATATCTCCTATATTTTGGATTTCCTTCCCATTTAGGTCATCACAGAGCATTAAGTAGAGTTCCCTGTGCTATACAGCAGGTTCTCATTAGTTATCTATTTTATACATATTACTGTGTATATGTCAATCCCAGTCTCCCAATTCATCCTACTCCCCTTTCCCTCCTTGGTGTCCATATGTTTCTTCTCTATATCTGTGTCACTATTTCTGCCTTTACAAACATGTTCATCTGTACATTTTTCTAGATTCCTTATATACATTAATATACGATATTTGTTTTTCTATTTCTAACTTACTTCACTCCGTATGACAGTCTCCAAGTCCATCCACATCTCCACAAATGACCCGAGTTCATTCTTTTATATGACTGAGTAATATTCCATTGTATATATGTACCACATCTTCTTTATCCATTCATCTGTCAAAGGACATTCAGGTTGCTTTCGTGACCTGGCTATTGTAAATAGTACTGCAGTGAACACTGGGGTGCATGTTTCTCGGAATTGATTAATCTTAAAAGTTGTTAGTTTTAAAAAGTAGCAATACAATAAGACAATGGAATCTTTTAATTATCTTGTTTAAATTTTCTTTTCTGAAAGAAAATCTACTTGTTTGAAAACTATTTCTATTCCAATGTACAGATGGAAATTTTCACATACTCTTTCAATAATACAGTTTTCTTCAGTGACTTCCATTCAATTCCAGAGATTTGTTAATAGACTTTTTCTCTGATAACTTTTTTCCCCATGTGCCTACATATATTTATTTATAAAAATGTGCAGGAAGTATTCTATAGATTTTTTATATGCATGTGTGGATATTTATTTCTCATGGCCTTCACAAATATTAACTTCACACTGTTCAGAATGTTAGTATTTTATTTTAGACCTACAGAATAAACAATGGGATTGATTGATAGTTGAAAGTAAGAACTATTATTTTGTTATGGGCAAGACTTTGCATGAATTATCTCATTCACTTCTCACAGTAACTCTAAGAAATGAAAACTATGTTTATGTCCCTTTTCTAGATGAGACAACTGAGGCACACACACACAAAAAAGATGAGGTAACATGTCCAATGACACACAGCTGTATGTTTCTAGGCTAAAGGCAAACAAACTTCTTTTATTCAATTCTGAAAGAAGTTTAGGACAGTATGTAATAGAAAGACACGATTAAAGGGTTGTCTTTTGAACCACTAATCATTGATGAGTATAACTAATTTTTACATCAATATCTCAATATTCAGTAATGTGTATTCAAGTTGGGGTATATAAAGACAGACAGGAAATGTATGCAAGGGATATAATGATCCTTACTGATGTTATACGAACTGACTTTAAGGCCATATTTACATTTCTTGGAGGCAGTGATTTTAATGAACAGGTCTATACATGATAGGACTGATCATAATAAATAAAATATATTAGAAATAAATTGCTCAATCTTCAAAAGAATAATCAATAATCAATTCCTACCAATTGAGTTAGGTATTATTATTATTCCCATTTTAGGGATGAGGAAGTTAAGGTACAGGGGTGTTCAGTAAGCTGGTCAGGGTTACACAAACAGAAGGAGTTTAATTTTGAACTATGACTCTTTGGCTCCAGGTTCTGTGCTTGCAGCCACTGTACTCCTCTCTACGTGTATTTGCTTTAAAATGAAAAAAAAAGGTCAGGTTTTCCCTGATTCTCCCTGTTCTTTAGCTATGAGGATGATAAATAGGACACTTAAAAATGCTGTTTTTCCCATTGGGTCTTGAAAGTCTGAGTGACTTTATAACAACAATAGTGTCAGTTTTAGGAACTGAAATCATTAAAGGGGTGTTAGGAAAATATCAAAATTGAACCTCACTTCCCTAAGAATTAGGGATCAGAACCACACACTCTACCTCTCTGGGAATCTTTTGATAGGGCTTTACTCAAACTTAGGGTAAATATTTATAGCAGTTCTGAGTCCTCTGGGATTGTCTTTTTTTGCCCAATTTGATGGAAGGTTAAATGAATTTTTAGCACTCAGATAAAAAAAGCCATGGACAAAATTTGTCAGAATATATTTCTCTATGCATATCATAAATCCATTTCACATCACCTCTCAGTGCTTGTAGCAGGCAGAGTGCCATTTTGCATTTGGCTTTGATTTGAATGTGGACTCTGATCTTCTGCATAAAAATTAGTGACTGATGGGTACTTTATATTAATTAACATATTTGCCTCTAATAAATTTGTTTCCAACAATTCTCTGGTGCTAGATATTAAAAGAAATTAGAATTATCAAACTATTAAACTGATGGTTGCTTTCTGATAACCCCTATTTTCTGATTGGAAGCTGAGATGTGATTAATGAAGATAGTGGTTTAATGCTTCTTCTTTTCTTTAATAGCTGGAACTAATGGCAATTTCATGTCCCTGCTGCTTTGACCAGTAGACTGTATCAGAAATAGAAAAACTTCCAAAAGTCAGATTTATAAGACATATTTTTGAGGGGATCTGAAGCTACTTTTCAAAAGCATAATTTATGAACATTCTTCCCTTTATTTGGTCTGACTTTTTGGTAGAAGAGAAAAATAATTTCATGTAAACATATAGTTTTGTTTCTCTAGTGTTCTTTTGTTTCACTAATTGTCTAGACTGTTTTGAATCTACTGAAAAGAGTACTATAGGTTATATATTTTATATTGTTCTTCACACAATGAGAATTTTGTCCTATTAAATGCTGTTATAATTATTTAAAACAGTTCCCTGTTAGCACTATCTTTGTTCCCCATCATTTCTTAATCCAATTACCAAGTTTTAACCAATTGTATTATCACAGTTTTTCTGACTGTAGCTTGTTGCCATCATAGCATATCACACTTTTGAAGAATATTTAGTGTCATGCCATGATCTAAGGCACTTTTTACAATCTGGCATTAATTAATAATCATGTTCATTTTTGTTGGAATGACAACAAGGGCTTCAGAACCTGTCTCTAATGGAAGCCTCAGACAGACAATTTAAATGGACAAGACATGGCATGAGGGCCGTAGGTGACTTGTTTTGAAGTTTTCTATGTATGGTCGCACGTTGTAATTTACTAGAGTTTATCTGAATGGCTTGGGTGTGTTAAAGATAATTTGTATGAATACTTCCTCATTGTCTCTTGTCCCTTCCAGTGCATACTAATTATTTTGTCCCCTGCTTTCACAATATCCAATGCATATTCTGTGCCTGAGTCCTCACAGTGGCTTTAGGAGAAGCCGTTATTATTTGAATTTCGGGGACATTTTGCTGATAGTAGAAATTAGTCTAAATTGAGATAAAACACTAATGGTTAAAATGTTTATCATTAATTTTCCTTTTATAAAACAATTGTATTTTAACAGAAACCTCTAGTACATTTTCAGAAAGCACTCCTGGTATAAATTCTAGTCACTATATTAAGGCCATATTAGTAATAATAAACAGCAACTTCTACTTAGCTATCACTCTGTGCTAAAAATTTATTTGTATTATACAATTATCCCTCACCATACCCCTATCATGGAATATTACTTCTAAAAAAAAGAAAGTCCCCAATACAAATTTACAATATATTAGAGATAGCATTCAATAAAGATCTAATCATGCTCTTACATAAAACATAGGAACAAGATTTTGCTGTTAAGGTCAAAAGATGTATTTCATCTCTATTTCAATGTTCTAATCATTAAAGTGCCTTTTATTTTTCAGAAATCATGGTATCTCTTTATCATTTCAGCTTGAGATTGCATCCTAAAAAGTTTTTGTTTAAACTTCAAGCTTGTATAACATGGTCTATAAACTTAATAACATTAGGCCTTATTATACTGACAATGCAATTACCAGCCTATTATGCATTTCCTTGTGGCATGTGTATTTTTTGTTTAATAATCAGGCTATTTGAGAGGTTTGCAACGTTGACTAATTTTTAAACTATGGCATACCCGGTGGGAACAGCACGTGTGTTTTTGGAAAGACTCAGGGTACCATATCAGAAGCAAGTGAGGTAGGCCCAGGGCTCACAGGAGCAAGACAGCCCTAAGGTGCAATAAGTTCAGCTGAGAAGATATGCATAATAGATGCCATGTTGTATTGGATAGGAGTTCCACCTGGCCCAGTAGCCAATCATAGTCATATCTCCCTATAGTGGGCAGAATAATGGCTCCTTAAACATGTCCTAATCCTTAGAAATTGTGAATATGTTACATTACATGGCAAAAAGGACATTAAGTTTGCAGGTGCAATCAAGTTTGCTAATTATCAACATTTGTGATGGGAAGATTATCCTGGGTTATTCAGCTGTATCTAAACTAATCACTGGTGTCCTTAGAATATGAAGGAGTCAGGGGGATCATCAAAGAGATGAGATATAAAAAATGCAAGAAGGGAGCCATGAGCCAAAGAATATAGGTGATCGCCAGAAGCTAGAAAAGGCAAGGAAACAAAGTCTTTAGAAAATAATGAAGCCCAGCTGATACTTTACTCAGCCCAGTGAGACCCATATCAGACTTCTTACTTAGATAATAAGCTTGGGTTCCAGCCAATAAGTTTGTGGTAATTAGTTACAGAAGCAATATAAAACCAATACACTCCTGTGGTAATTTTATAGTGTTTTCCAGTATGAGTGGCCCCAGTATTATTAGTTGTGATGTCCTTGTTTCAATAACAAAAGTTTTTATGGACCCTCACTTAATATATTAATTGTGTATTTAACATGTGTTGTTGAAACACTATATAATGATCAAAAAATATCTAAATCTGTATGTATTTTATTATTCACCCCATCATATATAAAGCTTTAAAATGGAGGGGCAGTTATTTGGTTGATACCAATGCTTGATGTGCAAATTGACTTGCAGTTTGACTCTTGTTAATAACTTAATGAGACATCAGTGATGAAAGCCCATAAAATGTGAAAAGATGGCTCAAATAGGCTCCTAAAAGGCTGCAGCAGTGAATTCAAGGTAGAGAGATTGATCATGAGACCATTACAACTGTTAAAGAATTAGTGGTAGATTGGATAAGGAAAGTCTATTCCTGCACTTATTGATTCAAGTTGATGACAGATTGAAATCATAACGGAGCAATCATAGTTGAGACACACAAAATGGAGTTGGGTGGCCATTGAGGATCTGGTTTCAGACACATCCTTGCATCACTGAGAACTTGAACTTTCTGAACTGTACCAAACCCAAGGACAGCACCAGACGTTTTAAGAACAACATCTGCCAACTGCAAACCTGTGGTCTCAAGGTTCCCCTTTGCAACTATGTAACCATTTTGGATCCCAGCTAATCATTGCTTAATAAGCACCCTTACTTCTTGCCAGCTCCCATCATAATTCTTGACAAACAATTTATGTAACTAACTGTGGCCTTGCAGTTTTGCCTTTATAAACTTCCTCCATTTTTTAGTCCAGTGGAACACAATTCAAGTGCTCCTTGAATCTGTTTCTCCTGCACTGCAGTCCGAAAAAACCCTTCAAATATTTATCTCTTTATTTCAATCAGGTCTTTGTTTCTGAAAATTTTGGTTAACAAACTATTTATTGAGCTATATTTTTTGCCAGTCACTTGACATAGCCCTGAATGTTTTAATGTTAATTATAGCCTACAACATTTACATAGTTTTCATTCATCGCCCACATTTTTCCACATTACTCCATTTCTTTTTGATCTGCAGCTCCAACTTAATCTCCACAAAAAAGAAACTACTGTGAATAGAGTTCCATATTAGGCATTCTAGGGTATTGAATTTTGGATTCCACTGGGAGTAGGTACAGATAACGAAAGTTATTGCGAGTGTTCTTGGGATCAGCACTAGGGAAGAGCAGGGAAGGAAGAAGGATTGGTCAAAGAGAAGCTGAATTGTGATACACTCCAAAAGAAGGCTTTCACCCATTCAATGGGGAACTCTGGAGCTGGAATGACCTTCAGAGTCATTTCACATTGGGGTAAGGAGCTCTGGCTTTTAAACTCCACACTGATCAATTTTTAGACGTAGGCTGCCCATGGAAGGACACATGGCCTTGGGCAAGCCCTACTTTTTTAGCCAATCTGTTTTTTAGCTAACTGTTTCCCACAGTGGACGTACCATCGTACATTCCCACCAGTAATTTACAAGGGTTTCAAATTTTGCACATCCTTTCTGATGCTTTTTGTTTTGTTTTGTTTTTGTTTTAAATCGTCGTTCTAGTTGTTGTGAAGTAGTACCTAATAGTGGTTTTGATTTGAATTTCTTTAATGAATAATGATGTTGAGCATCTTTTCATTTGCTTATTGGCCATTTGAATATCTTATTTGGATAAATGTCTATTCAAGTCATTTGTCCATTTCTAAACTAGTTTGTCTTTTTGTTGTTGAGTTATAGGAGTCCTTTACATATTCTGGAATATTAAACTCTTATCAGATACATGATTTGCAAGTATTTTCTCCCATTCTGTGGGTTGTCTTTCACTTTCTTGATAATGTCCTTTGATACTATATTAGGGTTTTCCAGAGAATAGAATCAATATCATATATATGATATATATGATATCCTATTAACTTACACACAAAAAGTCTGTTGGAATTTTGGTAGCAATTGTGTTGAATGTGTAGATCTTAACAATATTAGGTTTTCCTATCCATGAACATAAAATGTCTTTCCATTTATTTAGGTCTTTAATTTCTTTCAGCAATGTTTTGAAGACTTCAGTGTATAAGTCTCTAATCTTCTTGGCTTAACTTATTCCTAGGTATTTTATTATTTTATATTTTCTTATAAACGCTATTGCTTTCTTAATTTCCTTTTGGGATTGTTCATTGCTGGTATATAGAAACAGCTGATTTTTGAATAATTTTTAAGTGTTAAAAATATTCAAGGTAAATGCAAAAATTCTCCTTTAGAAAACTATATATTCCTTATTTTTGAAAAAAAATCTGAAGAAATTATGTATTTATCTGCCAGCTATGAATCAGAGACTCTTCCTACATTGGATAGGGAGATAGGGAAAGAGATTAAAATTGAGATTTACATTCAGACTGTGAAAATGAAGGAGAGATAGAAATAGGTTTAAAGCAATTACTGGCACTTTGTGTTGTGGATTAGTTGAAATGGGATGAAGACAGTTCATTATCTAAATACTTGGGATTGTGCAAATATTGAAGTCTCTATGTCCATCTTGCTAAATATTTGATGTGGGGACTAGGTAGAAACTGAATACCATCTTGAAATAACATAGAATCTTCATATGGTCATAAATGTGAAACATTTTAGTGGATAGATATTAAAAGTATAAAAACTAAAGTTTCTGAATAATTGAATGTCAAAAACAAGTATTATTTGTGTATGTGGGAGGGAATGATGTATGACATGGTTAGCTCTTCCCTCTCCTCTTCAATATTTACTCAGTTTTAAAGTCTCTGTAATAAACTTCTCTTCTTTGAAAGATTAAACCCTGTCCTGCTCATTTTTTCCCACACCTAACACAATTTCCTGTGTATAATAAGCATTTAATATTTATTGGTTGAATTAATATGCCATATATCCTATGTTTCCTTTCCAGATCTACTCTCTACTCTTCACCACCATCCTCTCTATCTCAGAAGACTTACCTGATTTATATCACTTAATAAATTTATGTCCTTTGTCCTCTGGATTCCCATAGACTTTTATCAACAGGGAGTCCTGGCAGGATGTTAGAGGGTGAAGTCAGCATATTTATTCTACTGCCTGCCTCTTTCCTGGATTATCAGTCTAGCATTGTTCCTCACTAGAAAGTGATAGTCATGTCAAGGTAAAACAAAACAAAACTAAACAAAAACAGAAGTCTCTTCTTCAGCATTCAATAACTATCCTCAGGGCTTGGTACTATCTCTTTTGGTTTTGTTAAATCCTGCCACACATTTTTACATAGGTCCTGTAACATTGTTCTAACTTGAATGTGCACACCACTTATACTGGGACTCTGATGGATAATCAAATGGCCATTTATAAGGCTGAATTATTTATAAAAGTTAATCCTACAAATAAGCAGCATATAAATATTAGCTAAATACAGTTTATCTTGTTAACATAACTTCTCCAGTTGATTTTCTTTTCCTTCCTGTTAATCTATGTGATACATAGAACAAGAAGATAGCAGAGAGCTCATGGTGTTTCTTTTCCCTTTAGACCTGTAAGGAAGGTATCAAAACATAAAATAAAATAAATACATTTTTTCAATCTTTCCTCCTCACAATCAGTAAACCCTCTGAAGCAGACAAGGTTAAAGAGTAGAAACTACTTCACAAGTCACTGCATTTAAAGTAACTCC
Organism: Monodon monoceros; assembly: GCF_005190385.1. NCBI lineage: Eukaryota > Metazoa > Chordata > Mammalia > Artiodactyla > Monodontidae > Monodon > Monodon monoceros. The sequence continues at coordinate 68,359,078 of NW_021703768.1, forward strand.
CACCAGGAAACTGCCTTTTTAAAGTATTCTCTTAAATACTCTTCAAATTGTCTTGGACTGCAATCTGTAATACTGTTTTTATAGTTTAATAGTCCTTGGTCTACTCTGTTAAAATGTGGCTGTATATCCTGTGGTACAATAAGTATAAACTGTGGAGCTGCTCCCAGTATGCAGCATACTCAAGCAATACATGGATTATATAAGAGCAACATTTTTTTTTTTTGAAGATTGAAAACTTTAGTGAGATAATGATTATTCTTTTGGTTTCCTTCCCACTCTTTTACTTTCCTTTTTAGACAGTGACATTAAGAAACTATTACCATACACAGCTGCTATTATTCACTTGTTTTCTTCCCATTCTCCACAGCAATTAAACAGTATCTGCATCTAGCAGAGATAAACTCTGATCCTTCCAAAGTTATTGGTAAGGGGCAGTGGGAGCAATGTTCATCAGTAGCTTTGGTCCAAGAATGATAGTCAATGCTTGACATTTCACCTTAACAAGCTTCTTTCAACCATTCCTATCTCAGTCTTAACTCCTCTAGTGAAGAACTATACTTAGGATTACCTGATAATCCAGTTTTCCAGGCATAGATCTTGTTTACGGCTGTTGACATGATGTAATCATAGATATGAACACTTTTACTTTCAAAAGTGTTCTGATTTATACAATAAATTATATGATCAACCTAATTATACAGTCATATTTCTTGCATTTCATGTCAGACCAAAGGTAGGATTGCCAGATCTAGCAAATTTTATATCTTATGCAATGTTTGGCAGATATTTATACTTTAAAAAATTCATTGTTTATCTAAAATTCAAAGTTACCTGGGTATAATGTATTTCTGTATTTTATACGGTAATTTTACCAAAGGGAAACTGAAACACTGAAGTAAGGTAGCAGCAGTTTACAGCCTGTCTACTAGGGTTCAGTGAATAAGACCCCAAAATCAAAATTTTTTTAAAAAGAAGGAAATTCAAAATTTCTCTAAAATATTTGTTTTTAAATTATGAAAATAGCAGGCTTCCCTGGTGGCTCAGTGGTTGAGAGTCCGCCTGCCGATGCAGGGGACACGGGTTCATGCCCCGGTCCGGGAAGATCCCACATGCCGTGGAGCGTCTGGGCACGTGAGCCATGGCCGCTGAGCCTGTGCGTCCGGAGCCTGTGCTCTGCAACGGGAGAGGCCACAACAGTGAGAGGCCCGCGTACCGCAAAAAAAAAAAAAAAAAAAAAAGAAAATAGCAAATGTACATGATAAAATATAAATATTTTAACAAAGAATAAATGTGATGCTAATTTTATTTTCTCCCAACGTATTCAATTTTCCCCAGAGGCAGACATAATTAGCAACCTCTTGTGTGGCTTTTGAATGTCTTTTATAAACGCTTTAATTTTGCATATACATATAAATATATATATTTTAAATATTGTAAACGGTAGAGAGAAAGGGAAGTAGAAGGATAAGGAGAAAGAGAGATAGGTATCATATCTGTGGATGTCTGTCATCTGCCATCTCTCAATTTAACTGTTTATCTATCTAAACTTTATTCTATACAAATGTTATCATCCCACAAACAGTCTCCTTATCTACATTTTGGAAACTATCACTGCGTATATAGATCTACCTTCTTCTTTTTCAAAGACCTGGCAAACTTTATTTATTCAGTTCCTTCTTCAAGGCAATTTAAACTGTTCCTAGTATTTTATTATCATAAATTTCCCTTCAGTAAACATTTATATAAATCACTGTATTCATCCAAGAGTTTATCACTAGGATGATTTCCTATTAGTAGGATTACTAAATCAAAGCCTGTGTGCACTTTTAACTTAAAAAGTGTTGAATGTCTAAAGAGATCATATTAATTTACAGTTCCACCAAAAGTGTATGAGTGCCTGTTTTTCCTCACTTGCCTCCCACACTATATATTGTATAAATTTTTGATCTTTGTCAAGCTTTGAGGTCAACGTATTTTAACTGGCTTTCATATTTGTATACCAGTGGGCTTATATATGTTTGAAATATTTTTAGAAAGGAAATTTACCTTTCTCTGAGAATTGGCTTTTTATGTCCTTTTTTTTTGCTTTTCTATCATGGTTTATTATTTACAATATCCTTTCTATATATTAATAAAATAGTTATTACATTACAACTGTGGCATCCCGCTATGACTATGACCATAGTAGATTTTTAAAGATAAAAAGTTTAGTTGATTTATAGTCCAATTCTTTCCTTAATTTTTATGTTACTTAATAAATCTTAACACATAATAAAATTATTTAAATTTTTTTCTTATTCATTCTGCTAAACTTATACATTCATTAATATTTTGATTCACTTATATTTCTATTTTTTATCTATGATATATTCAGTCACCAGGAAAAAGTTAAGAATGAAAACTTTTCTATATATATATCATGTTTTTTGCCAAATGTCCAAACTGTTGAATAATCAAGCTTTTCTCTATTGACTTTAAAATCATACATTGTCACATCATGAGATTCATGGTTCAAAGTCCATTTTTGAAATATTTTCTATTATTTTGATCTACTTTTTCATGCTCAGAACTAAGATAATTTTCTTTAATGATTGTGTTTTATAATATATTTTGGTATTTATTAATCTTGTTTTGAGGGAATTTCTTTGCTTTCCTGTGCATATTATACTGTAGTCTGCATAAAATGTTACCAAAAAAAAAAAATGAAAAGAAAAGAAACAGCTTATTGGAATATTGGGATTTTACTGGAAATTCCTTAACTTTATCGGTCAATTTAGAATAAAATGATATCTACATATTTGCTCCTTACTTTGGAACCAGTTAGCTTGTGCTTATAACAAAACACCCCAAAGTTAGTGGTTTAGTATACTAAACAAATGTGTGAGTTGGCAACATGACCTGAGTTCAGCCAGGTGGTGCTTTTGCTCTCAGCTGGGCTAACCAGGTGTCTATATAGTGAGCTGCTAAGTCATCCAAAGGCCTGCTGGCCTAGGACTGTGTGATGGTTAATTTTATGTGTCAACATGGCTAGACTATGTTGCCCAGTAGTTTGATCAAACAGTAGTCTAGATGTTGCTGTAAAGGTAATTTTAAATGTGATGAACATTTATAGTCAGTTTACTTTAAGTAAACCAGATTACCCTCCACAATATAAATGGTCCTCTTCCCATCAATTGAAGGCTTTAAAGGCAAAGACTGAAGTTTCCTAAAGAAAAAGGACTTACACTTCCAGACAGCAACATAGAAAATTTTCCTGAGTTTCCAGCCCTTGTACTTAAAACTTCAGTATCAGTCCTTACCTGAATTTCCAGCCCACCAGTTTACCTTACAGATTTCAGACTTGTTTTAACAGAACTTATTTAACTCTTTGTATTTTTAATTTCATGAAATTTTAATTTTTATATATTACAGATTTTCTTGAATTTCTTGATTTCGAGAGTTAAGATTATCCACTCTATAGAGTTTTGAAAAATCTCTTGAATTTTTCTCTTTGCTTTACTATCTTTCTGGTGTTTAATTTAATTCATATTTATCACTATCTTTATATTTACTAATACCTTCTTCAGCTTAGGTTTATTTTGTTGTCATTTTCTCAAATTATTTTTCCCAAAGTTTAAAATAGCTTATTTTTATGTTTTTATTATTTTATATTCTATTAATATATTCAAGACTAGAATTTGAGTTCTATTTTACTTGTATTGCATAAGATCATACTAATAATTATTTTATTATTATTACTATTTTGCAATTTTTTAAGTGCTTGATGTGGTTTGATATCCTCCTTGACCAAAAAGTTTTTTAAGAAGGTGTGCTCCTCAAACTGCCCCCTCCTCCAATTTCTTCCCCCCCTTCCCCACCCCAGGGTAAAGAATCAGAGGAATTGTTTTCATCTACTTGTACAGAAATAAATATGGATACTTATTTCTACTTTGGCAATATTCACTGAGGTTTTCTTTGTTGACTATTGTATAATCTAGTTTTGTAAGTGCACTTAAAAACACATAAGTACTCAAGCACTTAACAGATTTTTTTTCTATTTTAAACAGTTATTTAACATATCAGGTTGTCAATAATAATAGTTTTTGATGTACTCTATATTTGAGTTTCTTATTTGCTTAACCTGAAATGAACTGTAAATACTAATTAATATCACCTACTTTTATTACTGATTTTGGCTTATTTTCTTTTTTTATAGAAGTTGATTCTTTGTTATTTGATGTGTTGCAATTTATGGCAGAATTTTAAGTTATTCAACATTTGTTTTCTTTGAATGACTTTGCATGATATTAGTAGTCAAACCTGCTTTGGGCATGTATACGTATGGTATGTCTTCTCCATACTTTTTCATTAGAATACAATGTATATTTTAAATAGTTTCTATTAAAAATTGATATGATTTTTTGTCAAGAATGAGAAATTTTACTTTTACTAGGTGAGTGTGCCCCTTTTTACACTTATGAATATGAAATATCCATTTGATTTTATAATTTATATTTTAATGTTTGATCATTCTTAACTTTAGGTGGATTTTCTTTTCATTACATGTGGTGATTAATTGGATTACAATTTGGCTAGGCCATAGTACCCAGATATTTGGTCAAACATTCTTCTAACTGTATCTGTGAAGGTATTTTTCGATGAGATTAACATTTAAATCAGTAGATTTTGTGTAAAGTGGACTACCCTCTATAATGTAGGTGCTTCTCATCAATCAGTTGAAGGTCTTTACAGAAAAAGACTGACTTCCTCAGAATTTTGCCAGCATATGGCCTTTGGACTTGAATTGTAACATTGGCATTTCCATGAGTCTGTAGCCTGCCAGTCTACCTTGCAAATTTTTGATTTGCCAGTCTCTGTGAGTCAATTCCTTAAAATATCTATCTATCTATCTATCTATCATCATCTACCTACCTATTTACACACACACACACACACACACACACACACACACACACCCTTTTGGTTCTATTTTTCTGGAGAACTTTGACTAATATACTACATTTATTTTATATATATATATATTTTTTCCCTCCAAAAATATAGATGATTAATGATTTATTTTATTCATTTTAGTGGCTTTCTTTTAAACTTTGTGAACAGCAATTATTGCATGACTCCTACGACTCCTGCCAAAAATAATGAAGAAATCAATAAGGTGACACTATTCTGCATTCTTGCTGTGTATTCCCCTTCTAATTTTTGTTGGTTATATGATATTTCTTTTATATTTCTATATGTATTATTATTTTACCAAGTATTTGCATATATACTTCAAAGAGTCATTTACCTTTTATGTTTACATGAAGTCATACTTATCCAACATTCCTCATCTGGTGATATATTATTACAGCCCTAGGGCTATTTGTAGCTACAGTTTACCTTCCAAACATACCCATTAAGTAAACGTTTCTTCTGTACATGGCATGTTTTCATATTTCCCTGTTGGGGCCTCCCTCCTGTGCCACTCCATAGTGACAACACTGCAGATCCAATGTTGCTGCTCCAAGTAAGGGCTCTTGTTTTTACCACTTCCACATTTGTGTACCTAGTCTTCTGTTTAAAATGCTTAAGGTCTGGAAAATATACATTTTCTTTCAGCATCATTTCTTGTACTAGTTCAGTTGTCTATGAATTTTGAAGGCATCCTTCATATACTGAAGTTGGAAATTTCTACATTCTTACTTTCATTGAAGATGGAGTTTTCTATTTGTCAGCTAATTTCATAGGAGAAAGAGGTAGGGAAATAACTAGTTTAACATGTTTAGATGAGGGGAAAGGAATCCTTAAAACATCCTTTGGTTCTTAATATTTGAAATGCTTAACAGAAAGGGAAAACATAATGAAATTTAAATTCTAACAATTTTTCTATGATCATTGCTTAAGACTGGGTGAATATATCATCCAGAGATGAGAATATCAACATGAATGATGAATGTTTAGATAGTGATACTGACAACTGTGCTAAAATAGTCTCCCACATCAATACCTTAAAAAAAAGAAACAAAATCAAAGTTTAAAAATTGGAGAGATTTTGAAGAAAAATATGATTTAAGATTTGGAATTGGTGTTATCAATTTTATTATGTTAAAAAGATACTTAAGCACCTTTACCTGGTATGTTTTCAAAAGATAAATTAGCATTTATGAAGTTTTGAAATTTAAGAAATTGCCAAACAATTAAAATAGAGCCCATTTCCTTTACTTTTCTATATTGGCTATGAGACGAACCTATAGTTTCTATAATTTTTCCCATTGCTAAAATATAGATATTATATACCCCTTTCTTTGTATAGATATGCATAGCATTCTTCAGTTTCAAAATCTATTACAAAATTGTTAGTAGGTGTTTTTTTCCTGCTCTTTAAGATATTTAATTTTGTCTTACTGTAGAACATCAGCCATTTTCTTTTGAAAACTTGGCTTGGGAAGAAATAAGTAGTCTTTACTGTTAAAGTAATGATAAAAATTACATGTAGATAATAAGAAAATATGACACATGGGTAAGATATATATAATTAGGAAATTTGGCTTGAAAACAGGGGAACTAAAATCCATACATAATTTATGTAATTGGTCAGATCCTGACACTTATTTGCCCTTAAATAAGCAGCGACTTCCTCTAATTTAAAAATAACTACCACACTCAGAATTTTCTTAGGCAAAGAACTTTTTACTTTTTTTTAATACATACTCTGCATTGAAAATATTTACTGAATTAATTATCTGAGTTCTAATTTCAGGGTTTCCAGAGAGAGTTTTTTCTTTTCAATATCTAGGATTATGCCTTATTCATCTCTAATTTGATATTTTAACAAAATGAATTAATAGATATTATAGAAGTTGCTCTCTCAGTATTTAATACAGAGTAAAATTGACCATAAAGTGATACATATTTTTAAAATTTCATATGGTTACATATTTCTTTATTGATTTTCTGTTCTTATCAGAAAATGGAGGTTGGAGTAAGTACAGATGTAATTGCAACCTTAGAATATTGATTTTTTTAAAATTAATATATTTTCAGTTCCTCACAGTTTTACTAAATGGAAAATTTATTCTATTTATACTATCACCTATTGGTACTCCAAAAACTTTCCTCAATTTTTTATAATGTAACTCAAATCCCAAGTGGTTGACAATGAGCACTAAGGGAAGTGCATTGGTGTTGTATTAATACCAGCCAGGAAAAATGTACAGGAATTTTGCTCATATGAAAGAGCACATGTAGAAATTAGCCAATCCTATTATTACTCTGCAGGATAAACTTCAACAGGCATTTAAATATGGTTGGGATCTTAGAAAAAAATGTTATGCCCCCATTTATGGGGTAGTAATGTGTAAGGCAAAGATCATGTTCTGAAGATCACATCAAGAGTCATAAAATATAGGATATTGGTGTGGTCCTTTGGCAGTTGCCTTGGCATTATCTATGTTTATTTTTTTCCTATGAATGGTCAATTTGCATTATAGAAAACTCAAGGAAATGAATGTAACCAGAGTGTTTAATAAGCAGAAAATGAAGCAAATTATTATTTTGCCATTACTGCTTTTATAGTATTTCTGTTGGATCTCTCCCCCTTATCCTTGATTGTAATCCTAGGGATAACCCTTAGTTTCCCTTGTCACTTTCAACTCTTAATGAACAATTTCATTTTCAGGCAATAAAAGAATCTAGTCCTGTCAATGTTAAAATATTGATTTTTTATCCAATTAAAACTCCTGTGTTCCTGAGCACAGACTTGATCTTTTGGAAATCTTTAGGGAGGAAAGAGATTAGAACATGTCTGACTTCTACCCTCTTCTTTGCTATTGTCTGACATGTTTGATCTGTTGTTTTCTGTTCTTCTAGGGTCAAGGTCCAGGGGATTTAAAATCATTCTTATATTCTTGAGAAGTGCTAAGATTTATTGGAATGGCTGGATTTCTTATCTCTCACTTAAATTCTAGCATCTACAAAGTTTTGCTTATGTTGTTTTATCAACTTGACTTCTGTTTTCCCAGCAGGACTTTATTTTCTAAACTACAAACATCATATTTCTTGCAAATTCAAAGTATCATTCATTAAACTCTTACATAAAACTGATTTTAGGGAAAAGCTTTCATGGCAATGAACAAGGACTAATGAGTTTGTTATCTGGACTTGCTTAGCCTTATTTCAAGGAAAGTAATCCAAAGTCAGTTCTCAGAATATATGGATTGTACCTCTGCATGAAAAGCAGGAAAATCCCAAATAGAATGGACCCCAATTCCAATTTCAGTCAAATTTCTTTTCTACTAGTGCTAGGCAGGCAGAGAAGAGAAAGGAGGTCTCCTCTAAGATGATGGGAACACTAATTCCTACAGGTACAGAGACAGCACAGTGTTGTGGTTAATAGGACATACTCAAGAGCTAGAGGTCTCCACCTCTAACCAGCTGTGTGCCTCAGAAAGCTACTTCAACTCCCTCTGTTCATTTTCAACAATTGAAAGTGGCGATAATGATAATGTCTATTTCAGTGTTGCTAGGAGATTTAAATGACTTATTTGTAAAGTTATTCAAGCAATGTCTGGCTCAGAGTAAGCAGACTCCCTAAGCATACATGAATAGGCAGATTTGGATGATGTGAAGTCATATAGCTTGAATACAATGGAAAGTTACCACCTTGAGCAATAGGATATTGGGAATACATGAATATAATATTTTGGGGTCACAGAAGTCTTTCTTCACCTCAGGGCTACATTCTCTATGTAGTTTCCCATTCAGCAGTAAATGTAGGAAAAGAGAAACAAACAGGAACATGTTTCCTGGTACTTATGAATACTTCTCTGTGTGTTCTGTATTAGTAATTTTGAAAACGTCTTTTCCTATTTCTCTCATTGACAAACTGTAGAAGGATTATAGTCTAGTGTGGGAAGGCTCAATAAATGACACACTATAACAAAGTAAGAAAGTAGTTCTAGGAAAAACATATAAATGGAAACCAATTAAGATTGAATATTGGACATTTAATACAAGTTATTTTGCCAATTTGTGGCAGAAAATCTCTCCATGTTCTCTAACAGTGTCTTCATATCTTCTCAGAAACAGTGCCTCTCAAAAAACAAATGTCTTTTAATTTATCATATATCATAATTTTACATAATTAAAGAATTTAATAGGCTTGCCTGTTCAAAATAATCTATTATGACACATCATCCCAAACTTCATAAATAAAGCAACACCTTTGTATACAGTAATTTATCTTTCTGTTATACCTATTTACTAGAATTATTAACTATGTCTAATAAACAGCTATATTGTTTAAATCTCTACCAGAAATTCTAAGAACTTTGAGTGTTCTGTTATTATTATAGATCCAACATTTCTCTTACTGAACTTATCTTTTACTTTTTGCCTTAGAAGTCTCCTTCTTGTGTCACTTCTTTGAGGTAGTCAGAATTCTAGCAGTGACATACGTAGGACCTAACTTCATGCTTGGGTCCTCCTTTTAATCTCACACAAATCTGTCATGGTGTCACACCAATACTTCAGTGGTTATATGTCTTCTAATAATTAGTTCTTGTTCCCAGTGGCATTGTGACAGTCTTGGCTTCATCACAAAAGCACAAGAAATGACTGAAATAGCCACACAGATTTTCTGTCTACATCTTCTTAACATCTCTTAGACATATCCTCTATCATTTTCTCATACTGATATAAAGTGTGTCACAAACCTCAACAGTTTTTAGTGGCTGCTGAAAAGTGGTCATGTTTCCTTGTGTTAGTCTCTTAGATGGCAATTTCACAACAGTCAGTCTGGTCATTACATTTCAGGCCCTCATTGGGCATATATTGAACTTTGAGCCTTAACCCACTTCCTTCTCCCTTCCAGGATTTTCCTTGTTTCTCTGCCTAGAAATTCCTCCCCTCTCCTATTGGTCAATCAATGACCATTTGAGACACAGTAAATCCTTCCTTCTCTCAACTCAATGATATTAGTTTCATTACCAAATATGACAGTCACATATTGTCCTATGAAATATAAAATTCTTTTTGCACTACTGTTGTATTCCTTCCGCGTCCACATTGGCTAGTTCAGTGTACTTTATTTTCTAGTTGAAGTAGACAGTTATTTTTCTTCAGATTTTAGAAATTAAAAATGGCAAAATTACAAGTTTGATATATTTTTGTCAGAGTTCTATTTGCATGATTTTACATTAATGGAATGTGTAATATACCTCCTACTGGCATAATGCTGCAGGAATAAAAAATAGTTCAAGGGCTTCCCTAGTGGCGCAGTGGTTGAGAGTCTGCCTGCCGATGCAGGGGAACCATGCCCCGGTCCGGGAAGATCCCACATGCCGCGGAGTGGCTGGGCCTGTGAGCCATGGCTGCTGAGCCTGTGAGTCCGGAGCCTGTGCTCCGCAACGGGAAAGGCCACAACAGTGAGAGGCCCACGTACCACAAAAAAAGAAAAAAAAAAATTCAAAAGTAAATCAAAAGTTAAGAAAATCAATACTATCCAAAGCCAAATTATGAAATTTCATACAATATAAAATTGATTGCCAACTATGTAACACTGGATGGTATAGAATAATACATGTTTCTTGCTTTCAAGTTTCATCAAATACCCAGAATAAAACATCAAGAAACTACACAATTGCCTCTCATATCTTTAGGAAAGGTAGATTTGACCTTATCATACTTTTTTTAGAAAGATACCTTGAAAAAGTGAAATAATCAAGGTATAGAAAGAAGATGGTAAAAGAAGATATATACATATTTCACAGTAATGAGAACCATGATTTCTAATTATATTTATGTATTTTCGCATAAACTCTTTGATTTTTTTTCACCATCAATGTAAATTTTCATTCTTTGTTTTTATGGTTCACAAAATCCAGTTTTCATTTACAAAAAGTGATTGGTTTATTTAATACATTGTATGGAGAAAAAAATATTCAAATTCATTTTCTTCCTTGATTTTTGTCATTATTTTAAATGATGTGACAAATTTTTCCATCTTTTAATTTAATTATTTAACTGTGGTTCGGTTTAAACTGTGAAAACAATGACAAGTGGTAAAATAAAGGAATTAAATTGAGTCATTTACAAATAAATCATTCTAAGTGGTTCCATGTATCTCCTATATAAACTATGTAGCAAAAAGCAATAGTTTAAAAGTCTCCACAGGAGGGGGAAGAAAAAGGAAATTAATAAATTGGGTAAAAAAAGCAGGATTTTAAATGGGGAAAGAACAGATAAAATAAGGTTATTTTTGTTTTACTGTCTATAGATTTCCAGAGAAAAGTTTCACATGAAACAGAGAGAACCAAAACTGTCACTTTGTAGAAAATTATTTTCCTAAGTGACTGTTGGATTTGAAAACTGCTTCATTAGCTTAAATTGTAGGCTTACTATCATCACAACTGAAGCCTGTCAGATAAAAATATCTGAAAGGATTTTAGTTTCAGTTCACAGATTTTTAATCTATGTGAAATCTAATACAAGGGCAAATATAAAGTGTGTTAAAAAATTGATTTCAAAAATATTAGATAGTCTTTGGATTTTTTGTAGAGTTGAGGATGAGGTGTACCTTCTCTATTTTATTTAGAAAAATAATTACTATTAATATTTTGTGAAGTTTATGGAAAGGCTCAAAGTTGATTAGACTATGTGAGAGCTCTCTTGGACAGATTACCTAAAATTACTTTGAGTTGTTGCTTTCATTTATCAGGGATAAGGGAAAGAAGTTTACAGCAGTAAGCAAAATTAACATTCTGGTGGACCATATATATAGTAATTTAGACTTTATTGCTATCTGTTTTTAACTCTATTACACAAGGAGAGTGATAGCAACTAATCAGTAAAAATGCACATGTATTGTCCTATACCATTTCCTTTTAAAAACACAACGATATTTGGGACCATAAAAGAGAACAAATCTAAGGGGCCTACCCAGGAATCTCAGTTATTATATTGGTAAACAATAATATCAAAATGTATTTAAATATGTAACTTGGTCACAGTCATATTAATTATAAAAATACTGTCCTTGTTATAGTTTTAATGCTCTAAAGAGCAATATAATATTTCATCATAGATTATAGCCAGAATAAATTGAATTCAGGTTTAGAATATGTTTGAAAACTCAATTATATTTCTACTATCCTATAATCAAGCATTAATAGTAATAGCTGCCTTAGAATTTTTGGTTTGTCTTGTGTAATTTACCTGAAAAGAACTCAAAATTATAAAATATTATTGAGAATTTAAAATATCATACTAGGTTCTGTAGGCATTAAGGTTAATACATTGAACATGACCTTAGCCTTCACTGAGTTTACAGTCTTGTATAAAGTTGTAAAAGTATTAGGTACTATAAAAATTGTCTAACAGAGGCTTTTAATGTAGATTAGAGCATGAGAAAAAGGGAGAAAATGGAATAGGCAAAAATGAGAAAATAAGGAGTCCTCGGTGAAAAATTGACTTTAATGCTCAGACTTAAATTAGGGACATAAGTTAGCTAAATGAAGGCATAGGGTGAAGAATATTTCAGATAAAATATTGATAAATAGTGAGGGATAGTAAACAAAAACAACAAAGAAAAAAATTGATTAAATTCCTTCAATTTCTAGTAGAGAATGCCATAAGGCATTTTAAAGTTATGATATCAGAAAAGAAATGTGGGTTAGACATGGTGGTAGAGAGTTTTTGGCATATAGATTGTGATTGAAGCCATCAAAATGGTAGAGATTTTTGAGGGAGAATATGCCAAAAGATAGGAGCTCTGGAATATCTGATCTTAAAACATTCTGTAGAGAAGGTAGGACATTTGTAAGAAGCAGATAAGAATGTCTACAGAATTTAGGAGAAATCCAGGAAAATTTGAGCCCATTGAGACCAAATAAAGAGGTGTCATCCACAGTATTAACTATTTATGAGTTTGATATAATGATAAAACAATACTGTCACTATTTACCAACTCATAGAGGATCATATGTGTTTTCCAAATGTACATAAAATACTAGATGGGAATGTATAAACATAATTCAAAAATTTTTAATCCATGAATATTGAGTATATTTTCTTCTTTTTAGCTTTCCATAATTAAATTTTCTCTGTCATGTGATAAATCCAAAATTACTGTTTTCAAAACTGTTTAGACATGATCCTGAGTTGCTTTTCCCTGTAAGGCAGAGATATTTTAAAGTAGTCTGCTTTAGTGTGTCTACTAAAATAAACACAGTGAAAATTATTAGTGAGTTCTGGCAGTTTTCAAGGAATTGCTCATTTTAAACAAATTCTAGGCAAAGAAGTGAACACACACACACAAATGAAATTGGCATAGTTGAACATTTTTAAGTGTTTTTAAAGTGAGAACCAAAAAACCAAACAAACAAAAAAGAAAATTGGAATACTGGAAGAATATTTTCTTCCAAAATATTGGAAGAAAAAAGAAAATATTTAAATATTAAGAAAGAGATAAAGTTAAGTAATATTCAAGACAGTGAAGAGAAGGGAAAAAAACGGGTTTTAAGACTGCATTCATGAGATATGAATGCGCCTAGCAAATCCTGCTGGGTTTTGCTATCCTCTACCTTAGGGAGAAATTAAAGTTTATTTTGTCTTGAGGAAGAATATGAAGTAGTTCCTTGGTACACCTGGATATTTTACCTTTAGATAGGCAATGCTTACTACAATAAGAGATGTTACCCAGTTTTTCTTTTATAAATATCCATATTTCAGTGGCAACTTTAGGAACACATTGGTAAAAACATTAACAGTTCAGTACCAATAGAATCTTAGATATATAACTCCATAAATCTAACTACATTATTCAAAGTACCAGTAAATAAGCATAGAAAATAAATTACCAATCCTTAATATTATTAACTTACAGAAGGACACTAAGCATATATGGATTTTAAAAGGAAACATATTCTTGTTTTAGTAGATTAGAAGTTAGGAAGTTAGAATTAGGAATGTTTTCATAAACTTTTGTTAACATACATAGTGTTTTCAATTGTCACCCGATGCCAGAAGATTGGATTTGTGTCAAAATATAGTACTTTTTCATCTTAATTTTGTCATTGGAACTCTGGAATACAATTTAGTATAAAACAGTACAGTTTAAATCATAATAAAAATGTTCTGTTACTAAAACACCAATGAGATCTTGAAAGTAGGTCTTGGTTGTAATGCGATCTGACACTCTGACTGCAACCCTAATGGACAGTCTTTTTTTTATGAATGATTAAACACAAGTGCAAAATCAATCAAAGAAATTTTAAAACATATCTAAAGTGAAATGAATCCATTAGGTTTATACTGAAGTTTCTTTTATATTAGAGAAGTTTCTTCTTGGGAGTATAAGAGATATTGGACAGAATTTGGGCATTGTTTTCATATAACCCTCAGCTGATAAAATGTGCTATGATGAGATGCCAGAAAATGGAAAAACATTTCCAAATCCTCTGGATATTTATAGTATTTTGTCAAAACACTGAAAAAAAGTTCACCAGACACCCAACTTGTTGGCATTCTAAAGCAAGAATCATTATGTTTGCTTCTTTACAGGTTGACCAGTAAAGAATGAGTATGTCTCCTTGTAATTTACTAATTTCCCATATGAGTTTTAAGTAACATAATGGGTATAGAATTTTCTGGATATGTCTCATTTCTACCAACCAAGATAATGAAATTTTATTTTCTGCATTGAAACATCCATGATTTAGATATCAGAAGGCCCTTAATAAAATTGATATAGTTTGCTGATATGGAAAAATTCTGGTAGTTTAATTGTACTTAGTTTGAAATCTATACTATTTTACTGAATTAACAGACATACTCAATATGAAAAACAAACAAACAGAGAGCACCAGAATCACAGCTAACTATTGAATAATCATTGACAGGAAGACACTGGAAGTCACCAAAAAAGATACTCCACATCCAAAGACAAAGGGGAAGCCACAATGAGACAGTAGGAGGGGTGCAATCACAATAAAATCAAATCCCATAACCACTGGGTGGGTGACTCACAAACTGGAGAACAATTATACCACAGAAGTACACCCACTGGAGTGAAGGTCCTGGCTTCCCAACCTGGGGGTCTGGCAATGAGAGGTGGGATTCCCAGAGAATCAGACTTTGAAGACTAGTGGGATTTGATTGCAGGGCTTTGACAGGACAGGGGGAAACAGAGACTCCACTCTTGGAGGGCACACACAAAGTAGTATGCTCATCAGGACCCGGGGGAAGGAGCAGTGACCTGATAAGAGACTGAAAAAGATCTACCTTCTAGTGTTGGAGGGACTCCAGCAGAGGTGGGGGTGGCTGTGGCTCACCATGGGGATAAGGATCCTGGCAGCAGAATATTTAGGAAGTGCTCCTTGGCATGAGCCCTCCCAGAGTCCCACTGTTAGCCTCACCAAAGAGCCCTTAGCCTCCAGTGCTGGGTCTCCTCAAGCCAAACAACCAACAGGGAGGGAACTCAGCCTCCCCACCCCCCACCCATCAACAGACAAACGGATTAAAGTTTTACTGAGCTCTGCCCACCAGAGTAATATCCGGCTCTACCCACCACCAGTCCCTCCCATTAGGAAGCTTGCACAAGCCACTTAGATAGCCTCATCCAGCAGAGGGCAGACAGCAGAAGCAAGAAGAACTGCAGTCCTGTAGCCTGTGGAACGAAAATCTCATTCACAGAAAGGTAGACAAAATGAAAAGGCAGAGGACTATGTACCAGATGAAGGAACATAATAAAACCCCAGAAAAACAACTAAATGAAGTAGAGATAGGCAATCCTCCAGAAAAAGAATTCAGAATAATGATAGTGAAGATGATCCAGGACCTTAGAAAAAGAATGGAAGCAAAGATCAAGAAGATGCAAGAAATGTTTAACAAAGAGCTAGAAGAATTAAACAACAACCACTTAGAAGAATTAAAGAACAAACAAACAAAGATGAACAATACAATAACTGAAATGAAAAATACACTAGAAGGAATCAATAGCAGAAAAACTGAGGCAGAAGAACGGATAAGTGACTTGGAAGACAGAATGGTGGAATTCACTGTCGCAGAACAGAATAAAGAAAAAGGAATGAAAAGAAGTGAAGACAGCCTAAGACACCTCTGGGACAACATTAAATGCACCAACATTTGCATTATAGGGGTCCCAGAAGGAGGAGAGAGAGAGAAAGAACCTGAGAAAATATTTGAAGAGATTATAGTCAAAAACCTCCCTAACATGGGAAAGGAAATAGCCACCTAAGTCCAGGAAGCACAGAGAGACCCAGGCAGGATAAACCCAAGGAGAAACATGCTGAGACACACAGTAATCAAATTGACAAAAATTAAAGACAGAAAAATTATTAAAAGCAACAAGGGAAAAATGACAAATAACATACAAGGGAACTCCCATAAGGTTAACAACTGATCTCTCAGCAGAAACTCTACAGTCCAGAAGGGAGTGGGACGATATATTTAAAGTGATGAAAGGGAAGAACCTACAACCAATACTACTCTACCCAGCAAGGATGTCATTCAGATTCAATGGAGAAATCAAAAGTTTTACAAGTAAAAGCTAAGAGGATTCAGCACCACCAAACGAGCTCTAAAAAAAATGTTAAAGGAACTTTTCTAAGTGAGAAACACAAGAGAAGAAAAAGGCCTACAAAAACAAAACAAAAACAATTAAGAAAATAGTAACAGGAACAGACATATCGATAATTTCCTTAAATGTGAATGGATTAAACACCCCAAAAAAAAGACACAGGCTTAGACTGCGCTGATAGCACAGTAGTTAAGAATCCACCTGCCAATGCAGAGGACACGGGTTCAAGCCCTGGTCTGGGAAGAACCCACATGCTACGGAGCAACTAAGCCCATGTCCCACAACTATTGAGATTGCATTCTAGAGCCCGTGAGCCACAACTACTGAAAGACACACACCCTAGAGCCCATGCACCACAACAAGAGAAGCCACCGCAATGGGAAGCCCATGCACCACAAGGAAGAGTAGCCCCCACTCGCTGCAACTACAGAAGGCCCAGGCACAGCAATGAAGACCCAATGCAGCCAAAATAAAATAAATAAGTAAGTACATAAGTAAGTAAATAAATAAATAAAAGAAAACCCAACACACTATTAAAAAAAAAAAAAGACACAGTCTCACTGAATGGATAAAAAACAAGACCCATATATATGCTGTCTACAAGAGACCCACTTCAGACCTAGGGACACATACAGACTAAAGGTGAGGGGATGGAAAAAGATATACTATGCAAATAGAAATCAAAAGAAAGCTGGAGTAGCAATACTCATATCAGATAAAATAGACTTTAAAATAAAGAATGTTACAAGAAACAAGGAAGGACACTACATAATGATCAAGGGAGCAATCCAAAAGAAGATATAACAATTATAAGTATATATACACCCAACATAGGAGCACCTCAATACATAAGGCAAAGGCTAACAGCTATAAAAGAGGAAATTGACAGTAACACAATAATAGTGGGGGACTTTAACACCTGACTAACACCAATGGACAGATCATCCAGACAGAAAATTAGTAAGGAAACACAAGCTTTAAATGCCACAATAGATTAGATAGATTTAATTGATATTTATAGGACATTCCATTAGAAAACAGTAGATTACACTTTCCTCTCAAGTGCACACAGAACATTCTCCAGGATAGATCACGTCTTGGGTCACAAATCAAGCCTTGGTAAATTTAAGAAAATTGAAATCATATCAAGCATCTTTTCCAACCACAATGCTATAGGATTAGAAATCAATTAAAGAGAAAAAAGGTAAAAAACACAAACACATGGAGGGTAAACAATACATTACTAAATAATCAAGAGATCACTGAAGAAATCAAAGAGGAAATCAAAAAATACCTAGAGAAAAATGACAATGAAAACACAATGATCTAAAACCTATGGGATGCAGCAAAAGCAGTTCTAAGAGGGAAGTTTACAGCAATACAATCCTACCTCAAAAACAAGAAAAATCTCAAATGAATAATCTAACCTTACACCTAAAGGAACTAGAGAAAGAAGAACAAACAAAACTCAGTTAGTAGAAGGAAAGAAATCATAAGGATCAGAGCAGAAATAAATGAAGTAGAAATAAAGAAAACAATAGCAAAGATCAATAAAACTACAAGCTGTTTCTTTGAGAAGATAAACAAAATAGATAAGCCTTTAGCCAGACTCATCAAGAAAAAGAGGAAGAGGACTCAAATCAATAAAATCAGAAATGAAAAAGGAGAAGCTACAACAGACACTATAGAGATATAAAGCATCATAAGAGACTGCTACAAGCAACTCTATGCCAATAAAATGGACAACCTGGAAGAAATGGACCAATTCTTAGAAAGGTATAACCTTCCAAGACTGAACCTGGAAGAAATAGAAAATATGAGCAGACAAATCACAAGTGATGAAACTGAAACTGTGATAAAAATCTTCCAACAAACAAAAGTCCAGGACCAGAGGGCTTCACAGGTGAATTCTATCAAACATTTAGAGAAGAGCTAACATCCATCCTTCTCAAACTCTTCCAAAAATAGGCAGAGGAAAGAACACTCCCAAACTCATTCTACGAGACCACCATTACCCTGATACCAAAACCAGACAAAGATACTACAAAAAGAAAACTACAGACCAATGTCACTAGTGAATATAGATGCACAATTCCTCAACAAAATACTAGCAAACAGAATCCAACAACACATTAAAAGGATCATACACCATGATCAAGTGGGATTTATCCCAGGGATACAAGGATTCTTCAATGTACACAAATCAATCAGTGTGATACACCATATTAACAAATTGAAAAATAAAAACCATATGATCATCTCAATGGATGCAGAAACAACTTCTGACAAAATTCAACACCCATTTATGATGAAAACTCTCCAGAAAGTGGGCATAGAGGGAACCTACCTCAACATAACCAAGGCCATATATGACAAACCCACAGCAAACATCATTCCCAATGGTGAAAAACTGAAAGCGTTTCCTCTAAGATGAGGAGGAAGGGAAGTTTGTCCACTCTCGTCACTATTATTCAACATAATTTTGGAAGTCCTAGCCATGGCAATCAGAGAAGAAGAAAGAAATAAAAAGGAATCCAAATTGGAAAAGAAGTAGAACTGTCACTGTTTGCAGATGACATGCTATACATAGAGAATCCTAAAGATGCCACCAGAAAACTACTAGAGCTAATCAATGAATTTGGTAAAGCTGCAGGATACAAAATTAATGCACAGAAATCTTTTGCATTTCTATACACTAACAAGAAAAGATTGGAAATATAAATTAAGGAAACAATCCCATTCACCATTGCAAGAAAAAGAGTAAAATATCTAGGAATAAACTTACCTAAGGAGGTAAAAGACCTGTACTCAGAAAATTATAAGACACTGATGAAAGAAATCAAAGATGACACAAACAGATGGAAAGATATACAATGTTCTTGAATTGGAAGAATCAATATTGTGAAAATGACTATACTACCCAAAGCAATCTACAGATTCAGTGTAATCCCTATCAAAATACCAATGGCATTTTTTACAGAACTAGAACAAAAAATCTTAAAATTTGTATGGAGACACAAAAGACCCCGAATATCAAAAGCAATCTTGAGGGAAAAAAAACAGAGCTGGAGGAATAAGGCTCTCTGACTTCAGACTATACTACAAAGCTACAGTAATCAAGACAATATGGTACAGGCACAAAAACAGAAAGGTAGATCAATGGAACAGCCCAGAGAATAACCCATGCACCTATGGTCACCTAATCTATGACAAAGGAGGCAAGGATATACAATGGAGAAAGACAGTCTCTTCAATAAGTGGTGCTGGGAAAACTGGACAGCTACATGCAAAAGAAATAAAATTAGAACACTCCCTAACACCATATACAAAAATAAACTCTAAATGGATTAAAGACCTAAATGTAAGATGAGACCCTACAAAACTCTTAGAGGAAAACATAGGAAGAACAATCTTTGACATAAATCACAGCAAGATCTTTTTGACCCACCTCCTAGAGAAGTGGAAATAAAAACAAAAATAAATAAATGGGCCATAATGAAACTTCAAAGCTTTTGCATGGCAAAGGAAACTATAAACAAACGAAAAGACAACCCTCAGAATGGGAGAAAATATTTGCAAACGAATCAATGGACAAAGGATTAATCTCCAAAATATATAAACAGCTCATGCAGCTCAATATTGAAAAAACAAGCAACCCAATCCAAAAATGGGCAGAAGACCTAAATAAACATTTCTCCGACGAAGACATACAGATGGCCAAGAGGCACATGAAACACTGCTCAACATCACTAATTATTAGAGAAATGCAAGTGAAAACTGCAATGAGGTATGACCTCACACCAGTCAGAATGGCCATCATCAGAAAATCTACAAACAAATGCTGGAGAGGGTATGGAGAAAAGGGAACCCTCTTACACTGTTTGTGGGAATGTAAATTGATACACTTACTACTATGGAGAACAGTATGGAGGTTCCTTAGAAAACTAAAAATAGAATTGCCATATGACCCAGCAATCCCACTACTGGGCATATACCGAGAGAAAACCATAATTCCAAAAGACACATGCACCCCAATGTTCATTGCAGCACTATTTACAATAGTCAGGTCACGGAAGCAACCTAAATGCCCATCAACAGATGAATGGATAAACAAGACGTGGTCTGTATATACAATGGAATATTACTCAGCCATAAAAAGGAACAAAATTGGGTCATTTGTAGAGACGTGGATGGATCTAGAGACTGTCATACAGAGTGAAGTCAGAAAGAGTAAAACAAATATCGTATATTAATGAACATATATGGGAAATGGTACAGATGAACAAGTGTGCAAGGCAGAAACAGAGACACAGATGTAGAGAACAAATGTATGGACACCGAGGGGGGAAAGCAGGGAGCAGGGGTTGTGGTGGTGGGATGAATTGGGAGATTGGGATTGACATATATAAAATAGATAACTAATAAGAACCAGCTGTATTAAAAAAAATAAAATTCAAAAATAAAAACAACCCAATCAAAAAATGGGTAGAAGACCTAAGTAGACATTTCTCCAAAGAAGACATACAGATGGCCAACAAACACATGAAAAGATGCTCAACATCACTAATTATTAGAGAAATGCATATCAAAACTACAATAAGATATCATCTCTACCCGTTGGAATGGCCATCATCAAAAAGTCTGCAAACAATAAATGCTGGAGGGAGAGAGGAGAAAAGAGAACCCTCCTACACTGTTGGTAAGAATGTAAATTGGTACAGCCACTATGGACAACAGTGTTGAGGCTCCTTAAAAAACTAAAAATAGAGCTACCATATGATCCAGCAATCCCAATCCTGGGCCTATATCTGGAGAAAACCATGGTTCAAAAGGATACGTACATCCCAATGTTCATTGCAGCATGGAAGCAACCTAAATGTCCATCAACAAGTGAATGGATAAAGAAGTTGTGATACATATATACAATGGAATATTACTCAGCCACTAAAAAGAATGAAATAATGCCATTTGCAGCAACATGGAGATTATCATACTAAGTGAAGTAATTCAGACAGAGAAAGACAAATGTCTTATAATATTGCTTATATGCAGAATCTAAAAAAATGATACAAATGAACTTATTTGCAAAGCATAAACAGACTCACAGACTTAGATAACAAACTTATGATTTCTAAAGGGGAAAGGTGGGGGGCCTGTAAATTGAGTGTTTGGGATTGGCATATACACACTACTATATTTAAAATAGATAACCAACAAGGACCTACTGTATAGCACAGGGAACTCTGCTAAATATTCTGTAATAACCTAAATGGGAAAAGAATTTGAAAAAGAATAGATATATGTATATGTATAACTGAATCATCTTGCTGTACACCTGAAACTAACACAACATTGTTAATCAACTATACACAAATATAAAATAAAAATAAAATAAAATAAAAGACATGCATTGTGAACTAGATTGTTTCTTATGTGATAAAAGCAGCAGATGTGTTTGGAAACAAAAGAATCTATTATCAAAACTGCATTGACAGAACTGCTAGCACTGCCACAGTGGCCTAAGAGTCCAAATTGTTAGTGATTCTCATTAACTGTGGGCTGGCAGAACATCAAAAGTAACTTGTGTAGGCAACAGCAAAACACATCTGAATAAAATATTGGCAAATAGAACTTTTAATAAAAAGTCAGTTAAGGCATTGTAAAGCTGCCTCTTGGGAACCGCTAAACCAATTAGGAATATAAAACACTACTATTATCAGCATAATAATATATTACGTGTTCTTTAATGTAAGGCCCAGGCTTGATTGGAGGCCAGGAAATATATTTAATGTTACATTCTCCATTCATTTCTGTTTGAATGATCAGTTAAATAATCTATGAATTTCTACATATGAATTTGATTTTCAATTGATCAGAAATAATTGTGTAAATATTGAGAGTCCATGGAATTTTAAAGCCTAGTTACCATTGAGATGCTACCCTTATTTTACAGATGAATAAACAGATTAAACATAAACCTAGAACATGATTTTCTGATTCTCAAACTAATGTTTTTGAATGTAGGGTACTGCTTCTCAAATCAGAGATATTCAGACAAAATGAAAAAAATAAAAAAGGAGTCTGGATGAGCAAAATTTTCTCAGTATATTATTCTAATTTTACTTTTTTCTCTTTCTTTTTTCTATTCTCATTTTGTCATTATTTAGTCACATTGATGTTTAGTTAATCATAGTTTACTTGAATTCTTTTTCTTTATTTGAATTTCATTAATATCTACCAGTGTCCTTTACAACTTGCAACTTTATATGATATAGTTTTAAATTTTTTTAAACTTGTGGCCTAGAACTTTGAATTGAATCTGATCCAACCACTGACTTGTTCAAATGCAAATATGTGAAAATATCTTAACCATCCCATATTTTAACATTGTCATGTAAAGTGGGATATTTGGATTACATAATCTCTACAATTCTACCAGTTTTAAAATTTCTGTTTTTATGTTTTAAGTCAAAGTTGTATAGGAGCAGTAATAAAAAGAGGTTTGTACTATAAGAAGAGAGACATTTTGTATTCACATAATAGAGAAACAAGAGGTTATTTCTTCCCATATATGTATGTCATAAGTAAAAAAAATCATTACCATATATAATTGTAGAACTCAAGAGAATAAATTCTTACTGATGTCTCCAACTATAATCCATTACCACATTGATCACTCTAGTTTGAAACATCAGTATGAACTCATATTTAACTTAATTTATACACAGATAACTTCATACCAAAAGATTTTATGTGTGTATATAGTTTCTAATATTCTCAGACAAAAGGAGCCAGGGCTGAGACTAAGACTGAAACAGGAAAAATACAAGATGATCTTGGAATATATTCTCATGTCAGAAAGTAAGAAAGTGCTAAAACACACAAACACACACACACACACACACACACACACACACAGTGATGGAATATGTCAAAATGACACAGGAACCAGCAGAAGGAGTTGCCAACGGCCAAAGATGGAACAATCTGAACAATAAAATAAAGTAGTATTATTTTATAACACACAGTGTATAATAAAATATTGAGAGACAACACAAATATAAGTGACTGAATAAATAAATGGAGAAGAGACTAATCTCATATGAAGAATAATTCCAAATAATTTATGTAGATACTCCACCCTTAAGCAGCTAGAGCATAACTCCCCATTCCTCCAGTGTAGGCTGCACATAATGACTTCCTTCCAAAGAGTACAGTATGGAAAATGGGGGAACAAAGCATAACTTTGCAGTGGAGAAAACCGTCAAACTCTACCTCAACCACATAGTCAAGGTCAACACCAATAGTTATAAGTTGATAGTGTGTACCTTTTATACGATGAGATGAAAATGGCACATTACTCTGGTCTTTCTCCAAAAACCCCATATCCCCAGTCCAAAAACATCTGACATATTTCAACAGTGGGACATTCTACAATGTAGAATACTGACCAATACTTTTTAAAACTGTCAAGGTTATCAAAGAAAAGGAAAATTTGAGAAAATTTCACAGCCAAAAGTAGCCTAAAGAGACGTGATGGTTAAATGTAATGTGATATCTTATAGGAGATCCCAGACAAGAGGAGGAGATTAGGTAAAACTTAGGAAATATGAATAAAGTATGGACTTTGGTCAATAATAATGTATCAATATTGATTCATTAATTGTGACAATTGTACATAACAATGTACGATGTTAATAATAAGAGAATTAGGAGTGGTATATAAGGGGAACAATTTATCCTATCTTTATACTTTTTCTGTAAATCTAAAACTGTTCTAAAATTTAAAATGTATCTTATCTTTATCTACACACACACACACACACACACACACACACACTCCAAGTGTGGCGTAATGTCACAGATAAGCCCCTTATCATGGAGACCAGACACACTGTTTGCTTATCCCTAACTAATGGGTTTCAGTTTCCTGCCAGCTGATGAATTATTGAAATAAGAAAATTTCATCCTCTTGTGAAACACAAAGATCACCTCACTCTCTTATGACTACAAAGCCTGCTGCCTACAACCTTGCTTGTTCACTCTCTTCCTGAGTGAAACCTCTATGTGGCCCTGAATGGCATAAATGTCCTGCACCCCAGGATGTGGGTATACCTGACTAATAAACTTCTGTAGATCTCACCTCTCCAGTCTGGTGTTGTGTGTTTGGCCATCTACATGACCCTGGGTTAAAGAAAGAGATAATCAAAACACCAAGAGAAAGTGCCCAAAACTTTAGAACTGGAACTCTCCCACTTATACCTATCTTGTAACTGTTTCCAATTTCTTGACTTTTCAAGCTGTGCTTCTCTATTTTTTGCCACATTTTCTGCCCCTCCCCCTACTTGGTTTCTAATCTTTATTTCCTGAATATTATCATTCTTTCCACTTATAAAATCTGGAATCCTAAAGAATTTATGGAAGCTGGGTAATGACCCAACCACTACTTGTAATCACCCTGAGACATTCCTTATTATATCTTCACTTCAAGGACGTCCTTTCAATTAGACTTTTGAAAGCTTATGGCTTAGACACATTTGGTAAAAACATTGCCAGTCTATTACTACCATTATTCTTTTTCTGAGTTAAATAGTGAAATCAAAACTTTTAAAAGAAATTATATCAGTTGCTATTTTATGTTAATTGTCATATTTAGATTTAGTCTAAATGAGAATTAACTTTGTAAAACTTTATTTTCTAATCTATTCATGCAAATTAATTAAAGATTTCTGACAATTTATTGTCATTCATGATTTAAATTTGTTTATATATGAACAAAAGGACTCAAATACTTCATAAAATTTCATCTCAACAATATGTATGTTCTTCAACAAAAGCAAAGTTTGGTAGACTTTGGAGTAAAACCTACGGTTGCAGGTGCCTATATTGAATACTAATGATGTATAGTTGTTGCTTTTTCTGTATAATCAATCTCCTTAGGCATATAATATGTGTTAGTTGTCCATATGTTTACTGACATTGAATAAAATAATCTGTGTGCATTTCTGCCTTAACTGTTTCTATGAAGTAAGTGAATGAAATGGTTCAGACACAAATATGAAAAAACAGGAAAATAATCCATAGATTAATAGTTTTAGCAGGTAGGAAAAAAACTGCCACCACTAGTAAGGAGCATGATGTACAATGTCGTGGTTTTCTTTGGAAGCTTTTATGCTTTGCTTGTGAAACCAGCTAAGATTGGTGTTTTTTGTAAAAGTTGCTGTTTGATAACTTTATCTGTTTAAACTTCCTCCATGGGGTAAGTTTTGGTGAATTTTATCTTTCTAGAAAGTCCATATCATCCAAAATTTAAAATATATCTTCATAAATAATATATTAAACAGGAAGAAATGGTGAGTGTTGATGAAGATATATTTAAGGGGAAAAAAAAAAGAATTGCTGAGAGTACTTACCTGACAGTCTTCAGTTACAAGACATGTTGTCTGTGAGATTGGATGGGATAGGGAGTTGAGGAAAATAAAGCTTTGAAATGGCTATTGATTAAAATAAGAGGAATGAAATAGGTTTGCTAAATAGTAGTGGCTCCTCTGAGATTGGATCAGAATATTCTTTTTGAAATGTCTTTCACTTTTATCTAAAACTCTCCAAATTCTACATTTGTTTTTAACCATTTCAGCCACTCCTCCACCATAACATAACCAGGCCATATTTCTTATTTTCCTCAATTTCCAGGTTCTGTCCAATTGTTCAAATAACTCTATAATGGAGGAATTTTTAAGGACCCATATTTTCTACAATTTATCAGAGTCTGAGATTAACATATACACACTATTATATATAAAGTAGATAACCAAAAAGGACCTACTGTATAGAACAGTATTATTCTGTAATAACCTCCATGGGAAAAGAATCTGAAAAAAGAATGGATATATGTATATGTATAACTTAATCACCTTGTTGTACGACTGAAACTAACACAGCATTGTAAATCTACTATACTCCATATAAAATAAAAATTAAATTAAAAAAAGCTGCAGTTGATTAAATATTATATTATAAACTTCTTTTACATTTTTGACCCCACCAAGGACAGCATTTCGTTGATTTCTACATCCATTTCACTGTCCCTAATACCACTTCCCTCCTCACTCAGTTTTAACTCTGTGTGCTTTCATTGCAATCATGACTTTGCAATCATCCTCAATAATTTTGTCTACCTTTCTATCATACTCAACTGGAAAAATTCCAACTCAAGCTAAATTCAATTCTTCATATGTAAGTATGGTCAAAACATATATACATGTGTGTATCACACATATTCACACACACACCAGTACAGCTATCTGTCATTTTAAATCAGGATCACTAATACCAAGTAAAATTTTAGTCAAATAGGAATTCTTCTGCATTGTCTAAAAGCCCAGTGCTTCCAATCCTTATTAGTCAAAATAAGTTAGGTTATTCTCTGTTAATAAGCACCTCCTAACCTTCAATGTAAGCATACAAACAATAGCTTACTTCTCACTCACTCAAAATATTTAGCCAGACTGGGAAGCTTTCCTAGGCAGCTGTTGGCTAGGTGATGACTCAGCAGCATTCATCCCTCACATCTTAGGATTCCACAATTGCAGGGTTAGGGGAAAAGTTCTTTGGGAGATCTATCTCACACAATCAATTGTTTGCCTGAGAAACAATTTACTGTCTGAGATAGATTTTCCAGAGAAGAGAAACACATTTAAATGGCAAAAATGAGTCAAATGATGACACGTAACCTCAAGATAAAAGTGAAATTGCTGCAGTATACAGGCACTGTAT
This sequence comes from Monodon monoceros, assembly GCF_005190385.1. Lineage (NCBI taxonomy): Eukaryota > Metazoa > Chordata > Mammalia > Artiodactyla > Monodontidae > Monodon > Monodon monoceros. The sequence continues at coordinate 68,386,430 of NW_021703768.1, forward strand.
TTCTCAAATAAAAATGTTCTCACCAGAAAAAAGGTAAATATGTGAGCTGATGGATGTGTTAATTAACTTGATGGGGGGAATCCTTTCACAATGTAGACATATATCAAATCATCATTTATATACTTTAATTATCTTACAATTTTATCTGTCAATTATACCTCAACAAAGCTGTAAAAAGAATGCAGGATTGCCAGTTAAATTTTACTTTCAGATTAAAAAAGAATAATTTTAATATATGTCCCATGAAATATTTTGGAAAATGCTTATATTAAAATATTATTATTGTTTATCTGAATTTTAATTGGGTGTCTTTAATATTATCTGGTAACCCTATACCCAAGTACCCAAAAGGAAAACTGCAAAATATTAGTAAGCAGTGCTATGTATGCCATCCCAAACTTTTCATAACAGAAACCATATTAAAAAAATCACAGGATCTGCTACTGGAGCCCCGCTTGAGCCTGTTCAAGACAACAGGTGACCAGCCCTGGGGTTTCAGGTGTCCCAAGTCCTGGCCTAGTCAACTTGAGAGATGAAGTGAATAATAACATCATTAGGAAAGTTCTACTCTAAACTATTCCTTCTACAAAATCTCCTGAATGTGTTCAATTTCGTAGTTACATAACAGTTGGTTATCCATTCATTGGTTGATGGACACTTTTCTGATACTTAAAATTTTGTTATTAAACAATGCCAGATATTGAACTTCAAAGTGGCTAACTTTAATAAAGTAAGTAGTCAGATATCTTCTAATTAACCAAATAGACAAAGTAGAGCTGTGTAAAATCTCTGACCCTAGGGTCTGGGTGTCTATAATTTATTTTTAAAGTTTATGTCAGAGTGATAACCACTGAACTAAACAGATCTTAAAATATGTTGCTTTACATACTCTTCAGTTCACCAACCTAGATTCAAATGATGCAGAAAATCACTTTTTAGAAACAGAGGTCAAAAGAAATTCACCTCTTGAATCATCCATTTTTCTCTCTGCATACCAGCATTAATGCTTTAAGGAAGTACTACTTTCAGTTTCAAGTGTCTGGTTGTTTACCAGGACTAGATAAACAGTTTAAGAGTCCATTGACAGTTTAGGAGTCTAGCCTAGGAGCAGTAGTGAGCTCCAGGGATTATTTTGTCCTTGGTTGTTGTTCCAAACAACATAGCTCAGAATTGTGTATGTAATGCGAACACTTTAAATTCTTGATGAAAGAATGACTGAAAGTGAAATATATCTAAATATAGTATATTCGTCAATACCTTCCTTAGAAAATTGATCCTCAAGGTCTTTTACCGTTCTAGTAATTGAAACAATAGCTTCCAAATAATTATTTGCATTCAAATATGATACTTTAAGTGGAAAAAAAATCTCTAATATATGATTCAAACTCGCTCATATTTTATGTGTCTAATACAAAATCTGGGTGCCCTATCTTCCTTTTCAAACCTCACCAATCCATTTTTTTGATCATGTTACTGAGAGAAGACAGCAAAAAAAAAATATTAAAATATTTTTAAACATTTTGCTTCTGTGATGACAGACTATACAAATATGCAGCAAAGTAAATACCTTTAAGTCAAATCAGGCCCACATTTTATTGTCACACACAAAAAAAACAACTTGCCATCTGCATGACCATTACAAAATATTTAAAATATCCCACTTCTGGCATACGCTGAATTCGTATACAATTCTGTTTCACATAAATTTGTTACTTGGAAACAAACATATCTAAAAGAATATGAATTGGTATCTCATGGCGCTCAGTATATTTGAGTATAAATCTGAGAAGGGATTATCACAGAGCAGTTAGTTATGGTGAAAAAAAACAGATGAAAAAGTTAACATTCACAGTACTATTATTTAACTCTCTCTACATAAACCTTTTCAATGCAAACATTTTGAGTGATTCATAAATTAGTAGGAATTCTATCCTTACTAATGATTACTTTTACATAAACACCCACCCACACACACAAACTCCTTCTTGGATACCTTTTTTGATTTCTACATATAGCTATAAGGAGAAGTATCTATCATCAAGGCTGTGTAAAAATCATTCATTTTCTCAAAGATACATCAGGATGGCCATGTGAAAAACTGACAGTATAGATAATAAAAATACCTACAAAATAGACATTTATCTCAGGATACTTTTCATTTTTATGTTATTAGGAAACAAAATCTATCACATGTTATTTTATGGCCTATAGTAATCTAAATATCCAATTTTAGTCTCTTACACGTTGTAAAATGAAGAATTGGAACTGAATTAAAATCAATATCTGTTTGACTCCAAAGTCTTCCTCTTTCCCATCCACCAAAACCCCTAACAGGAAAATGCATTATAGTTACATTATTAGAACTTGGTTTTTAAAAATGTTGAAAAGCATGCCCATATGCAATTGTACATGTACATGTATGCACATGAATATTTGTTTTCAAGATTCATGGATTTAAATTAAGGTAGTCAGGATTCAGTTTGTCCCTTAGTGTTATTTTAAATGCAGATGCAGACCTCATTCTCTAGAATTGAATGAATTCATAGTGTTTTGGAATAAACATTTACTGTTAAAGACTTTTAAAATATTTTCTCCCAAGACCTCTAAAAGATATTAAATTTCACTTGAAACTAAGAGAGATTCAATAGTTGAATGGAACCGGCCAATGATAATATTATCATGGATACACTAAGTACTATATGTTTCTAAGACTAGTAAACACTTTAAATGCTTACTTTTACTGGATATTGGTGACTGGAGAATCATTGACATTTTAGCACTTTGAAAATTATTAGGGTATTATTTGGATATACCTTGATTAGCAGAGGCCAAGGTTTTGTTGTTGTTTTTTTTAAACCAAAACTCTTCTAAATAATCTGGATTTAGAAACCCGAGTTCACATTTCAATTATTGCTAGATACACTTATTTATTCTTTCAAGGATGGTGAGAACTGTCCTAAGTCTAGGTGGGTGGGGTATTATCTGTCCTTTGTCTGCTAGTTTGACCTTTCCCCAATACAAACAAACACACAGGCATACACACTCACACACTGTTCCTTACTTTGTGGGTACATATAGTACTACTTATCTAGAGAGCCAATAATACTAATTATTCCTTTGAGTGGAGTCTTTGGCAGAATATGGCACAATGCAATTTGACTGATATGTTTCCTTTTTTAATTATATATTTTATAAAATTTTTCATTTCAAATAAACTAGCTCTATGAAAGGATTACCAAAGAGAGTCTTTTGCAATAATAAATCTATTTGAAAAACTTAGGTGATGCCACACATATAATCAATTGTAATAAAAAGATTATAAGAGCAAAATCATAGTCACTTGAATGCATTTTTGAATGCATGAATGCATTTTTGAATGAATTTCAAAACAATATGACATGAAAAATTTCAGCATGTAGAATAAGCTTAATTCCTATTCTTGTATCTGGTTTTATCAAATTGAAAACATTATGTGTGTTTGTTAATGTGTATGTCCTATAGGATGAATTCAAATGTACACTATAAAAATATTCATCATGTCTAATCAAAAATTGCTAACATTTACTGAGCATTTACTTTGTGCTAGGTAAGAAACAAGTAGGACAAAGAGAAATATTATATTTTCTCAAAACTGATGCTTACAGAAGAGCAACATGGTGGTCTCACTGCTAGTAAACGTTAAAGTGGGGATTCCAATCAAAAGCTCTTTTACTTCAAAGTCTAATATATCAACATTATATTATATAATTTTTCAAAAAAAACTGCTGGAACTAATAATCTGAATATTAAATATTATTTACAAAAAACAAAAGACTCAGATAAAAATTATAGACACTCTATGTATATCTGCCACTATAAATAATAATAGCCGAGACATAGTATTAAAGTAAAAAAATCTCATTTCCTTTAACCCAGAAATATGCTTACTTCTTCTGACTTTTATAATTCTAAATGTGAATCACTAAATCATCTAATCTGTACTTTGGACAAATATATAAATGATTCATTAAATAAAAAATTATCTATAAGTAATAATCATTATTTATAACTTCTGCATGCTAATTAGCATTTCCAAATTTTCTATTTATGATGAATCTTAAAAATATTCAGGGAGTTTATCAAATGAGTTTACCAGATCCTCTCATATATTTTAATATTTTGAAAGGAACTCTCATTAGATCCTCTTTTTTCCCCGAAATAAAAATATGTATTTTTTTTCTTTTACTTATGGGGCCTGGAACAATTATGGAAAATACTCCACATTGTGAGGTTGAATTGATTTAATTCAATCACACACCACTATAAGGGAGTATTTTTTATCCCTGGGCACCCAGTTGTCACTACCTTCCATTTATTCCCATTGCCTAAACACCCAGACCATTCATGTTCCCAAATGCATGCTCTGTTGTCCTCTTATTGCTGCCTTGCTCCATATAGTCCCAATATTCCATTAAACTCACTTTCACTCTCAATGATTTATAGGAATCAACAATAGAAATCACTTAGCAATCTGTTACTTAAATTCACTTGCCAATGTCAAAGAAGTGAGTAGTGATAGAATCTAAGCACCTAACTTCTAACCTGTATTTACATAAACTTAGTAATCAATTTACAAGTATAAATATATGAATAAGTACATCTGCTCTTCTGTAGCTATCTCATGAATCTAACATTTCAACAATATAAGAGATTATAGGGGGAGGTAGTTTAGTCAAAAAATGCTTGCTCCTCTTTATTGAAGACTATTGATAGTGATGAAGAGAAAGAAAGGTGTTAGGTATTTCCAGTTCTCCCCATGTTCCAAGATAAAGCATAAATTATTTTTTCACTTCTAATATACTGGTATTAATTAGTTCAGGTAAAATACCATGGACTCAGTGGCTTAAACAAACATGTATTTCTCACAGTTCTGGAAGGTAGAAGTCTGAGAATAGTATCACTTCTTATGAAGGCACTAACATCATGAGGACCCCACTCTCAATACCTTATCTAAATTACCTCCCAAAGGTCCCATCTCCAGATACCATAATAATGTGGGTTAGAACTTAAACATATGGACTGGGGGAGGGGGACACAATTCAACCATAGGATCCCTCTATTAAATGCAACTTTATTCAATGTCTCTCTACTTTGCTTGCACTCACATCTAATCTAATGGAACAAACAAGTCATCACCGAGCTTCATGCTCATCCATAAGCTTAAATCCATCAGGCCTAAGGAACTTAGTACAATTCCATCAATCAGTGGAGAATAAAGCCTCATTTCAGAGGGAGAAGCTGGCCTGGGTTTCACCTGTGTAGCAATGTCTACCTCTACTCTTGCCTTTTAACACCCAACAATTAGATGTTCCTAAATCACCTGGACTCTGCCTTGGCCTCTGCACTCAATTCAACCAATTCAACTTTTACCAGTCATGGATGACTAACAAATTAACTGTTTCAATAAATTGTTTTAAAATTGTTTTAAATTCCATTCTTTAAACAAGAGATGCCCAATGCTAGTTATATACCAAAACTTCCAATAGCGCTTTTGAAAAGTGAGAGTGTTCACAATCTAGCCCAGAGATTTCGATTCAAGAGGATTGAGGTAGGGTTCAAGTATCTAGGTAAATTTAAAAGGATCACAGATGATTGTAATGACAACCAGGCCTGAAAACTTTCTAATCTTTGAACTGAAAACCCAAACCACATTTGGATCTTTTGGTCTCACTAGACAATATTGGTCTGGAGAAACACACACCACATATGTATATAGTTGTTATTTTGTTTTGTTAATTGTAAACTGAGAGATTGATAGTTCAGTCTTAAAAGAATAAAGTTGCAAATCCTGCTCTAATTCCATGCCTGGCTCCATGATTTTTATTGTTTAGGAGATCTTGATTGTAGAACTCTTTATTAATCATTTAGCTTTCTTATGCAGATGTGGAATTTTTTATGACTTGGTTACCTTAAATTTCCTCTTCCTTTCCATGCTTCACTAAGTCACCCATCACTATATAAGAACTTTAAGAATTATGTTATTTAGTTTTTCAAATAACCAAATCCTGCCATTCTTCTTTAGTGATGTTTATCTTGAAGCATGATTTAATTTGATTCTTCATCCTGCCCTTCCTCAACAGAGTATCAAGAACATTAAGTCTGTCAGCTTTTCTCAATTCTCTATGATCTACACCCAAACATCTTCCAAGGAACCTTTAAGCAACTTTTCAATTTAAAATAGAAATTAGAACTAAAAAAAAAATTATTGTAGTATATTTGCTTTATAATGTTGTGTTAGATTCTGCTGTAAAGCAAAGTGAATCAGCTATACGTATACATATATCCCCTATTTTTCGGATTTCCTTCCCATTTAGGTCATCACAGAGCATTGAGTAGAGTTCCCTGAGCTATACAGTAGGTTCTATTCATTATCGATTTTATACATACTGGTGTATATATGTCAACCCCAATCTCCTGATTCATCCCACCTTCCCTCCCCCCCACGCCTTTATCCATACGTCCATTCTCTACACCTGTTTCTATTTCTGATTTGCAAATAAGTTCATCTGTATCATTTTTATAGATTCCACATATAAGCAATATTATACAATATTCATTTTTCTCTTTTTGACTTCACTCTGTATGACAGTCTCAAGGTCCATCCACATATCTGCAAATGACCCAATTTTGTTCCTTTTTATGGCTGAGTAATATTTCATTGTATATATGTGTCACATCTTTATCCATTCTTCCGTCAATGGACATTTAGGTTGCTTCCATGTCCTGGTTATTGTAAATAGTGCTGCAATGGATATTGGGGTACATGTGTCTTTTGGAATTATGGTTTCCTGTGAGTATATGCCCAGGAGTGGGATTGCTAGGTCATATGGTAGTTCTATTTTTAGTTTTTTAAGGAACCTCCATACTGTTCTCCATAGTGGCTCTATCAATTTACATTCCCACCAACAGTGTAAGAGGGTTCCCTTTTCTCCACACCCTCTCCAACATTTATTGTTTGTAGACTTTTTGATGATGGTCATTCTGACTGGCGTGACGTGATACCTCATTGTAGTTTTGATTTGCATTTCTCTAATAATTAGTGATGTTGAGCATCCTTTCATGTGTTTGTTGGCCATCTGTATATCTTCTTGGGAAAAATGTCTATTTAGGTCTTCTGCCCATTTTTTGATTGGGTTGTTTGTTTTTTTGATATTGAGCTGCGTGAGCTGTTTGTATATTTTGGAGATTAATCCTTGTCAATTGCTTCATTTGCAAATATTTTCTCCTATTCTGAGGGTTGTCTTTTCATCTCGTTTATGCTTAGGGTTATGGTTAAATATTTGATTCACCAGAGTCAAATAAAAAAATATTTTAGCTATTTCTGTGAAGTTTTCAAAATAGGTAGCTAATTCGGATGTAGTGAAAAATAGTACACATATAAATGCATGTGCTAGATTACATTTGTTTTTAGGGTTTATTTAATTCCAGTACAGTCTAAATATACAGACCTGCTCTGTATATTTAGTTGTTAAAGACAACTAAGTTCTACCAGAGCCATCTGTATATAAGATGGCTCTGGTAGAGCTTAGTTGTCTTTAACTTCATTTGAAACAATTTTGTTAGATTGTATGTGATAGCTGTCATGTTAGTGTGCATTTAAAAAAAGACTTAACAAAACTGGTGAATTTTTGTGTTGCCATTTTAATATTGAAGATGGAAGAAAAAAACCAACATTTTTGGCATATTATGTTTTATTATTTCAAGAAAGGTAAAAACGCAACCGAAATACAAAAAGAGATTTGTGCAGTGTATGGAGAAGGTGCTGTAACTGAGCGAACGTGTCAAAAGTGCTTTGAGAAATTTTGTGCTGGAGATTTCTCACTGAACGATGCTCCATGGTCAGGTAGACCAGTTCGGGTTGAGAGCGATCAAATCGAGACATTAATTGAGAACAATCAGTGTTATACCATGCAGGAGATACCCGACATACTCAAAAAACTCAAGCTTTGAAAATCAATTGCACCAGATTGGTTATGTTCATTACTTTGATGTTTGGGTTCCACATAAATTAAATAAAAAAACCTTGACCATATTTCCACATGCGATTCTCTACTGAAACGTAATGAAAACGTTCCGTTCTTAAATTGTGACAGGCGATGAAAAGTGGCTACTGTATAATAATGTGGAATGGAAGAGATTGTGGGCCAAGTGAAATGAACAACCACCAACCATACCAAAGGCCGGTCTTCATCCAAAGAAGGTGATGTTGTGTACATGGTGGGATTGGAAGGGATTATGAGCTCCTTCTGGAAAACCTAACGATTAATTCCAACAACTTCTGCTCCCAATTATACCAAATGAAAGCAGCACTTGATGAAAAGCGTCCAGGATTAGCCAACAGAAAACCCATAATCTTCCATCAGAATAATGCAAGACCGCATGTTTCTTTGATGACCAGGCAAAAACTGTTACCAGCTTGGCTGGGAAGTTCTGATTCACCCGACGTATTCAGCAGACATTGTGTCTTTGGATTTCCTTTTATTTAGATCTTTACAAAATGCTCTTAATAGAAAAAATTTCAATTTCCTGGAAGCCTGTAAAAGGCACCTGGAACAGTTCTTCGCTCAAAAAGATAAAAAGTTTTGGGAAGGGCTTCCCTGGTGGCGCAGTGGTTGAGAGTCCGCCTGCCGATGCAGGGGACACGGGTTCGTGCCCCGGTCCGGGAAGATCCCACATGCCACGGAGCGGCTGGGCCCGTGAGCCATGGCTGCTGAGCCTGAGCGTCTGGAGCCTGTGCTCCGCAACGGGAGAGGCCACAACAGTGAGAGGCCCCCGTACCGCAAAAAAAAAAAAAAAAAAAAAAGTTTTGGGAAGATGGAATTATGAAGTTGCCTGAAAAATGGCAGAAGGTAGTGGAACAAAAGGGTGAATACGCTGTTCAATAAAGTTCTTGGTGAAAATGAAAAATGTGTCTTTTATTTTTACTTAAAAACCTAAGGTACTTTTTGACCAACCCAGTATTTATATTTATATGGAGATTTTATTATGAGGAATTGGCTCACACGATTATGGACACTGAAAAGTCCTACAATATGTAAGCCAGAGACTCAGGAAAGCCAGTGGTGTAATTTAGTCCAAGTCTGAAGGCCTCAGAACAGGGGAGCTAATGGTTTAAAATCCAGCTGGAGAAGATGAAATGAGGTTTCAACTCAAGTAGGCAGGCAGGAAGCAGAAAAGGGTAATTCTTCCTTCCTCTGTCTTTTGTTCTATTTAGGCCCTCAATTGATTGGATGATATTCACCCACACTGGGGAGGGCAATATACTCCACTGATCAACCAACACACCTGCTAATCTCGCTCAGAACCATCTTCACAGACACACTTCAAAATAATGTTTAATCTGGGCACCCTGTAGCTAGTTGACACACAGAATTAATCATCATGAATATCATCGTCTAACTGGGAAGTTATGAGAGATTAAGCTCTCTGTTATACTGCTGGTGGGTATGCTACATTAAACGATGCCTATGAGGGAAATTCAAAATATCTAGAAAAATTGCATACTGATGAATTTATCCTTTGACAATCCTACTACCAAGAATCTGAAAATATACTGGCAAAATCTGAAATAATTTAGGACCAAGATTATCCATTATAGTATTTATAGAAATAGCAAAAGATTAAAATGAACAGTGTTCATTAGTATAAGCCTGATTGAATAAACTATAATAGCACATCCACTGAACGGGACTGTAAATATCATAAAGTGATAGAAAATGATAAATTCTTTATATTCTCTCATGAAATAATTTTCAGGATTTACTTTTAAATTAATAAAAGTGTGGTACATAAGAAGATAGTTGCAGTATTATACCATTTGCATATCTCTTTACTTTTTATACAAAATATTTATATACCCACATACATATAAATGCATATATATGTACATTTGCTTATATTTGTCACAGGAAATAGTGACAGTGGGGAAAGAAAAGCCGGGAACAATAGAGAATAAATGGATATGACAGAGAGTAAAGAAAGAGTTGTCTAAATATGTCATTATGTAGTTAAATTTGAAAACATAGTTTCAGAAGATATATTCAAAAAGTAAAATTAAATAAAAAAGCAATGGCTGAAAATTACAAAACAAAATAAAACAAAAAACCTAAGTTTTGTTTAGGATATGGTGACATATCCAATTTGAGAATAATTATTTCAAGTGGTTTTGGAGTATTTACAGTATTTTGTATGCACATTTGTTGTTAGAATATATTCTACAGAAAGAAAAAAACAGATGAAAAATATCTTAAACTTCATGCAGCAGTCTAAATATTACCTAGTGTTGGGATTATTATGTTAAATGTCCATGCAGATGTGGATAACTGAACATACGGAAAATTTCAACTGCAAAATTAGTTAAAATATCCAATACTTAAATAATCTTAGTGTATACGTACATTAATGCTGGCTTTTATTTTGAGTATTTACCTCTCTATATTTTCATATTAACTAGAATATAAACTGTAAAATATGTTTCTATTGGTTTATACTCAGGTATGAAGAATAACTGTTATTTTAAGATATGAAGAGACGAATTAATTTAAAGTTATATTTAGACACATGAAATACCTAGCAAATTAAGCTGCGCAATGCATTGCTTTACAAATAAAAAGCACGGAACTTTATATTGGCATGTATATATGTAATATGCTTATGTATCTTTATTATTACATTGTAATAACTTAGAAACAAAGCGTATTTTCAAAATGTAAACAATTTTGAATTTCATCATCTAATTAGAATGTGTGTGTGTGTGTGTGTATAAACTGGTATATAATTACACTGCGTGAGGTGACATAATGTGTGTATGTCCTTACAGAGAGAGGGTCATTTTATTTTAATCTCTCAATGATAATTTGGATTTTTCCAAAGCTGAATTCTCTGACAGTTTTCTCTTGCTAAATGTGTTTTCTTTTTTTTTTTTTTTCCTTTGCTCTAATGTCCTGGCTCTCCTCTTATGCGATTCTCTTTGCATTGACAGATATATCCCCTAGGAATCTTGGGAGGAGGGTAAATGTGTTTAGTGATATATGACATTGCAAAATTCAACAACTTGTACTATTGCTCATATGACTGACATAGTCTGAACAATGGCCTGAAGAAATTGAATCACTGAAGACATGCCTTTTCTGACAATTATTTTCTCTTTCAAAATGTGATTTTTTTTCTTTACAATTAAAAAAAATCGATTCTGTATAATGATTAGACTTTCATCATTGTAATGCTTGGCCACTTGTGTAATTGCTATTTGAGTCTAATAAATTTTTAGTTGTACAAGTACTTCAAAGATTTTTAATAAAACCCCACTATTGATAAAATACAAACATTTGAACATCTCTTCAATTTCTTTCACTTTATAAAGATAACACATGCATATTTTTTTAAAAGTCATTGAAGGCATATTTAAAAATATTATAACTCAGAAAAAGTTTCCCTGACCTACTCTCCAATTCTGTTCCATAGAGGCAATTTCTTATACTGTTTTAAGACATTTCTTCTCGTATCTACACTAAATAGCATGCACAGACTCGTTACTGGATAGCTCAATTTTAGAATTTACCAATTTATTTTCTATTAATTAGTTGGAGATTTAGTCATCTTAAGCTCCTGCTAATAAACTTCCATTAAAACATCTTAAGTATTAAAAAATTATATATATAAATTGTGTACATATATATTAACAGGCTTATCCATCCATTTTGGAAATGCTTTAAAAATTATTTTATGTAAGTTATAGTAAATATAAGATACAATTAGAAAAATACTATTTCATAAGGTTTTCAAAGACATTTGAGACATGGCTTTCTACTAATCATTTAGCTTAACTAAAAAATTCCTCTTTAAAGCAACTGGCCAGATGAAGTTCCTTTGAAAACTTTTTTTCTAGAAGAATGCTTCAGGCAAAATGATTTTACTGACATAAAGCTCTGACAGTGCACCGACTCATACATAGACTTACAGTCTTTGCACAGAGTCATTGTACTCTGCAAAGAGAAATTTCTAATCCTTTAATCTTTCCTTGTGTGTTCTTAAATTGCAATTTAAATCTATCTTTGCAAATTCTAGAAAATTTATTTTGGCTTTGCATATTTCATTACTGACAAAAATATCATTTAGCATACTTAGTATGCCTCCAACAAGGAGAAAGTTTTGAAGTTTTCATTGCACTCAATCTGAATACAATTTAGGCCAAAATTATTTTTCACTAAAGCAGTATTTAAGCATTTGATTCACACTTGATTAATATCTTTCATTACAGGCACCAACTTTGGGAGGTGAGTTAAAATGAGTGAAACTGACTACTTAAATATGACACTGAAAATGCAGGTGGATAATAAAATGAAAACATCAAAATTTGTGGGATGTTGCAAAAGCAATGTTTAGTGGGAAATTAGTAGATTTGAGTGTTTGCATTAGAAATGAAACAAAAGTTAAAATCATTTCTCTAAGCATACACATTAAGAAGTTACTCAGATTTCCCTAAGAAGTCTTCTTGGAATGCCCAAAGATATCTTTCATTCTATTTCATTAAGTAGGAAATGGTGACATAGCCACACCTAGATCCAAGGAAGTTTAGAAAATAAAACATCTAGCCTGACACAGGTCTACCATAAATACAATTGAGATTTCTTGTGAAAGGAGAAGTGGGAAATGCCACACAGCTATATACAGAGATTATACCTAAGGCTCTCCTTTTTAGTACCCCAAGAAATGACCCTTTCCACATACATCTATATTCTCCTAGGCAGAAATAAAATTAAAAATTGAAACTGACAGCATTCTTTGAGGGATGATTTAGACCAAACTACAGCCTGAAAAATATGTGAAGGAAAGAAGAAAAGGATAATAATATCTATTTTGTCTTGTTTAAAACTAATTCATTTAATCCACAAGTATATGGAATGCCCACCTCATGACAAATCCTAGTTTACATATCGAGAATACAGAGATAAATAAGACAGACAAGGTCCCTACTTATAAGGAACTTATATTATGCTGAGGAGGCATACACTAAAAATAAAGAATAATAATCTACTATAAGTACCAGGAAGAAAATAAAACAAGGTGGGATAGGGTAGCAAGTAGGGATACTTTTTGGTGGATGTTAAAGACAATCTTTCTGAGGAGGTGGCATTTGAGCTGAGAATGGAATTAGTTAATGACAATGATTGTGTGTCTCCAAATTATTCTTTATTAATAGCTACTGGAGTCATTTATTTTACATATTGTGTACTAGCTCTCCAGATATAGATACAACTTATAGTTGCCTTACACTTTAATCAGCAGTATCATCAATGATACTTAAATTATTTAAATTACTTAACATCCCTGAGTGCTTCCTATCTTAAAAAGGGATAATTCACCCAACCCTGTAAAACAGACAGGTTTGGTCAACTAATATTTGAGAATGGAACCAAGAATACTCAATAGAGAAAACACAGTTTCTTTAGTAAATGATGCTGGAAAGATTGGATATTCACATGTAAAAGAATGAAACTAAACACCTACCTTACACCATTCAAAAAAACTAACTCAAAATGGATTAAAAGTTAAATATAAGACCTGAAACCATAAAACTCCTAGAAGAAAACATAAAAAAAAATATCTTTGACACGAATCTTAGCAATGATATTTTTGTATGTGACACCTAAAGCACAAGCAACAATTTTTTTTAAAAAAAAGTGGAATCACATCACTAAAAATCTTCTTCACAGTAAAATTAAAAAAATAAAAATAAAAAGACAGTCTACAGAATGGGAGAATATATTTGCAAATCACATACCAGGTAAAGAGTTAATATCCAAAATATATGAAGACTTCATACAACTCAATGGCTAAAAAACCCCAAAGTCATAAGGTGGGCATTACATATACTTGTGGATTAAATGAATGTTTTAAATGAGACAAAATAGATATTATTATCTATTGGTTATCATCAAAAAGACAAGAGATAACAAATGCTGGAGAAGATGTGTAGAAAAGTGAACTCTTGTGCACTGTTGGTGGGAATGTAAATTTGTACAGCCACTATAAAAACAGTTTGGAAGTTCCTCTAAAAGTTAAAAATAGAACTACCATATTATTCAGCAATTCTACTTCTGGGTATATAGTTGAAGGAAACAAAATCAGTATATCGAAGATATATCTGCACCCTCTTGTTGATTGCAGCATTATTTACAATAGCCAAGACATGTAAAGCACCTATGTGTCCATCAACAAATGAATGAATAAAGAAGTGATATGTGTGTGTGCATACACACACAATGGAATATTATTTTGCCATAAAAAGAAGGAAATCCTGCCATTTGTGACAACATGGATGGACCTTAAGGGCATTATGTTAAGTGAAATATGTCAAACAGAGAAAAACAAATACTGTATGATCTCATATGTGAAGCCTAAAAAAAAAAAAAAAAACTCATTAAAGAAAGAGATCAGATTTGTGGTTACCAGAGACAGGGAATGGAGGGTGCATGGAAGAATTAGGTGAAGGTGTTCAAAAGGTATAAATTATAAGATAAATAAGTATTGGGAATGTAATGTACAACATGATGACCATAGTTAACACTGTTGTATGGTATATTTGAAAGTTGTTAAGAGAGTAAATCCTAAGTGTTCTTATCACAAGAAAAAAAACAGGTTTGAAGTTAATATTTTTTATTATTATTGGGTAAAAAAAACATTAAATTTACCATGTTAATCATGTTTAAGTATATAGTTCAGTAGTGTGAAGTATATTCACATTGTTTTGCAAAATATCTCTAGAATTTTTCATCTTGAAAAACTGAAACTTTATACCCATTAAACACTAATTTTCGCTTTGTCCTCTTCCAAGTCTTTGGAAACCACATTTTTACTTTCCATTTATGTGATTTTAACTACTTTAGATGTTTAAACAAGTGGAATCATATAGTATTTGTCCTTTTGTGATTGGCTTATTTCATTGAGCAAAATGTCCTCTAGGTTCTTTCATATTGTAGCATGTGATAGCATTTCCTTTTTTATTGTCTTCATAATATTCCATTATTTGTATACATTATATTTTCTTTATCCATTTATCAGTCAATGGACATTTAAGTTGTTTCCACATCTTGTCTATTTTTAGTAATGCTGCAGTGAATGTGGAAGTGCAGATATCTCTTCAAAATCTTGATTGTAATTATTTCCCACTTATACCAAAAAGTGGGACTGCTGGACCATGGTACTTCTATTTTTAACTTTTAGAGGAACTTCCATAACTGTTTTCTATAATTGCTGCAACATTTTACTTTCCAACTGACAGTGTAAAAATGTTTCAATTTCTCTACATATGCCCCAACACTTATTATTCTCTGTTCTTTAATAATAGCCACCCTAATGGATATAATGTGATCTCTCTTTGTGGTTTTGATATGCATTTCTTTTACAATTAATGATATTGAGCATATTTTCCTACGTTTACTGGCCACTAGTATGTACTCTTTGGAGAATTGTCTATTTAAGTTCTTTGTCCATTTTAAAAATTGGTTATTTGTTCTTTTGTTGTCAAGTTGTATGAATTCCTTACATTTTCTGGATATTAATCCCTTATCAAATATATAATTTGCAAATTTTCTTTCCCATTCTGTAGGCTGTATCTTCACTCTGTTGATTGTTGTTTTTCCTTTTCTGATACAGAGAAGTTTTTAAGTTTGATATATTCCCATTTGTCTATTTTTTTTTTCTTTTGTGGCCTGTGCTTTTGGTGTCATATCCAATAAATAATTACCAAATCTAATTACCTAAAGTTTTTCCCCTTGTTTTCCTATGGAGGTTTTATAATTTTATGCCTTACTTTCAGGTCTTTATACTGTTTTGAATTATTTTTTTTGTGGTGTAAGGTAAGGGTTCAATTTCATTTTTTGCCTGTGAATATCTAGCTTTCCCAACAACACTTACCGAAGAGACTCTATTTTCCCCATTGTGTAGTCTTGACACTTATTTTCAAGATCATTTCAGCTATTCAGTGTCCATTGAGAGTATTTAAGGTGAATTTTTCTATTTAAAAAAATGTCATTGTAATTTTGGTAGAGATTGCATTGAACCTGTAGATAACTTTGGGTGGTATGGCCATTTTTACAATATTAAGAATACCAATCCATGGTATTGGGATGTCTTTATATTTCTTTTTGTCTTCATTAATTTCTCTTAGAAATGTTTTGTAGTTTTCCGTGTATAAGTGTTTTGCTCCTTGGTTACATTTATTTCTAAGTATTTAATTCTTTTTGAATCTATTGTAAATAGGATTATTTTCTTAATTTCTTTTTCAAAATACTCATTGTTAGGATATAGAAATGCAACTGATTTTTGTGTGTTGATTTTGTATCCTGCAACTGTGCTGAAAGTGTGTATTATTTTTCACAATTTTTGTAGAATTTTTACGGTTTTCTACATATAAGTTCATGTCTTTATAATCTCATACTCTTCCTTTCCAATTTGGATGTCTTTTTTTATTCTTTTTCTTTCTTTTTTTAAAAAAATTGTTTAATTGCTCTGGCTAGGACTTCTAATACTATGTTGAATACAGCTGGCAAGAGTGGACCTCCTTGCCTCATTCCTGAGGTTAAAGAAAAAGCTTTCAGTCTTTTATCATTCCGTATGATGTTAGCTGTGGGCTTATCACACATGCTTTTATAATGTTGTGGTAGTTTCCTTTTATTCTTAGTTTGTTGAGAGTTTTTATCATGAAAAAATGTTAAATTTTGTCAAATGATGTGGTTTTTGTCCTTCATCTGTTAATGTGGTGTATTACGTTAGTTTATTTTCATATGTTGAACTATCCCTGCATTCCAGGTTGAAGTAAATGTTTTGATAACACGTTTTCTAGAAAGAACCTTTTGCCATTATAATGTGATTTTCTCAATTGCAGCTATATTTAAGTCTTAGTTTAAACCCTACTTCTGATGAAACAGCTGATGTCTCACCTTGGCTAGATTCTGATGACTAAGAAATCAGTGTGTGTGTGTGTGTGTGTGTGTGTTTATGGGGGTGAATACTTTGTACAATGAATGAGAATAAGTACAAGATAGCAGTTTGAGAATGTGAGCTCTCAAGTCATACTCTATGAGTTTAAATCTCAGCTCCTCAGTAATTTGAGGTTGGACAGATTATTTAGCATGTTTGTGCCTCAGTTTCTTCATCTGTAAAATGGAAGCATTAACAGTAACCTATCTCATATAGCCACAATAAGAATATAATATACATAATTTTGGAATTAGAATTTGCACACAAGTTCATTGCTGATATTGGTGTTGATTTTTAAATAAACTTTAAAATTTCAGATTTATAGCACAATTGTGATGATAGTGCAGAGAATCCTAATATTCTTCACATTTAGTTTCTCCTATTATTAGCATCTTACATTAGTATGGTAATTTGTCACAATTGAATGAACTAATGAACTAGTATTAGTACGATTCAAATTTATTCAGATTTTTTAGTTTTACTCTATGTATTCGCTTCTTTCTAAGATCCCATACAGATTACCACATTATATTTAGTCATCATGTCTCCTTAGGCTCTTCTTGGCCGTGACAGTTTCCTAGACTTTCACTGTTTCTTATGACCTTCAGAGTTTTCATAAGTACTAGTCAGGTATTTTTCTAGAATATCCCTTAGTTGGGAATTTTCTTGTAGTTTTTCTCATGATTAGACTGGGGTTATGAAGTTTTTAGGAGGAAGACCACAGAGTTACAGTGCCATTTTCATCACATCATATCAAGGGTACACTCTATCAAGGTGATTTATTACTGCTGAAATTAACCTTGATTACCTGTCTGGATAGTATTTGTCAGATTTCTCCACAGTAGAGTTACTGTCTTCCTTCATTTTCTATACTATATTCTTTGGAGAAAGTCACTCTGTGCCACAGCCCACAATTAATAAGTAGAGTTGTGTCTTTCTCTTGGGGGGTAAACTATCTTATGGGGTAAAGCATCAATTATTTGGGCTTATTCTACATAGGAGATTTGTCTTTTCTCCCCATTTACTTAAACATTTATTTATATCAGTGTGAATTCAGGGATATTTATTTTATACTTTGGACTATAACCCTACTACTTCATTGCTCAAATTGTTCCAGCTTTAGCTATTGGGAGCTTTTTGATTGGGTTCTGTGTCCCTTTCAGAGACCCTCATCACTGTGATCTGTTTTGTTTTCTTTGTTTTATAACACTTCCTTACTTTCTGGCATTATAAGATACTTCAGGAACTTCTTGTATATTTGCTACCTGAGTTCTGGAATCAGCCACTTCTTCAAGGAGCTCTGGTTCCTTTTATTGGGGAATGGTATTAGTAACCAAGATCCAGACACAAGGACTGCTTGTTGGTACTGGTATGGCTTTCTAGGCCCAGGATACATTTATATTTGCCACAACTCATATTTATATACTTCAAAAGCCTTCCTTATTCAAATAAGAATCAAAAAAAGAAGACCAGTTTACATAGATACTATAGAGAATTAATGACAATACAGAATTTGGAACTGTATGTACGAAAATAAATATTTTATGGATATCTATCAATTTTAGAATTGTAGATATTTTTTCACATGCTTTCTATTTCAATGGAAAAGCACTAATT
Organism: Monodon monoceros; assembly: GCF_005190385.1. Taxonomy (NCBI): domain Eukaryota; kingdom Metazoa; phylum Chordata; class Mammalia; order Artiodactyla; family Monodontidae; genus Monodon; species Monodon monoceros. Next base: position 68,405,069 of record NW_021703768.1, read on the forward strand.
CTGAAAGGCAGTCTGGCAGTGGTTATATGTGAACTCTGAAGCCAGAATTCAAATATTATCATTTTTTAATATTGACAATAGCCATATTCATATTAGTATTTAGAAAAACGTCTATTTCATTACTCTACAAACAATTTGGTATTTAAAATTGACACGTCTTTCTTGATCTTTTGTTCTTTATCTATATTATACAGATTGAAAACATACTCAATCTTAAAAGAACATGATATCATTATATAAATAACAATTAAATCATTCTAAACATTTAAGTTGTCCCAACAAAATGACTTCTTAAAATGTTTGTTACTCCTTTCAGATAATAATATGATAATTTACTTTATATAGAGACAAATGTTATTTAAAAGTCCCTTCTAGAGATAGTACAGTATTTTGCTTCCCTAGAAATATATTGGTTACCTTTCTTAAATATAACTTAACCACATATTAAAGTATTGACCCATTGCACAAATAAATGGTATTTACATATTTTATAGGTACCTTTTTAAAGATACTTTATCTTTCTTACTTTCTGTACTAACATCTATCTAAAAGGTAAATTACCTTCTTTTAATACTATTAATAATTAAGTGAAAGAAAATTTCAAAACAACTCCTACTATTGTTTTATTCTATATTTTGCTTCTGCATACTTAATTTCTGACTAAATATGAATCTTAGCCTCATAAAAAAATTAAAATTTGGAAAGGTCAGTAAATTGTACAGTGAATTTTTGTTTTTGTGTCTTATATTATTTTGTATCTTTTCAGTACTGTTATAAACCTACCAGTGAACTGAGTCAAATAGCTTGTCAATTCAAGCAAATACTTAAGTTTACCAATGTTTGCCTCAATTACTGAATCACTAGATTGTTTTGATGTTTTGTAGACACATCTCCAAATTATAGGAAAACACCTTTACAGATGCAATCTCTTTGACAACTGAGCAACTTATAAACTTGATATTTCCCCCTGTTATTTGGGAAACAGCTGCAAAAATAGCCTAATTATGCTTATAAATGTGCTGTAGGGTTAACTTCTGAATGAATATGTCATAAAACATTTTGCTTATAGAAAGTGCCAGTGTAATTCTAAATATCAGGCTGGCTTTTATCACTACATCTGAAATGAAGCTAGAAAGATCTGGACAGGGTAAAAGCAGAAACCTCATTCCAATACCCTCATATATTCTTCTTTCAAAATGAACAAATATCCAATCCAGTGATTCCAATGCCTCAAATACAAATTGGGGATATCAACTGAGGCAATGACCACTTGAAAACAAAAGAAAACCAAAATCAGTAATTATAGAGAAGTAAAAATCTTTGTCATATATATTTTTTTAAATGCCACACACAAATTCAGGTAAACACAAATACACATAAAATAATGAATAACCTAGAGAAGAGCTGGCATACTTTTTCTGTTAAGATCCAGATTATAAATATTTTATGCTTTGTAAGCCATATAGTCTGCGGTATTTACTCAATGCTGCCATTATTATGAAGAATCAGATACAAACGACATTTAAATGATTGGGGATGGCTGTATTCCAATAAATTATTATTCATGGACACTGACATGAAAATTTGTGTAATTTCTATGTCTCACAAAATATTGCATTAAAATTGTTTTTAAAATCATTTACAAATGAAAAGCTATTAATAGCTCATGGATTATACAAAAATAGGTGATGGTCTGGGTCTGGCTTTGGTCTTCATGCCATCATTTGCCAACCTCTGGTTTACAGTGACTGCTGCAGGGCAGTTTATTTCATGTAGAATGAAGAAAAACAGCATTTATACATCTCTGGTTATGCTGCCACCAACTATAATTGTATGTGTTGCTCCTTTTCTTATATTTTTTACTTCCAATAGTAATGACCAAGAATTTTACCAATGTCATTTTTCCATTTTGTCCTCTTGGGAAAGTCATTTATTCCTTCTGGAACTTAGTCTTTTTCTAAGTGGCAAAATAATGACTAATTCAGATTTATTATGAGGTTGATAGGAACATCTAAACACTGACTAGTACATAATAGGAGCTCAGTACATTTTAAAAATGATTATGAATCTTGTTTTTTTTATGTTAAAGCCTACTTTGTCTAAAAAATGATTATGAATCTTGAGGGTCACATTTTTATTGACTTTATTATCTGCCTATTGCAGAACTAGCCACTGGCCATACCAAAAACATTAGATGTTTTTCTTTGTTTTTACTGAGGAGCAATGAGGTAGAGAGATTTATAAAATATGATAATTTTTATAATGTGGAATAAGTATGCACTGATTTTAAATGAATAGATGAATAATTGATATAATTCCTTAAATGCACCATCTTTCTCAGTTGCAATAATTACTAAAGAGATTAGAGCCAGTTCATGATGTTTATCACTATATCTAGAGATACACATGTATTGATAGAATTTACTTTCAACAGGTTGGTAAAAATATAAATTATTATTTTCTACTCTTTCAAGTTACCCAATTTAATAGGGTACTAAAAATACCTAGGTAGAATTTTGCTACCGATAAAGTGATTCTCATGTACTTTTAAAATTTGTTTTATCTTAATATTTAAAATTATTTGTTGCTCAGAGAGGGTTTTATTAATTTAATTTTACTAAGAAGAAATATGAAACTCGGTAATTTATTCCATTATACACTCTAGTCAAAAGAAGCATTTAAATTAGAAAATACTTCTACTGACTATCTGCTTGGTACACCTTCAACAATACCATATTGCTTCTAACATTTTCTTTACCTTGATAAGGTAAAGAAAGATCTAATTTTTCTTTACCTTTCTTATTGCTATGAGTAAAATAAAATCATACAATATGACATCATAAGGACCAAAAAAGATTCAAAATGGTGCTGTAGTTAAAGAGGAGCCATACCTATCAAGTGTGGATCATGAAATATAGCTGCTTTCTTCTAAATATGATCCAAGGCAAGATCCAACATCTGTGGATTTTAAACGCAAACATAAAATCTTTTGGGCTTTCATATCAAATTCTAGTTGGTGGTTTAGGGAAAAATTAATCACTTTACGGAAGAAAAAATATATGGTCATGCAATATAGACCAAAAAGCAAGTTCCGCTTCCAATGAATGCAAATTAGGTAATTTGGATCAACTCTTCTGCCTGAGACAAAATATATAAAATTATTTGCCTGTAAACATTAAAGACTTAAGAAAATTGCAAAATAATTACCAAAAGAGAGAGGTTCTGGGGGAAGGAGTCCAGCATTTGGTACCCCTTTATCCCCAAAGGAAAGGCCACTGCTGAAGAGGAAAGACAGGAGGCAGACTTTTTTGTACTTTGGTAGAAGTACTAGAAGCCTCAAAGGGCTAGAGGGGTATGAACTGTTTTTTTGCTTGTTTTTGAATTAGTTTTTGTCTTTGGTGAATTCTCTCTCAATTTGGGGAGGGTCCTCAAAAAGTTGTAGCATATGAGCTTATAATTTGTATGTTCAAGATGATAAAATGCAAGGCTGTGAATTTCAAGAGAGAACTAGTAACTATGAAAAGTAACCTAATAAAAATTTCAACATTAAATAATAAAATAACTGAAATTAAGAATTGTTTGGATACTTTTAACAACATATTAGGCAGCAGTAAACAGAGAAATTAATAAATTGAATAGGTCAGAAGAAGCTAAATAGAGAATTAGTAAATTGAATAGGACAAAAGAAAACATACAGAGTAAAATCGAGACAGATAAAGGATATTTTTTTTTGAAATATATGAAACACAGAGAAAAAGTAAGGGACTTCAAAGATATGAGGTTTAAAAAAGTATAATTGAAAATTAGAGATTCCAAGGAATAAGATAAAAAGAATGAGTCAGTAGCAATATTTGAAAAGATAAAGGAAGGGAATTTGCCAAAGTTGATGAAAAACAAATTCACAAATTCAATAAATCTTACCCACTCTCAGATGGTAAAAATTTTAGAAAAATCATACATTGTCACTTCATGATGAAACTTCTTAAAATAAAATATTAAAAACATTAAAAGTATTGAGAGAAAATTAGAGAAATTATCAAAAACACAGAAATAGACTGGTGGCAGAAACAATGGAAGCCATGAAAAATAGAATGATATCTTCAATGTATTGAATTAAAATAGGTTCCAGCTTAGAATTTTATCCTGTTAAATATCTTTTAAAATAAATATAAAATAAAAACAGTTTCAATAAAATAGAAACTGAGGTAATTCATACACTTACTAAACTGAATGAAGTCCTAAAAAGTACTGTTCAGCAAGAAGGTATAAATGTAAACATATATGTGACTGAAATAAAAGAGGAAGAACATATATTAAGTTTTTCAAAGTCCTTTGCATTATTCTAACAAGAGTAAATGTATTACTAATAATGAAAACAGATGATTTAGGAATAAGTGCCGTAATTTGCTATATAAGCATTAAAAAATAGTAAAGTATTTTATAATTACCAATTTAATTTAGGTATAAGGTAAAATAATGAAATACCAAAATAATATAAAATGCACAAAAAGAGATGAAAAGAAACATACTGCAGGTAGAATAAATGAAAACTTTTAGAAAAGTAATAGATATAAATCTAAATATATCAATGATAATATTAAATGTAAATTAGATAAATTCTCTGGTTAAAAGGCCTAGATCTTTAAATCTGATGAAAAGAAGAAAATGCAACTATTACTGTTTATAAGAACACTCCTAAAACTTAAGTCCATAAAAGAGATTGTATTGTTTCCTAGGACTGCCATAATAAAGCATCACAAATTTGTTGGCTTAAAACAACAGGAATGTATTCTCTCACAGCTCAAGCTACAAGTCTGAAATCAAGGTATTAACAGGGCCATACTTTCTCTGAAGGCTCTATGACAGAATCCTTCTTTGCCTTTTCCTAGCTTCTAGTGGTTGCTGGCAATCCTTGTATTCCTTGGCTTGTAGACAGTTCACTCCAATATCTGCCTCCGAATTATATATGGCATTCACCCTGTGAATCTGTCTGCATCTGAATTTCCCACTTTTTATAAGGACACCAGTTACACAGCATTCAGGACCTGCACTAATCCTACATGACCTCATCCTAACTTGATTACATCTGCAAAGACTACTTCCAAATAAAGTCACTGCTTTAGTTCATTGGGCTGCTATAAAAAATGCCACAGTCTGGGTAGCTTATAAACAACAGAAATGTATTTCTCACAGTTCTGCAGGCTGGGAAGTCCAGTATCAAGGTGCCAGCATTGCTGTGTCCTGGTGAAGGCACTCTTCCTGGTTCATAACTGATGCCTTCTCACTGTGTCCTCACATGGTGGAAGTGGCAAGGGATCTTTGTGGGTTCTCTTTTATTTTTATTTTTTTGTTGTTGTTTTTAAAACTTTTTAAATTGAAGTTTAGTTGATTTACAATGTTGTGTTAGTTTCAGGTGTACTGCAAAGTTATTCACTTATACATACATACATATCTTTTTTTCAGATTTTTCCCTTATAGGTTATTATAAAATATTGAATATAGTTCCCTGTGCTATACAGTAGGTCCTTGTTGTTTATCTATTTTATATATAGTAGTATGTATATGTTAATCCTAAACTCCTAATTTATCCCTCCCCTTGTGTTTCTCCTTTGGTAACTATAAGTTTGTTTTCTATGTCTGTGGGCTTATTTCTGTAAGTTCATTTATATCTTTTTTTTTTTTTAGGATCCACATGTAAGTGCTATCGTATGATATTTGTCTTTCTCTGTATGGCTTACTTCACTTAGTATGGTAATCTCTATGTCTATCCATATTGTTTCAAATAGTATTATTTTGTTCTTTTTTATGGATGAGCAATATTCCATCATAAAAATATACCACATCTTTATCTATTCAATCTGTCTATGGACATTTAGTTTGCTTCCATGTCTTGGCAATAAGAACAGTAATCCCCGGGATTCCCTGGTGGCGCAGTGGTTGAGAGTCCGCCTGCCGATGCAGGGGACACGGCTTTGTGCCCCGGTCTGGGAAGTTCCCACATGCCGTGGAGCAGCTAGGCCCATGAGCCAAGGCCGCTGAGCCTGCGTGTCCGGAGCCTGTGCTCTGCAATGGGAGAGGCCACAACAGTGAGAGGCCCGCGTACCGCAAAAAAAAAAGAACACTAATCCCCTTTATGAGGGCTCAACCCTCATGAGACCTAAGTACCTCACAAAGGCCCCACCTCTTACTACCATCATCTTTGAGGGTTAGGATTTCAACATATGAATTTTGGGGCAACATAAACATTTAGACCATAGTAGTCACATTCAATGATTCTGGGTAGATATGAACTTGGGGGTAAACTAGTCAACCCAATATAGTCCTCGCTTCAGCTCTCAAATACTCATCTCCTTCCTGCCTGCAAATTACTTTCACCCTATATCAACATCTGCAAAAGTTATAAACTATTCTAGCATTAACTCTAAATCCAAAATTTCATCTGAATATCATCAACTCAAAATAAATAAAATTGGTAGAATATCACCAAAAAGTAAACACACAAAGAAGCATATCAGAATTCAGACAAAAGTAGAGGAAATTAACACAGCAAGTGTCCTTTTGAAACATAAATGAAATTGATCAACTTCTAGAAATACTGATCAAGATAAAAGGGAGATACAAATTTTCAATGTTAGGCATGAAAGTGAGGATATCATTAGAGAGATATCACAAATATTAAAAGGCTAATTCAATAATATTATAAGAAAATTTATGACACCATGACAACTTAGATGAAATAGACAAATTCCTTGAATTGCACTAATAAACAAACTGATACAGTATGAAACGTAAATCTAAATAGCCCTTTATCTTTGAAAATAATTGAATTATCAATAATTTTCTGCTAAGAGAACACCAATTTTAATGGTTTCACAGATAAGTTCTGTCAAACACTTGAGGAAAAAATAATACCTATATTGCACAAACTCTTTCAAAGAAGTGGGGAGGATGGAACTTCCCAACACATTTTATGGGGCCAAAACAACTCTGATACCACCAATACCACAACTGGCAGACATTACAAGACATTACAAACCAATTTTCTTTCATGATCAATAATCCTTAAAATATATTAGCAAATAAATCTGGCAGTATAAAAAAAAGTATAAAATATCCTTACAAGTGGCATTTATCTCAGGAATGCAAGGCTGGATTAACATTGGAAAAGTGATCAGTGTAATGCTTTGTATTAACAGAATGAAAAAGAAAAACCACGTGATTTTCACAATAGATCCAGAAATAAAATCAATTTTAAAAAGTCGTCACCCATTTATGATTAGGATTCAGAACACTCAGCAAACTATATTAAACAAGAGCATTTCCCCTTGATAAACAGAACCTATGAAAAATCTACAGTTATCCTCTTTCTGTAGATTGGCTCTTAACTATATATATATTGTGTATATATGCTTTTGGCCCACAAGAACTAAATAATTCATTCTTTTGTTCAAATTTTGAGTACCCAGGAAAATATGATTGAACTAGCATTGATCAGGTAGCCATCCCTGTGGTGACTGGCTTCACCGTAGAGTTATGTATTCTGCTACGCACTCAAAAATTGCTGAGTAGATTATCAGACAAGGAAACGAAACCCATCTCCTATACTACTGAAACCTGAAGTAAGATTAATGATTAAGTGTCAAAAAACTTTCTTCTCTCCCAGAGGTGGATCATGAAGGTTTGCAATGATCAGGAAAAGTTTTAGATGGGAGAAGAAATGTCTCTTGAATAATAAAAGTTTAATCAAATATCAAAGTTCCACCTCTAGTCTTTCTTCTACTTAGATTGACATAGAATTTAGACTTTTTTCAAAGCAGACTTAATTGCAAGCATTAGAGTGATAACCCATTTTCCTACCTTTGATGATGCTTATGAAAACAGCCACTTTAGGATTAATAATTTGTTTCATGATACTGAAAAATGTCTATATGAAATTTTTGTTTGAAAATTCCTGTATTAAAAGATTCTCATGGAGTCTCTGGACCTTAATTTTTTAGACATATTGGGAGGCCTTTGATATAGCAATACTGACCTCTGCTTGGAATAGGACTTGTATGTATTAAGACCACTACCTCAATTGTTTGTTTTTTGTTACAAAGGAAGTCATAAAATTTTCAGTTTATTCACAAAGCACAGTCTGATAGAGGCATGGTGTGCCTCTGTCAGCAACCCTGCAACTTTGAAAACCATCCATTATCTTCACAGTGCTTCTCTTCCACTCTTGACCATGAGAGCAAAGCTAGCTTCTCCTGAACCCCTTTTGCACGTATTCTTCATTAAATGCTTTAAGTTTTCTTTACTTTTTTTGTAAGATCCAACAGTGTTAGTGGTGGTGTAGAGGGTGGATTTAATAACAAGGCTCAATTACTGTATCTGACTTATAGAAATAAGTATGAGTATTTGACCAGATTGCATAGAGGAGTATAGATAATTGATCCATAATATATTTGGAGTCAAAACATATTAATTGCTTAAACCCTGATCAACAGTGTCACTAGTAATTTTGTTTTACAAGAAAAAGAAACCAATATATCCTAAAAAGAAAAATGTTTCAATATATAATCAAACATCCATGTCACCTTTCTCATTCAAATCCAGGTTACAATTCTAATCAGACTAAGAAATTCTGTACAAAGAATTAATCTGAATTACTTCACTAACAGAAAACACACAATTTAAGTGACTATTTTGTGGTAGGTCCATGAAGACTAAACAAATAAGCATTTAAATAAATAAAAATAAATAAGCTCATATACCATCTACCAGAGAAGATAAGACATGTGAAGACTTTGCAGTAAAATAGTTAATTAGTGCTGTTAAATGAGTGAAAACATAAGCAGAGGAAACATAAGAAAGAGAGGCATACAAATGCAATTCTTATTCAAGAAAACCATGAACTTTTGCTGCAGTTAGAACATAAGGAAGACATTGCAATTAAAATCTGGAAGGTCAGTTTGCAATCAGATAGTAGAAGATCTTGAATGCAGTGTAAAGGATTTTGGATTAGAAAAGGTCTTAAGGGTTGGCAAGGGAAAGTGATATGACCAAATACTAGTTTTAGAAAGAAACTGGCTGGCTTGTGGAACATGGTTTAGAGTGAGGAGAAACAAGCAAAAGGGGGAGTTTTTTGAGCTCAGGTGAGAGACAGAACTGATATAGGGCAGTAGAAATACTTATTTTACAATAAAATCATTGGATTCTTTATGCAGTACTAGGAAAAGTGAAAGGAGAAAAAAGGGACAGTTGATAAAGAAGAGTATAATGGAGTGATGGAGTTTACATATACCAGCTATAGAATCTAAGGAAATCCAGAGGTTGGGGTAAAAATTGGAAAAGGACAGAAAAGTAGATAAAGATGAATAGGAAGTCACAATTCATATTGATACTTTCCCATCGTAAAATAATTATTTTGGACCATATACATTTTTTTCTGAAACAACTTACTCCCAATTGTTTGCCCTATGAGATGATTGTACAGTATCACAGCTCAGCAGCACTGCTTCCAGAAGCCTTAAAGTCTAACAACTAAATTGTTTTCCTAAATTCAGGCCATTTTTGTGACCATACCCATCAGGCACTATTGTAAAATTGGTTTCGTTATTAGCCTTGGGCTTCTAGTAAGCACTCTTGCTTTTTTAAAAGGTGACTATCACAGACCCTGTACCCTAAGTAACTGAGATATCAGTATAGCCTTAATTTTATTCATAGAGATTTACATTCATAGAGATTTACATTTCCACTAACCTTAATAGGAAGCCATTACCTAACTGGCATGGATGATTGGTAATTCAGAATAATTCAAGGTAGAGTTACTTCATTTGAAGTAACTCAAACAAATGTCAACAACTTCCATTTAAAACTAAGTGTGCATCATATTATCCACTCCTAGGTAATTTTCTACATAGGCAAAACAATTCATTTTATAGGATATTTTAATATTAAAAATTTTTGAACCATTTAAGGATGTTAAGATATCTTTTAAAAATAAAGCTATTTTAATACTCAGTTCTTAAGTAGAAATATCTACTTAATAACCTTGGAAATAATCTAAGGGAAATTTTCTTCTTCATATCTGAATATGAATTCAAACAACAAAAACAAACATTATTGCACATATCAAATAAAAAATTAAACACAAAGTCTTGCTGTTAATATTAATTTTTAAAATATGCTTATGAAGTTATATATTTGGGTTGACTAAATTATATGAACTCAAATATATGAGATGGGAAGCAGAAAGAAATGGATTTGAACTTAATTTGTAGGAGAAATATTAAATTATCATGTATATGTATGAATTCATAACAGTGTCAGTTCATGTTCATCTAAGGTTAGGGTAGTTGTAGAAAAATAAGAAAAGAACCACTAATATCACCATTAAATTCTACCTTGATATTTAAATGTTGTGTGTTTAGCCAACATTTATAGTTATATGTTTTCCATGTATTTCTGGCAGAATGAATTATTATAGAATACTTAACAGAAGTATATCCCACCTTCCACTTGCCACATAGTACATGCAGCAAAATTAGAATAATAAAAGCAAAAAGCCTCTATTCCTAGAAAATGTTTCTCTTTCTCTCTCTCTGTCTGTCTCTCTCCCTCTCTCTCTATATATAATACCAAATATATATATAACACCAAAATATAACTAGTCGACTATAAGTACTGGGCAAATTTCCAAAATTTAAAGTCATTTTAATGTTATAATAGTAATACACTAAATTCCTAAGGCTATTGTTTTAACTATTTTCTAAGGACAACTTTATGAAAAATCAATGAATGGGCCTAATATTTAGCAGTGTTTGTATTACAAGTAATCTTGGTTCTGATAATCTTTTCACTGTTCAGATCAGACTTGTGATATGGGCAAGAAGTAGAAAAACAGATAGAAGTGATATATAAGGGATCACAGTCTTCTGGGCCAATGTTTTTCAAAAATCATTGGGCATTCTGCTCTTTAGGGCTTTTGTTTTAATGCATATCTAATTCATTAGATCTGGGGTGAAGGGTCTAAGACTACCTTTTATCAGCCTCCCATATAATGCCAATTTTGCTGGTGTAAGGTCCATATGTTGAGTAACAAGCCCATTTCTCCTAATTTTCCAAATGAGTAAGTACATAAGCTGAGGGAATCCCTTGATTCCCAAAGATTATTAAATCTGTAATGGGCAGAACCCTAACTATATTGTCATTGTTATCCTATTAGTGACTTGCCAAAAGTTCTTTATTTTTCTCAATATTAGTTATATCATTCTCTTTGTCACAGAATTTATATTTGAGTTTAATTGATTTAATTCAGAACAAACTAAATCACTGTTTGTGATTTTCTCCAGCAAGTATATTGTTAGTAGAGGGAGAAAAGTAAGTTAGGCAGAGCATTGACAACGCTTAGGAGAAGTGAGAAATTAGACCTAAACTAGTGTTTGGAGGAATAATGGCCTATAATAACATTATGATGCCTTATGTGCATCTGTGCCATGGCTGGTTTAATACAGAAGCACTGCATTGTGTCTCAATTTTGGCATGATGATTCAATTCAATTGGCACAAAAATTTCATTTGAATCTAATCTTTAAACCTTTGTACATATTTCCCCTTGTGAGTTTAGTCAACCATGCCAAATCATTGCAACAGAGTTCCCTACCCATATAGAGATTTTCTTTAGCATGTATAATGAAGTTCACTGTGAATTGGAGTAAGGTTACTGCTAGGTCTGCTAGCTTGCTTTAAGTTAGAATGAAAAGGCATAGACAGTTGATTTGTATTGATGTAATCTCTAATTTGATTATGTTCCAATCTTTCCAAAAGCTTTTAAAATGTGTTGTGGAATGAAGCTGGATGATTACACATTGCTTTCCACTAATACTAGGTATAAATTCAGTACATTTTAAAAGCCTGCATGAGAGCATCTGTTTACAAAGTGATATTGATATTATCCAGAGTAATGCAGTCCAAGGAGAAAAAAAATAAGATAAATGGAAATACAACTATCTTTTGAATAGAATCTTTCTTGGGGAAAATTTCCACTCATATTTTTATAGTTCTTAATGGAAAATAGTAACCTAGCAGGCAGTCAAAAACAATTGATGGTTTGTAGTAGTTTGAACTCTTCATCGAGAAATGGGCTCATTCATATACTGACAAGTCTCCAAGTAATGTTAACTGGGTCATGGCATCTCCTAAATCATTCATTTTCACCCTTGGCATGAGAGACAGAGGCACATAGCTGAGAATAATAATAAAAAAGTGCTCTTAATGTCCCTTCCTTTCCCCAACTTTGACTGTTTTGGGCCCTGTACTTGGTCCAGTTCTCCCAATAACACTCAAGCTCTGGGCTTTTCTACCCTCTTTCCCCTTCCAAGAAAGGACATTTGTCTTCCATCTTTCCAACTTGATCTCCTGTTGACAGTGTAATCTGTTTCAATGCATTAGTGGTTCACATTTATACTCGTTTTTATCAATAACTCAAATGAAATTATGGAATACACAGTTTTGATTATAACACAAAGTACTGAATTTAGAGACTATGATGTATTACTCTTTCATTAAATAAATTTATATTTAATGCATTAGTGTTTCAATGCATTAGTGGTTCACATTTATACTCATTTTTATCAATGCATTAGTGGTTCACATTTATACTCATTTTTATCAATAACTCAAATGAAATTATGGAATACACAGTTTTGATTATAACACAAAGTACTGAATTTACAGACTATGATGTATTACTCTTGCATTAAATAAATTTATATTGTGTACTTAAGATTTTTAACACATTATGCTTAGCAGGACTAAAATTACAGTAGTATGTATAATATTTAATACCCATTACAATCTAGAAAGTAACAATAAGCACAGAAATTTCAGGCATCTTAAAAATCTAGTGGGCAATCCTATATATGTTATTTTGGGGTGTTTGAGCACCTATAAATTGTAACACATAATTAACTGTAAGTTGTGTCTGTATGTAAGACTGTTCTATGGAAAAGTAAGACAGTTATATGAGTCACAATTTTTTTTATTCTGGGCCTTTTAATTATACAATTAAAATGGAAATACATTGCTATGTGACTAGTACAGAACCAAATGAAATATTAGCAATTTATGCAATTAAAAATGTATGTACAATTGTATCTCAAAATTTCATTTTATATTACTAGGATCAAGGACAACTCCAAATGTAACCTTGTAACTCAAAATCAATCTAAAATCCAAAGTTAGTAAAATTTACTCAGAGCTGATAATACAAATATATACTTGAGGGCATACACACACAAAGTCACACACGTATGCACACATATGCTGGTAGCTGCTTGTTTGTTTTTTTAACCCCAACATAACAATGGGAAAAATGATAAAAATATGTGGGAGCTATTGTAGAAGAACATTTAGATAACTTCATAGCAGATAAGAAACTAACAGCCTGGCCCTTAAAGCCATTGGCAACATTTCTACACATCTAGTAATTACACACTTGAACCTCTTTCTAGAGTCAACATGAAGTTAAAGCTCACCTCAGGACTTACTAAAATTTAAGCATAGTCAAATCTTAACTTTTTTCTGCATGGCTAGATGGAATATTGATTTAATGAACTCTATAATCTGACATCTAAGCTGTAACATTCTTTACATTGGTTTGTCTCACAAGAGACAGAGTTTATTTGTGCCTATTTTGGTTCCACTTTTGCAACAAACAGAACCATAAAACAGTATTATTTCGTTAATATTTGTTTGCTTTCTAGTTATCCTCAAAAAGATTACGTATACATTTTTATCATATAGTTGTATTTTCCAAACCCTTTCAATCAAAAAGTCTCTCTAAAGATAGATTGCTGCTGTTTTGATTAATATGTCTTGGCATAACAGCTTTCCATTTAGTTGCAAAATTGTATTCTAATTAAATTCTTTCTAAGAAGCTATGCAAATTATTGGCAGACTTAATGTTCCCAGAATGTATCTTTTCTCCTATTGCAAGATTTCAGGAGTTTTATGCACAATTAATTTACTAGCTACAATATATTTGTGTGTGATTCATAATACTATATTGTTTGGAGATATCTCTTTCTTTGAAAAAAAAATCCAGGGGATACAGACATTTTTCAATTTTCATTTTTTTTCGCTGACTGCAGGTTAACTTCATTTGGAGGCTGAATTGAACTTTTGGAAAAACGGTACTTCTACAGAATGTTTTCACTGATGACTTTCTATCAAAGCCCAAGTTTCAAATAGGCACAGACATTCTTTTCATTCTCTTCATTGTTGCATTCTTGTGAGTGTTAGCAACCAGCACAAATTCCTGTTTTCTTTATTCCACTTTATACCGTATATTACTCCTTTCTCTGTAAATCCAATTATGCTATTCCTCTTTTTTGGTCCCCACCAATTGCCCATTATCTTATTCTAGTTCAGTTTTGGCTGGCCAGAAATTAAGTAATTTATGGCAGGCTAGCCAGAAATGAACTAAATGCAATTTAATTAATTTTTTGAACTCTTAAAACCTAAAAATAATTGGGACAAAAGCTCTTAACAAACATTTGTTGAATGAACTTCTCTGTCTTTGCCATGACAAGACAGCATTTCCCATCATTTTTCCTAATAGATGGACTCACAGAAATTTATTGGCAATTATGATAATAAGGCTGGATTATCGTAGTCAAATTCCTTAATCTCTCTGTGGCTCAACCTCTTTGCAGTAATATTGGGATAAAAGTAATATTTATTTCATAGAATTAGTTTGAGGATTAAATTATATATATATATATATATACACAATGCTTGGGTCAGTGCCTGGAAGATACCGTACATCATCATCATCATCATTGTCATCATCATCATCGGCTTGTCCTAACATGTGTCACCCTCGGTTCTTTGAAAGAGAAATAATGCTAAGATAGATAGTAGCAGACATGTGGCATGGATAAAGCCAAATTCAGAAGCTGAGAATAGAGAAGGTAAAGATCAGAAATAATATTAACATTCGACAGGTTGAATAGAAACTGAAATAAGAACATGGGGTTATAGGCAAAACCTGAATTTGAGTGATGTGGAGTTGATAACAAAATGGCAAAGGAGAATGGGAAATTACAGGGCTGATGAGTATTGCTCTTTTGAATAACAACATAGAATGCAGCAGGATGGGAACAAGAGAACCATTATAAACAACCCCCCCCACAAAAAAAAAAAACAAAAACCCAAATATTAACTTAAGCAATACCAAAACCCCTTTTACCCAGAACACCCATCTCTTTTAGACAGACTGATCAAATTCTTAGCATAATTCAATTGAAGGGAAGCAGTATAGCACACCATAATTTCCCTTTTGTAGTAACACATTTTGCTGTTTCTTACATATTTATATCTGATTCCATTTTTTAGACATTTACATTTTTAAATGAATTTTTCTTATTGTTGAAGTTAGGCTTTGCATATCTTATTTACCATATACTCTGAAATTCCCATCTCAGAGTTTTTCAACCAATTGCATTATTAAAAGAGAATAACAACAACTATGCATTTTAAGTACTTATATGTACGAGTAACTGTTTTAAACCTGTTCTAATCCATTTAATTCTCATTGCAGACCAATGGAATACTAATGAGAGGTGAGGACAAAGGTAACTTGGTCTTAGAGCCCATATTCTTGATCAGTATGCTACTGTAGTAAACAAATGAAATGGAAGCACTGTGATGAACATAGAGGCACCATTAGAATATTATTGTGGAATAACTTCTTAACTGACTCAAGCAATTTATAAATAGTTTATTTTATTCCTGGCTATCCCTCTTATATGTTTTCACACCATTAAGTACATGTTATATAGGCCATCAAATTGCCTATGACCAAAAGAGGCCAACCTGGGTATTTTGCAGTGAGAATTGACCCCCAGACATCCCATTCAACTACTCCTATCCCAGGTAGCACACTTATACATTCAAACACATTTCCCTTGAGAAGGACATGGTTGAAAATGGATTTAATGGCTCGAGGTGGACCAGAGCTTAGATGTATAATGTGAGCCGAGCTTAGTTTTACTCGGAGAACAAGAAGAGTCATGATGTATTTCAGTGTATTATTCCAAGGAGGATAACATACCTTGTACAGTAGTACCAGTCTGCAGCCAGGAGGACACACGGCTGTGATAATGTCCCCTTTCTTCCAGTTCTTCACTGTCACTTTCTTGTTCAATGCTGATGCATCACAAGGGAGAACTTTTCCCCAAGTGGTCACTTTCCTCCTGAGATTGAGAGAAATAATGAAATAATAAATATTAAATCAATTCCTTTATCTTACTTAGGGAGAAAGCTCAATAAATCAGAATAAGCCTTTGCTTTTCTGAGGTATGTTGTATCAATGCATATTAATATTTAAGCATAAACATATAGAGTATGATTTTTTCTGATCAAAGAGGAGATAATCATATATTCTATAACAAAATGGCCAAGTTCAATCTGACATACTTAAGCCTTTCCATATGAATACCAAGGTTGAATAATGGGCAAACAGGATTTTAAGATATTTTCCATCAAAAATGTTTTAATACTTAAGCATATCACTTACAGTATTGCCTTTATAGTTGCAGCAGTTGCCATTCAATATTTTGATAGTTTAAGATTGTTTATTCCTCTCTTAAGTCTCTTGTTCATCTTTATTTTCTAAAATACACTGAAATCAAAGGAGTATTTTTCCACAGAGGATATATGTAAGGAGATTAACCACTGCATAGCAGGAAAACCAGTGGCATAAAAATTATGCCCCCCTAATGTTTAATATTGGTATCCAGTAAATAGAGGTTTCTGGATAAAGTCCAATAACACAAAAAATTAGAAAAACATAAGAAAATCACAAAAATATAGATGATATATAAATAACAAAAAGAGATTGTAAATGAGAAATAGATTTCTATATCTCCAGGTGCTGAAAAAGCCAAATTCTGTGTGACTGTTTTAAATATATATTTTTACTCATCTGTGATATTTTTAGTTTATAAATCTGTCATTTTCCCCCCAAGAATTGCAAAGAGAGTTCCATAGCTTATGGGGAATAACTTAGAGCTAAATGACATAATTACAGGCACCCCACAAATGTACCTCTGTTGAGTTCCAGGAAGCAGTTTACATAGTGAAATTAATCTTTGATGAACTGGCAGCCAGAATAGAATTATTAAAGTGACAGTTTTTGTTTGCTTGTTTTTGTTTTTATCATTTGCTGAGCAGCTGTGTTCCTATTCAACTCAAACTGGTATAAAACAATTTCAGAAAGCTGGGCAAATGAAAGTATTCCAGGTGATGAAATCATGAGTCAAATATTTTCACATTCGTTTTTCACAAAACAAAAGAACCTTGCTCTTAGATTCTACCAATCATATTCTACCTACATAGAAAGCACAGAACGGGAATCTTCATGTTTTGAATATTGCCTTCCAGTTAGGAAGGCCATTGATATTTCAAATTCCTATTACAAGTTTAATTGACTAATCAAGGAACATATAATTTGATACTAAAATCATAAGGAAAAAAGCATCATCTGTTATGACCTTTGATAGCAGTTTTAACTAAAGTTAACTTGGATGCATACAAAAATTTTATCTATCAAAAGACAAAATGTATCAATGTTACTCTCAGGTAATAGAGAAAATTAGGCATCCTAAGGATAAAAAAAGAGGACATAAAATGCAAAGATCTCATACCAAGCAAGTTCTACTAATCAGATTAGAGTTGATATGGAACAATCAGTGATGAAGAGAGCTGTCAAAATTTCAGGGCAATTCAGGAAGATAGAGTTAACAACAGAATCATTTAGAGGCTAGCATAATTTCATGGAAGTAGAAATTGTGTGACCATTTCATTTGATGGCACCAATATATTACAGTATAGTTTCCACAAAAAATTCACCCAAAGGTGTTTTGTTATAATGCATTCACTGGTCCTGTTTAATATAAATATTTAACTAAGTGTATTTCATTATGATTATCCAAATTGTAGATTATCTAGGCACTGTGCTTTTGGGCTAATTATCCTATAGCCATTTAACTGATCATTGGGACTTCCACAAAAATTCAAGACTAGTTATACTGGTGTTCTTAACGAGTAAAAAGCTCTACCCTCAAAACATAATTTTCTTCATAAATTAAGGAAAAAAATTTTTGACAAGTTAAATTATATTTTTAAAATTTTAATACATTTTTGTATTGGTAAAGTAAAATTTAGCTGTGTAAGGAAATATGTCATAAAAGATGTACACGTTAGGCTAAGAATTTCAAATTAAACAAAGATATTGAGGTAATTTCTTTCATTTAAACATCTTAAAATCAGTGAAATACAAAGACAGTGATTTGGTTCAAACTAGTAAATTTCTTTTGTTGGCACAGTTATAATTCAGAATTGCTTAGGATAACAAAATAAGAAGAGAGCAGAAAGTGAGAAAGTGGTTATTTTTAAAAAAATAGATTTCCAGTTTCCAGTCTAACATATAAAGAACTTAGAAGGCATCACTCCTGTTCTCACAAGAAAAAGCTGAACACACTGAAGATCAACTCTTCTTAGATCCCTCAGAGAATTGAAGTAACAGGGCAAACCACCTCCCTGAAAACTGGAGAGAAAGGAGGATACCAAGAACCATAGCTTACCAGAAGCGAACAATTCAGAAGCAGAAACCCATCACTGGAGCCAATATTAATAGGAATGTTTAACTATAATCAGTGAATTTCTGGAGAGTCAGTGTGGACAAGCTTAAGTGTTAAAAACTCTAGATAACCAGTGTTCAGGGGAGGGGGGGACACTT
The DNA here is from genome assembly GCF_005190385.1 of Monodon monoceros. Lineage (NCBI taxonomy): Eukaryota > Metazoa > Chordata > Mammalia > Artiodactyla > Monodontidae > Monodon > Monodon monoceros. The sequence goes on from NW_021703768.1 coordinate 68,423,855, forward strand.
TTGCATGTTTTACATTTAGGAGACCACTCATGTTTTCCAGATGAAGATCTAAGAAAAATTCCCTAACCAACCCAAGAAAAATATACAACTCCAGCCCCCTCTAGCCTTCCTGTCTCATGAAAGTGTGCAGGGTGGGTTGGGCAGAGAGCTGAGAAGCAATTATGAAGGTCATAGACTAGGGGCACAAGATCACTAAAAGACTGAGATACAAGCATAAGATTATAGAATATTTTTCTCCCTGCATCTTACCACCACATCAATCAGGCTTCTGCATAATAACAGTGGATTACATCTAAAAGAGCTGCAAGTCTCAGACCCTATTTTAAAAAGTCTCTAGGGAAGCACAAGATACCAGGTAAGACTAAAACAAGGATGCTAGTGGAAATTTTAGCTCTTAACACCTACCATTGCAGAAAACAGTGAATACAGCCTATCTCCTAGCCAGAAAAACATAAAATCTCACACTAAAGTCCTGTTTACCACAGTTCCTTTCACAAGCCAATCATATGAAGCTTTCAACAAAAAAGTTACACGTCAATCTAAAAGGAAAATAAAAACAGTTTGAAGAGACAAAGCAAGTATCAGAACCATACTCAAATATGGCAGAAATTTTGGAATTATCAGGCTGGGGGATTGAAAATTACTATGATTAATACAGTAAGGGCTCTAACAGGAAAAGTGGACAACTTGCTAAATCAGATGGCTAATGTAATCAGAGATGAAAACTCAAAGAATGAATAAAAAAGATAGAAAAATCAAAATGGGGAAGGGTGGTCAAGATGGCAGAGTAGAAAGACCCTGAGCTCACCTCCTCTCACAGACATACCAAAATTACAACTATTTGTAGAGCAACTATTGATGAGAAAGAACAGAAGACTAGAAGAAAAGGTCTATGACTAAAGATAAAAAGAAGGAATTACAAGATGTGTAGGAGGGGCAGAGTTGTGCTATAGTCAAGACCTATACCTCTGGATGTGTGATCCACAAATGGAAGTTTAATTACAATTGCTCCCCAAGGAGAAAGGGGTCCAAGGCCCACACTGGGCTCTCCAGACTGGAGGTCCTACACTGGAAAGACAGGCCACCAGAAAGTTTGGCTTTAAAGTCCAGATAGGCTTATTTTGGGAAAAGCCATAGGGCTCTAGGGAATAGAGACTCCATCTTAAAATCTCACATTCTCTAGGACGCAGGGCAGAAGCAGTAATTTGAAAGGAGCCTGGGTCAGACTCACCTGCTGATCTTGGATAGCCTCACAGAGAGGGGAGAGGAAACTGGAGCTAGACAGAGGGATATAGATACTGGGGCAGCCATTTCTGGGAGCTCATTCTACCTCATGGACACTGGTCAGCAAGCACCATTTTGGAATCCTCCCTCTAGCTTATTAGCTCAGGGATCCAGCCCATTCACCAGCCTCTTGGCACTAGTACTGGGATGCCTCAGGCCAAGCAGTTAGTCTAGGAGGGGCACAGACCAACCTACCAGCAGGCTAGCTGCCTTAAGATGTCCTGAGACCACAGCTGCCCTGAAACTCAGTACTGTGCATGAGATGGCCCAAAATATTGCCCTGGATACCAGGGTATCAGCAGTCGCCCCAGAACCACCTAGGCCCCTCAGCCAGATGTCAGGACCTGGCCATGCCTACTAGCAAGCTAACACTAACTTCAGGATGCACCAGGGCCCTGCAACCAGAGAATCTGGGACTCAGGTCTGCTCACCAGTGGACAGGCACTAGCCCCAGGACTGGCCTCACTCACCAGTGGGCAGGCATCAGCCTCAGGATCCCTTAGTCCCTTGCTCTATCCACCAGTGGATGGACATCAGCCCCAGGACCACTGCAGCCCTGCAACCTGCCTTGTCAGGACCCAACACACCCACCAGAAAGCTGGTACCAGCTCCAGGACACCGTGGCTCTCAGCATGGGAAGACCAGCATGCCAGCACAAGCTCTGGAATGCCTGGGGTCCCTCAGTCAGCTGCCCCAGGATCCAGCCTCACCCATCAGTGGGACAACACCAGGTTTGGGTAATTTCAACCCACACAGCCAATTGTATCAGGAACTGGTCTTGCCCACCATTCCTGGCCACTTCCACACAAGGCAGGGCCTGGCAAACAATTGGACCAGGGGCCAGGCACACAGACCGCCCACAGTAATCTGCCTACCATAACCTAAGTGCTCATGCAGCTCAAATAGGGGACCATGCTTAGGGCATGTAGCTCTGGTGACCAGAGGGAAGTGCACTGCTGGTTTGCATAGGGCTTCCACAAAAGGACAATTCTCCAAGGCTGAGAAATGTAACCCATGAAATAAATAGAAATAAAAACAATGATTTTGGCAAAATGAGGCAACAAAGGAATATATTCCAAAGGAACAAGATAAACCCCAAAAGAATTAAGTGAAGTAAAAATAAGCAGTTTAACCAATAAGGAGTTCAAGGTAATGATTATAAAGATGTTCAAGGAACTCAGGAGAAGGTTGGATGAACAGAGAAATTTTAAAAAAGTAGAAGTTATAATGGACACCAAAGATAAACATAAAGGATCATAAGAGATTACTAGAAACAATTATACACCAATAAAATGGACAACCTAGAAGAAATGAACAAATTTCTAGAAAAATTCCTAGAATCTCCTAAGACTGAACCAGAAAGAAATAGAAAACATGAACAGAACAGTTACCAGTATGAAACAGAATCAGTAATTAAGAAAACAAAACAACCAACAACTCCACAAAAACAAAAGTCTAGGACAAGATGGCTTCACAGATGAATTCTACCAAACATTTAGAGAAGAGTTAATACCTACCTTTCTCAAACTATTCCAAAAAGTTGGAGATGAAGGAATGCCTTAAACTCACTCAGTGAGGCCAGCATCACACCAAAACCAGACAAAATATCACACACACAAACACACACACACACAGAGAAAATTACAGGCCAATATCACTAATGAACATAGGTGCAAAAATTCTCTGAAAATATTAACAAACGGAATTCAACAATATGTTAAAAGGATCATACACCATGATCAAGTGGGTTTAACCCCAGAGATGCAAGGATGGTTCAACATCAGCAAATCAATCATCATGACACTGTACGTTAACAAACTGAAGAATTAAATCATATGATCATTTTGATAGATGCAGAGAAAGCATTTGACAAAATTCAACATATTTATAATAAAAATTCTCAACAAATTGGGTAGAGAAGAAACATACCTGAACATAATAAAGGCCATACATGACAAAACTACAGCCAACATCATACTCAACAGGGAAAAGATTAATGTATTTCCTTTAAGATCAGGAACAAGAGAAGGATGTCAACTTTCACTACTTTTATTTAACATAGCATTGGAAGTCCTGGCCACAGAGATCAGATAAGAAAATAAATAAAAGGAATCCAAATTGGAAGAGAAGTAGAACTGTCAGTGTTTTCAGATGACATGATACTATATATAGAAAATCCTAAAGACATCACCAAAAAACTAGTTGAATTCATCAATTAATTCAGTAAAGTTGCAGGATACAAAATTAATATACAAAAATCTGTTGCATTTCTATACACTAACAGCAAAGTATCAAAAACAGAAATTAGGAAACAATCCCATTTACCATTGCATTGAAAAGAATTAAATACCTAGGAATAAGCCTACAAAGGAAGCAAAACACCTATACTTCAAAAACTATAAGTTGCTCATTAAAGAAATTTGAAGACACAAACAAATGAAAAGAAATACTGTGTTCTGGAATTAGAAGAATCAATATCGTTAAAATGACCATAATCCCCAAGGCAATCTACAAATTCAATGCAATCCCTGTCAAATTACCAATGGCATTTTTCTCAGAACTAGAATAAATAATTCTAAAATGTATATTAAAAAAACAAAAAAGACCCTGAATAGCCAAAACAATCTTGAGAAAGAACAAAGCTGGAGGAATCACACTCCAAGATTTCAAACTATACAAAACTATAGTATTCAAAATAGGACACTATGGGCTAAAAAACAGACACATAGATCAATAAAACAAAATAGAATGCTCAGAAATGAACCCACACATATGGGCAATTAATATACAACAAAGAAGGCAAAAATATATCATGGGGAAAAGGTTTGTCTTTAACAAATGGTGTTTGGAAAACTGGACAGCTACATGGAAAAGAATCAAATTGGACTACTTTATCACACCATATACAAAACTAAACTCAAAATGAATTAAAGATGTAGATGTAAGACTGTAAAGAATAAAGGTGCTTTCCTAGAAGAAAACATAAGAAGTACACTTTTTGACATTGGTCCTAGCAATATTTTGGGGGGATCTCTCTCCTTAGACAAGGGATAAAAGGAAAAATAATTAAATGGGACTAAATCAAACTAAATAACTTTTTCACAGTGACAGAAACTATTGACAAAACAAAAAGGCAGCCTACTGAACGGGAGAAGATATCTGCAAACAATCTAGCCCCTACATCTTCAGGCCCACCTCTTACCAAGGTGATAGCTGACAGCACACCATGGGGAAAGATGTGACTTGTGTTCACATCAAATCCAGCTCTCCCAGCAAAGCCTCTGAGCACATGCACACTGTATGGGGATGTTCCCACCCAGACAGCTCCTCAAGAGGTAACTTTTTCACCTAATTTTCTAGAGAAAGAGAAAGTTAAGCAAAATGAGAAAACAGTGGAATTTGTTTCCATTTAAAGAGCAAGAAGCCCCCACCAAAAAATACAATTAATGAAACAGAAATATACATTTTACCAGATAAAGAGTTCAAAGTATTAGTAATAAGACTACTAACTGAATTCAGGACAAGAAGAGGAACACAGTGAGGATTTTAACAAGGAACTAGAAAATATAAAAAAGAAACAGTCAGAACAGAAGAATATAATAACTGAAATTTAAGCCACAATAGAAGAATTTAACAGCTGAATAGCTGATACAGAAGAATGCATAAATGACAGAATAATAGTAATCACCTAATCAGAACAGGTAAAACAAAAAGGATAAAAAAAATGAGAACTATTTAAAAAATTTCTGGGATAACAACAAGCATACCAACATTTGCATTATAGGGGTCCCAGAAGGAGAAGAGCAAGAGAAGGGGGTCAACAATATATTTGATGAAATTATGGCTGATAAATTCCCAAACCTGAAGAAGGGAATAGATATCAAAGTTCAGGAAGCACAGAGGGTCCCAAACAAGATGAATCCAAACAGACCCATAGCAAGACATATCATAATTAAAATGTCAAAAGTTAAAGACAAAGAGAAGGCTAAAGGCAGCAAAAGAAAAAATGTCATATACAAGGGAACTTCAATAAAGTTATCAAATGATTTTCCTGCAAAAACTTTGCAGGCCAGAAGGGAATGGCATGATAAGGGAAAAATCTGCAACATATGAGCAAGATTATCATTTAGAATTGAAGGAAAGATAAAGAACTTCTCAGACAAGAAAAAACTAAAAGAATTGATCAATACAAAACCTACCTTAAAATATGTTAAGGGTCTTCTCTAAGTGGAAAAGAAAAGGCTATAATAAGTAGTAATTATATATAGGAAAGGAAAAATCCCATTAGTAAAGGCAAACATATAGTAAAAGCTGAGGATCAACCACTTAAATAAGCTAGTACAAAAATTATAAGAAAAAATGTAAAATCTATTATAACTACAATAATCAGTAAAGGATAAACGTGAAGAAGTAAAATATGATATCACAACACAAAATGTGGGGGAAAAGAGTAAAAAATGTAGACCTTTTAGAGTGTGTTTGAACTTAAATGACTACCAATTTAAAACAAGTAGATATAGCTATAGGTCAACATATATGAACACCATGATAACCACAAATCACGTACCTACAATGGATACCAAAAACAAGAGAGAAAGGAATACAGGCATAACACTAAAGAAAATCATCATACCATAAGGGAGGGAACTAAAAGAAGAAAAGAACAAAGAAGAACTACAAGAATAGCAAGAAAACAAATAAGAAAACAGCAATAAGTACATTCCTATCAAGAACCACTTTAAAAATCAATGGACTAAATGCTCAAATCAAAGGACATTAATAAGACCCATCTATATGATGCTTACAAGAGACTCACTTCAGAGCTTAAAGACACACACAGACTAAAAGTTAGAAGATAGAAAAAGATATTTCATGTAAACAGAAATGACAAGAACGTGGGGGAGCAAGACTCCTATCAGACAAAAATAGACTTTAAAACAATATCTATAACAAGACAAAGAAGGGCATTATATAATGATTAAAGGATCAATACAAGAAGAGGCTATAACACTCATTAATATATATACAAATAATACAGAAGCAGCTAAATATATAAAGCAAACAATAACAGACATGAAGGGATTCATTGACAATAATACAACAGTAGGGGACTTTAACACCCCACATAAATCAATGGACAGATAATCCAGACAGGAAATCAATAAAGAAATGCATCTTAAATGACACAACAGACCACTTGGACTTAATAGACATCTACAGGGCATTCCATCCAAGAACAGTAGAATACACATTCTATTCAAGTGCATATAGAATGTTTTCCAGGATAAATCACATGTTATACCATAAAATAAGTCTTAACAAATTTAAGAGGATAGAAAGTATATCAAGCATTTCTTCCAACCACAATAGTATGAAACTAGAAATCACTTATAGGAAGAAAAATGAGAAAAGCACAAACACATGGAGACCAAACAACACACTACTAAAAAAATAACAAAGAAAAAATCAAAGTGGAAATCAGAAAATATCTCAAGAAAAATGAAAACACAGCTTTCCAAAATCTGCATCTAAGGGATGCAGGAAAAGAAGTTCTAAGATGAAAGTTCATAGTGATACAGGCCTACCCCAAAGAACAAGAAAAATCTTGAATAAAAAACCTAATCTATTGTCTAAAATGAATTAGAAACAGAAGAACAAATGAAGCCCAAAGCTCTCAGAAAGAAGGAAATACTAAAAATCCGAGAATAAGTAAGAGACCATAAAGAAAGAAAAAAAAAAAAAAAGATAGAAAGAGAAAAAGAAAAGATCAGTGAAATCAAAGATCAATGAAACATAAAATTTTGATAAACCTTTAGCCAGGCTTATGAAGAAGGAAATAGAGGACCCAAATTAACTAATAAAAATTAAAGAGGAAAATAACAACTAATATCACAGAGATACAAAAATCATAAGAGAATACTATGAAGAGTTGTGTGCCAACAAATTGGACAACCTAGAAGAAATGAACAAATTTCTAGAAACATACAATCTTGCAAGACTAAATCAGGAAGAAATATACAATCTGAACAGACGGATCACTAGTACTGAAACTCAATTTGTAATAGTAATAATAATAATAAAACCTCGCAGCAAACAAAAGTGTAGGAAAAGGCTTCACAGAAGAATTCTACTGAACTCATAGAGAAGAGCCAATACCTATCCTCTTCAAACTATTCCAGAAAATTGAAGAGGATGGAACACTCCCAAATTCATTCTATGAGGTAAAATTTACTCTGATACAAAACCAAAAATAGACACTACAAAAAAAAAAAAAAAAAGGAAAGAAAGAAAGAAAAGAAAAAAGAAAACTACAGGCCATTATCTCTGATAAACACAAATACAAAAATCCTCAACAAAATATTAAGACACTGAATTCAACATTATATAAAAAGTATCATAAATCATGATCAAGTATGATTTATTCCATGGTTGCAATAATGGCTCAATATCCACTTATCAATCAATGTGATACACCACATTAATAAAAGGAAGGATTAAAAATCACATGATAATCTTAAAGCATTTGACAAAATTCAATATTCATCCATGATAAAACTTCTCATCAAAGTTGGTATAGAGGGAACATATTCCAATATAATAAAGGCCATTTATGACAAACCCACAGCTAACACCAAATTCAATGGTGAAAAGATTTAAGCTTTTTCTCTAAATTCAGGAACAAGACGAGGAGGCCCACTCTAGCCATGTCTATTTAACACAGTATTGGAGGTTGTAGCCACAACAATCAGATAAGAAACAGAAATAAAAGGCATACAATTTGGAAGGAAAGAAGTAAAACTGCCACTTTTTGCAGACAACATGATATAGAAAACATTAATATTTCCACACACACAAAAAAAACTATTAGAACTAATAAATGAATTCAGTAACATTGCAGGACACAAGATTAATACACAGAAATCTGTTGCTTTTCTAAATACTAATAATTAACTATCAGAGTATAAAAGCAAAAAGAAATCCAATTTCAAATTACATCAAAATAATAAATACCAAGGAATAAACTAAACTAAGAAGGTGAAAGACCTATACTCTGAAAACTATAAAACATTAGGAAGGAATGTGAAAATGGTACAAAGAAATAGAAAGATATTTGTATTCTTGGATTGGAAGAATTAATATTGTTAAAATGTCCATATTACACAAAATGATCTGCAGATTTAATGCAATCACTATCAAAATATCCAAGACATTTTTCACATAACTAGAACAAATAATCCTAAAATTTGTTTGGAACCACAAAAGACTGCAAATTGCCAAAGCAATCTTGAGCAAAAAATAACAAAGCTAGAGGTATCATGCTCCCTGACTTCAGACACTACTATTAAGTTACAGTAATCAAAACAGCATGGGACTGGCACAAAAACAGGCACATAGATCAATGGAACAAAAGAGAGAGCCCAGAAATAAACACATATACTTATTGTCGATTAATCTTTGACAAAGGAGGCATAATATTAAATGGCAAAAAGTCAGTCTCTTCAATACGTGGTGCTGGGTGAACCTGAGTAGCTACATGTAAAAGAATGCAATTAGAACATTTTCTCACATCATATTAAAACAAACAAACAAACGAATAAAAAACCCTAAAATGGAATAAAAACTTAAATGTAAGACCTGAAATCATAAAACTCCTAGAAGAGAACATGTGCAGAAAACTCTTTGATATAAATTGTAGCAATTCTTTTTTGATCTGTCTCCTAAGGCAAAAGAAACAAAAGCAAAAGTAAAACATAACAAACGAAAACAAACACCAGCCCCCCCAAAAAAACCTGGGACCTCCTTAAAAGCTTTTGCACAGCAAAGTAAACCATCAACAAAATGGAAAGAAAACCTGCAGAATTGGAAAAAATATTTGCAAATGATATGACTGATAAGAGGTTAATATCTAAAATATATAAATAGCTCATATAACTCAATATCAAAAAACAACCTGATGAAGAAATGGGCAGAAGTCCTGAACAGACATTTTTTCCAAAGAAGATATACAGATGGTAAACAAGCACATGAAAAAATGCTCAACATCACTAATCATCAGAGAATGTAAATAAAAACCACAATGTGATACGAACTCACATCTGTCAAAATGGTTATCATCAAAAAGTGTACAAATAACAAATGTTGGCAAGGATGTGGAGAAAAGGGAATCCTAGTACAATTTTGGTGGAAATGTAAATTGGTGCAGCCACTATGGAAAATAGTATTGAGGTTCCTCAAAATACTAAAAATAGAACTACTATATGATCCAGCAATTCAACTGCTAGGTATATATAAGAAAGAAAGAAAGGAAAGAGGAAAGAGGAAAGAAAGAAAGAAAGAAAAAGAAAGAAAGAAAGAAAGAAAGAAAGAAAGAAAGAAAGAAAGAAAGAAAGAAAGAAAGAAAGAAAAGAAAGAAAGAAAGAAAGAAAAAGAAAAAACACTAATTCAAAAAATACACGCACCCCAAAGTTCATAGCAGCATTATTTATAATAGTCAAGGTATGGAGGCAATCTGAGTGTCCATCAACAGAGGAATGGGTAAAGAAGGCGTGATATATGCTTAATGACATGTCAGACAGAGAACGAAAAACACTGCATGTTATCACTTGTATGTGAAATCTTAAAACACACAAATGAATACAACAAAAGAGAAACAGACTCACAGAGAGAGAGAACAAACTGGTGGTTAGCAGTGGGGAAAGTGAAAGAGAGGGGCAAGATAGGGTTATGGGATTAAGAGATACAAGCTATCATGTATAAAATAAGTAAGCAACAATGATATATTGTACAACTCGGAGAAATATAGATATTATTTTATAATAACTAAAATATAGTCTATAAAAATATTTAATCACTATGTTAGACACCTGACACTAGTATAATATTTTAAATCAACTATAATTCAATTTTAAAAAAACATGGCTACAAAGTAAATTTTTAAAGACTTGTATTTTTGACAGATCATAGGGCAGCAGAGGTATAATGATCTGATATTCTCCTCTGTTGTTTTGATGATGTCCAGTAGGGGGCAGGGAGAAGCTGGAAACTGCTGCATTTTTTTTGTTTTTTTAACATCTTTATTGGAGTATAATTGCTTTACAACGGTGTGTTAGTTTCTGCTGTTTCACAAAGTGAATCAGCTATACGTATACATATATCCTCCCCCTCTTGTGTCTCCCTCCCACCCTCCCTATCCCACCCCTCTAAGTCATCACAAAGCACCGAGCTGATCTCCCGGTGCTATGCGGCTGCTTCCCACTAGCTATTTTACATTTGGTAGTGTATATATGTCCATGCCACTCTCTCACTTCGTCCCAGCTTACCCTTCCCCCTCCCTGTGTCCTCAAGTCCATTCCCTACATATGCATCTTTATTCTTGTCCTGTCCCTAGGTTCTTCAGATTCTTTTTTTTTTTTTTTTTAGATTCCATATATATGTGTTAGCATACAGTATTTGTTTTTCTCTTTCTGACTCACCTCACTCTGTATGACAGACTCTAGGTCCATCCACCTCACTACAAATAATTCAATTTCATTTCTTTTTATGACTGAGTAATATTCCATTGTATATATGTGCCACATTTTCTTTATCCATTCATCTGTTGATGGACACCTAGGTTGCTTCCATGTCCTGGCTATTGTAAATAGTGCTGCAATGAACGTTGTGGTACATGACTCTTTCTGAATTATGGTTTTCTTAGGGTATATGCCCAGTAGTGGGATTGCTGGGTCATATGGTAGTTCTGCTTTTAGTTTTTTAAGGAACTTCCATACTGTTCTCCATAGTAGCTGTATCAATTTACACTCCCACCAACAGTGCAAGAGGGTTCCCTTTTCTCCACACCCTCTCCAGCATTTATTGTTTGTAGATTTTTTGATGATGGCCATTCTGACTGGTGTTAGGTGATCCCTCACTGTAGTTTTGATTTGCATTTGTCTAATGATTAATGATGTTGAGCATCCTTTCATGTGTTTGTTGGCAATCTGTATATATTCTTTGGAGAAATGTGGAGACTGATATATTTCTGAGAAAATAATGAGCTCTACAAAATCCCCAGAGACGTCATAAAGCCATGGTTTGTTTGTCTGTTTGTTTATTTACATCTTTATTGGAATGTAATTGCTTTACAATGCTGTGTTTGTTAGTTTCTGCTTCATAACACAGTGAGTCAGCTATATATTTACATATATCCCCATATCTCCTCCCTCTTGAGTCTCCCTCCCATCCTCCCTATCCCAGCCCTCTAGGGGTCACAAAGCACTGAGCTGATCTCCCTGTGCTATGCAGGGGCTTCCCACTAGCTATCTATTTTACATTTGGCATTGTATATATGTCCATGCCACTCTCTCACTTCGTCCCAGTTTACCCTTCCCCCTCCCCGTGTCCTCAAGTCCATTCTCTACGTCTGTGTCTTTATTCCTGTCCTGCCCCTACATGGTATATTTAAGCTGCTCAGGCTACATAAATAGAAATGCTGTTTTGTAAGGAAAAACATCAATCAGTACTTTCATATATCCTCAGTTTGGCATATGCATCTTCTGAAAAAGGGATAAAGGGAAATAACCTGGGACAGATTACCTCAAATATATATAAGTTTTTAACATATTAATGTATGAGTAAATGCAGAAAGACCATATATATGTTCTGTGTGATTGAGTTATTATTAAAATTTTTAATAAAATAACAGAATTGTAGATAGCTCATATGTAAAAAGAAGTAGCTTCTCTTAGCCCACATAGTTATGTTTCTCTAAGAAGCCCTCTTAAAGTTTAATAGTGTATTTTCTTTATATTCAATAGTTGAAATGCTCAACTAAATTTATTTTCTGCAGATTTTCCCAGAGTTTATATTATAAACTCAAGCATAAATTTTCTAGTATATAAATTGGTTTTGGTAAACTACAATTCAGGGCAAAACTTGTAATATTTGGACTTCGATTACTTTGAAATTGATCCATTTAGCCATATCACTTTCATTTTTCTCAGTATTAGAAGATAATTTGGGAGATATGAGTGAGGATTGAGTTTTCTAATTTTAGATATCTCTAAGAGATTTTAAAAATGCAAAAAATAACTTTTTCCATCTCTCTTCTGAACACTATTTGACTCAATGCATTCTGGTTTTCCCAGTTTCTTTCAAATTTTAAGGGGAAAACAGATTATAAATAACAATTATTTCTTGTAGTCTGTTCATAAAAGTGCAGTTTTCCTAAATCCTTAAGTGCAGAGGGGAATCTTATTTAAAGAAAATTTACTACAAAATCTGATGAAACAAATCAAAGAAGAACTAAATAAATGGAGAGATATCCCATGTTCTTGGATAGGAATATTCAATATTGTCAAGATGTTAGTTCTTCCCAACTTGATCTGTAGATTCAATACAATCCCAACTAAAATCTCAGCAAGTTAATTTATATATATATATATATATATATATATATATATATATATACCAAAGACTAACAGATACTTAATCAAATAAGACATACAGATGGAAAATAAGCATAAGAAAAGATACACCACTTCATTTGTCATCAAGAAAATGCAAATTAAAACAACAATGAGATACCACTACATATCTGTCAAGATGGCCAAAACCCAGAACACTGACAATACCAAATCCAGCAAGGATTTTGAGCAACAGAAACTCTCATTTAATTGCTGGTGCGAAATAGTATAGCTACTTTGGAAGATAGCATGGTAGTTTCTAACAAAACTAAACATACTCTTACCATATGATCCAGAAATTGTGCTCGACAGTAATTACCCACAGGAGTTGAAAATTTATGTACACACAAAACCTTGCATACAAAATTTTTTTATAGTAGCTTTATTCACAATTTCCAAAACTTTGAAGCAACCAAAATGCCTTTCTGTTGGTGAATGGATAAATAAATTGTTGTACATCCAGATACTGGAATATTGTATAGTGCTAAAAAGAATCAAGCCATGAAAAGACATGGAGGAAACTTAAATGCATAGCACTAAATGAAAGCAGCTGTATCTAAAAAGGCTCTGTACTGTATGATACCAACCATATGAAATTCTGGAAAAAGCAAAACTATGGAGATATAAAAAGATTAGTGTTTGCCAGAGGTTGGGAGTGGGGTGTGATGAATAGGCAGAGCACAAAGGAATTTTAGGGAAGTGAAACTACCATGTGTAATAGTGGATACATACATTATACATTTGTCCAAAGCTATAGAATATACAACACTAAGAGTGAACCCTAAAGAAAACTGTGGAATTTGGGTGACAATGATGTCAGTATAGGTTCATCAATTGTAACAAATGTACCACTGTAGTGGGGGATGCTGATATTGGGGGGGAGGCTATATATATTTGGGGCCAGGGAGTATATGGAAAATCTGTGAACCTTATTCTTAGTACTGATCTGAACCCAAAACTATTCTAAAACATGAAGTCTATTTAAGAAAAAAAAAAAAAGAATATTTATGTCAAGTCATGCTGTGTAGCAATTGAAATTAAACTTCAACTTTTTAAGTTATAAAGTAACTGCATTCTCAAATGATTTGTCCTTTTCACTCCAATGCATTCCTGATTATAGGATAAAATGTTTGCATACCATTTTTATTCAGAATTGATTCATTTTTCTTTATCTTACTAACTTCTGACAAATATATATAGTAAACATTTCCCTTTAGAATTTCATAGTAGCCTAGTGACATAAAAACATTTCAGTATAACTACTAAATTTATCATGTTAATAATGAAGTACAAAGGAGATAATAGGATTGCATTCTACTTCATATATAAATAGAAATATCATTGACTTACAAAAATAAAACACCAAGAAATAAAATTAAGCAAATAAAGATAGTAGGTAAAATATATAAAGAAGAATAAAAGGGAAAAACTGTAGTTCGGCAATTTACTTCTAGCTGGATATTCAAGTAGTGTTGTGTTCTTTCTGAATTGATACTGACATGTCCATAGGATAGGATAGTTGCAGGTAAAGATTTCTTCAGATGAATGACACAAATCCCAGTCACTTCCAGATCTTTAATCTGCTAGGACATAGTTCTGATATCTGAAAGTTATATCAGTCTTGGGCTTTAAAGATCTTGGGCTTTAAATTCTGTTGAGTAACTCAATTGCTGTGTGACTTTCCTAAAATATGCTTCTTACAGAAAGTGCATATAAAGATGTAAAAGTCACCAGAAGCAGGGTTCTATGAAACTAAAGAAAAACACCAAGTCATGAGTATGAAATGTGAAAAATAATTATTTGAAATATGGCCTAAAAGATTGTGTTAATAAGGAGAAAATATATGAAACAAATTCTTGTTTAGCTGGCATTTCTTTGTGGAGTAATTTCTTCTAAATCATATCCAACTTTCTACTTATATATCAACAGGGGTGTATGGATCAATGCATTTCTCAATAGAATAAGACAGCCATACAATTCATTATTAAGATGGGAGGGACTAGAAATCAATCATTATTTTTCTCCTCCTATAAGCCATTGTTTATAAAGTGAATAATAGTACATTCTGAAGAGGAAGTAAACAATCAAGAATAATTTAGCAACTGTAAGATTTGTGTCTACTCTTCATTGTCATAGCTTGAAGTATTCCAGCAGGAAGCTTCTTGCATTAAAGTAAAGAAAAAACATTTTCCATATTTATGACACATAAAAACACATAAAAATGTTTTAAATATAGTAAAATGAATTATTATAAGAATAAAATAGATTTTCAGTCAACACTCTTCCCTCCCCACACCACCAGCATTGGCATCACCTGGTATGAATTCTGTCCCCGTACTTGTGTTTTTTCCAGAATATCCTATAAATGAAATCCTATACCATGAGGCTGACAGGGTCTTGGTGCTCCAGCTGGGTGTCAGGCCTGAACCTCTGAGGTGGGAGAGCCAAGTTCAGGACATAGGACCACCAGAGACCTCCTGGCCCCATGTAATATCAGTCAGTGAGAATTCTCCCAGAGATCTCTATCTCAATGTTAAGATCCAGCTCCACTCAATGACCAGCAAGCTCCACTGCTGGACACCCCATGCCAAATAACTAGCAAGACAGGAACACAACCCCACCAACTAGCAAAGAGGCTGCCTAAAATCATAATAAGCTCACGGACAACCCAAAACACACTACTGGACTGGTCCTGCCCACTAAAAGACAAGATCCAGTCTCATCCACCAGAACACAGGCACCAGTCCCCTCCACCAGGAAACCTACACTGAACCAACCTTAGCCACTGGGGGCAGACAACAAAAACAATGGGAACTATGAACCTGCAGGCTGCAAAAAGAGACCCCAAACACAGTAAGTTAAGCAAAATGAGAAGACACAGAAATATGCAGTAGATGAAGAAGCAAAGTAAAACACAACAGACCAAACAAATGCAGAGGAATTAGACAGTCTACCTGGAAAAGAATTGAGAGTAATGATAGTAAAGGTGATCCAAAATCTTGGAAATAGAAAGGAGAAAATACAAGAAATGTTTAACAAGGACCTAGAAGAACTAAAGAGCAAACAAACAGTGATGAACAACACAATAAATGAAATTAAAAGTTCTCTAGAAGGGATCAATAGCAGAATAGCTGAGGCAGAAGAACGGATAAGTGACCTGGAAGATAAAATAGTGGAAATAACTACTGCACAGCCGAATAAAGAAAAAAGAATGAAAAAAATTGAGAACAACCTCAGAAACCTCTGGGACAACATTAAAAGCACCAACATTCGAATTATAGGGGTCCCACAAGAAGAAGAGAAAAAGAAAGGGACTGAGAAAATATTTGAAGAGATTATAGTTGAAAAGTTCCCGAAAATGGGAAAGAAAATAGTCAATCAAGTCCAGGAAGTGCAGAGAGTCCCATACAGGACAAATCCAAGGAGAAACATGCCAACACACATACTAATCAAACGATCAAAAATTAAATACAAAGAAAAAATATTAAAAGCAGCAAGGGAAAAGCAACAAATACCATATGGAATCCCCATAAGGTTAACAGCTGATCTTTCAGCAAAAAAACTTCAAGCCAGGAGGGAGTGGCAGGACATATTTAAAGTGATGAAAGGGAAAAACTTACAACCAAGATTACTCTACCCAGCAGGGATCTCATTCAGATTCGATGGAGAAATTTAAACCTTTACAGACAAGCAAAAGCTAAGAGAATTCAGCACCAACAAACCAACTTTACAACAAATGTTAAAGGAACTTCTCTAGGAAGGAAGCACAAGAGAAGGAAAAGAGCTACAATAAAAAACCCAAAATAATTAAGAAAATGGTAATAGGAACATACATATCAATAACTACCTTAAATGTAAATGAATTAAATGCTCCAACCAAAAGACATAGACTGGCTGAATGGATACAAAAACAAGACCTGTATATATGCTGTCTATAAGAGACCCACTTCAGACCTAGGGACACATACAGACTGAAGGTGAGGGAATGGGAAAAGATATTCCATTCAAATGGAAATCAAAAGAAAGCTGGAGTAGCAATCTCATATAAGACAAAATAGACTTTAAAATAAAGAATGTTACAGGAGACAAAGAAGGACAGTACGTAATGATCAAGGGATCAATCCAAGAAGAAGACATAGCAATTGTAAATATGTATGCACCCAACATAGGAGCACCTCGATACATAAAACAAAGCTAACGGCCATAAAAGGGAAGTCAACAGTCACACAGTAATAGTAAGAGACTTTACCTCACTTTCACCAATGAACAGATCATCCAAAATGAAAATAAATAAAATAAACACAAGCTTTAAATTATACATTAAACAAGATAGACTTAATTGATATTTATAGGACATTCTATCCAAAAACAACAGAATAAACATTCTTCTCAAGTGTTCATGGAACATTCTCCAGAATACATCATATCTTGGGTCACAAATCAAGCCTTGATAAATTTAGGAAAACTGAAGTCATATCAAGTATCTTTTCCAATCACAATGCTATGAGACTAGATATCAATTACAGGAAAAAAACAGTAAAAAACACAAACACATGAAGGCTAAACAATACACTACAAAATAAACATGATATCAATGAAGAAATCAAAGAGGAAATCAAAAAGTACCTAGAAATAAATGACAATGAAAACATGACAACCTAAAATCTATGGGATGCAGCAAAAGCAGTTCTAAGAGGGAAGTTTATAGCAATACAATCCTACCTCAAGAAAGAAGAAACATCTCAAATAAACAACCTAACCTTACACCTAAAGCAATTAGAGAAATAAGAAGAAAAAAACCCCAAAGTTAGCAGAAGGAAAGAAATCATAAAGATCAGATAAGAAATAAATGAAAAAGAAATGAAGAAAACAACAGTAAAATCAGTAAAAGCTGGTTCTTTGAGAAGATAAAAAAAAATTGATAAACCATTAGCCAGACTCATCAGTAAAAAAAGGGAGAAGACTCAAATCCACAGAATTAGAAAGGAAAAGGAGATGTAAAAACTGACACCACAGAAATACAAAGGATCATGAGAGATTACAAGAACATACATGTCGATAAAATGGACACCCTAGAAGAAATGGACAAATTCTTAGAAAAGGACAACCTTCAGAGACTGAAACAGGAAAAAATAGAAAATATAAACAGACCAATCACTAGCACAGAAATTGAAACTGTGATTTAAAACCTTCCAACAGGGCTTCCCTGGTAGCGCAGTGGTTGAGAGTCCGCCTGCCGATGCAGGGGACACGGGTTCACGCCCCAGTCCAGGAAGATCCCACATGCTGCGGAGCGGCTGGGCCCGTGAGCCATGGTCGCTGAGCCTGCGCATCCGGAGCCTGTGCTCCACAACGGGAGAGGCCACAACAGTGAGAGGCCTGCGTACAGCCAAAAAAAAAAAAAAAAAACCTTCCAACAAACAAAAGCCAAGGACCAGATGGCTTCACAGGCAAATTCTATCAAACATTTAGAAAAGAGCTAACACCTAGCCTTCTCAAACTCTTCCAAAATATAGCAGAGGGAGGAACACTCCCAAACTCATTCTACGAGGCGACCATCACCTTGATACAAAAACCAGACAAGGATGTCACAAAGAAAGAAAACCACAGGACAATATCACTGGTGAACATAGATGCAAAAATCCTCAACAAAATACTAGCAAACAGAAGCCAACAACACATTAACAGGATCATACACCATGATCAAGTGAGTTTTATCCGAGAAATGCAAGGATTCTTCAATATATGAAAATCAATGTGATAAACCATATTAACAAATTGAAGGATAAAAACCATATGATCATCTCAATCGATGCAGAAAAAGCTTTTGACAAAATTCAACACCAATTTATGGTAAAAACCGTCCAGAAAGTAGACATAGATGGAACTTACCTCAACAAAATAAAGGCCATATATGACAAACCCACAGCCAACATTGTTCTCAATGGTGAAAAACTGAGACCATTTCCACTAAGATCAGGAACAAGACAAGGTTACCTACTCTCATCACTATTATTCAACATAGTTTTGGAAGTTTTAGCCACAGCAATCTGAGAAGAAAAAGAAATAAAAGTAATCCAAATTGGAAAAGAAGAAACAAAACTGTCACTGTTTGCAGATGACATAATACTATACATAGAGAATCCTAAAGATGCTACCAGAAAACTACTAGAGCAAATCAATAAATTTGGTAAAGTAGCAGGATATAAATTAATGAACAGAAATCTGTTACATGCCTACACACGAATGATGAAAAGTCTGTAAGATAAATTACGGAAACAATCTCATTTACCTTTGTTACATAAAGCATAAAATACCTAGGAATAAACTTACCTAAGGAGACAAAAGACTTGTATGCAGAAAATTATAAGACAGTGATAAAAGAAATTAAAGATGATAGAAACAGATGTAGAGATATACCATGTTCTTGGACTGGAAGAATCAACATTGTGAAAATGACTATACTACCCAGAGCAATCTACAGATTCAATGCAATCCCTATCAAACTACAAATGTCATTTTTCACAGAACTAAAACAAAAAATTTCACAACTTGTATGGAAATACAAAAGACCCCAAATAGCCAAAGCAATCTTGAGAAAGAAAAACGGAGCTAGAGGAATCATGCTTCCTGACTTCAGACAATATTACATAGCTACAGTAATCAAGACCACCATAAAGCAATTATACTCCAATAAAGATGTGGAAAAAAAAAAAGACAGTATGGTACTGGCACAAAAACAGAAATATAGCTCAATGGAACAGTATAGCTCAGAGATAAACCCATGCACATATGGTCACCTTATCTTTGATAAAGGGTGCAAGAATATACAATGGGGAAAAGACAGCCTCTTCAAAAAGTGGTGCTGGAAAAACAGGACAGCCTACATACATGTAAAAGAATGAAATTAGAACACTCTCTAATGCCATACACAGAAATAAACTCAAAATGGATTAAAGATATAAATGTAAGGCCAGACACTATAAAACTCTTAGAGGAAAACACAGGCAGAACAATCTATGACATAAATCAGAGCAAGATCCTTTTTGACCCACCTCCTAGAGAAATGATAATAAAAACAAAAATAAACAAATGGTACCTAATGAAATTTTAAAACTTTTGCAAAGCAAAGGAAACCATAAACAGGAAGAAAAGACAACCCTCAGAATGGGAGAACATATTTGCAAATGAAGCAATTGACAAAGGAGTAATCTCCAAAATATACAAGCAGCACATGCAGCTCAATATCAAAATACCAAACAACCCAATCCAAACATGGGCAGAAGACCTAAATAGACATTTCTCCAAAGCAGATATATAGATTGCCAACAAACACAGGAAAGGATGCTCAACATCACTAATCATTACAGAAATGCAAATCAAAACTCCAATGAGGTATCACCTCACACCGGTCAGAATGGCCATCATCAAAAAATTCTACAAACAATAAATTCTGGAGAGGGTGTGGAGAAAAGGGATCCCTCTTGCACTGTTGGTGGGAATGTAAATTGATACAGCCACTATGGAGAACAGTATGGAGGTTCCTTAAAAAATTAAAAATAGAACTACCATATGACCCAGCAATCCCACTCCTGTGCAGTTACCCTGAGAAAACCATAATTCAAAAAGAGTCATGTACCACAATGTTCACTGCAGCACTATTTACAGTAGCCAGGACGTGGAAGCAACCTAGGTGTCCATCGACAGATGAATGGATAAAGAAGATGTGGCACATATATACAATGGAATATTACTCAGCCATAAAAAGAAATGAAACTACCCCAATTAGCCAAAACAATCTTGAGAAAGAAAAATGGAGCTGGAGGAATCAGGCTCCCTGACTTCAGACTATACTAAAAAGCTACAGTAATCAAGACAGTATGGTACTGGCACAAAACAGAAATACAGATCAATGGAACAGGATAGAAAGTGCAGAGATAATCCCACACACACGGTCACCTTATCTTTGATAAAGTAGGCAAGATATACAATGGAGAAAAGACAGCTTCTTCAATAAGTTGTGCTGGTAAAACTGGACAGCTACATGTAAAAGAATGAAAGTATAACACTCCCTGACACTGTGTACAAAAATAAACTCAAAATGGATTAAAGATCTAAATATAAGGCCAGATGCTATAAAACTCTTATAGGAAAACATAAGCAAAAAACTTTATGACATAAATCACTGCAAGATCATTTTTGACCCACCTCCTAGAGAAATGGAATTAAAAACATATAAACAAATGGGACCTAATGAAACTTAAAAGCCTTTACAAAGCAAAGGAAACCATAAACAAGATGAAAAGACAACCCTAAGAATGGGAGAAAATATTTGCAAATGAAACAGCTGACAAAGGATAAATCTCCAAATATACAGGCAGCTCATACAGCTCAATATCAAAAAAGAAAACAACCTAATCCAAAAATTGGCAGAAATCCTAAATAGACATGTCTCCAAAGAAGATATGCGATTGCTAACAAACACAAGAAAAGATGTTCAACATCACTGATCATTAAGAGAAATGCAAATCAAAACTACAATGATGTATCAACTCACAACAGTCAGAATGGTCATCATCAAAAAATCTACAAACAATAAATGCTGGAGAGGGTGTGGAGAAAAGGGAACCCTCTTGCATTGTGGGTGGGAATGTAAATTGATACAGCCACTATGGAGAACAGCATGCAGGTTCCTTAAAAAACTAGAAATAGTACTACCATAAGACCCAGCAATCCCACTACTGTGCATATACCCTGAGAGAACCATAATTCAAAAAGAGTCATGTACCACAATGTTCACTGCAGTACTATTTGCAATAGCCAGGACACGGAAGCAACCTAAGTGTCCATCCACAGATGAATGGATAAAGAAGATGAGGCACATATATACAATGGAATATTACTCAGTCATAAAAAAATGGAATTGAGTTTTTTGTAGTGAGGTGGATGGACCTAGATTCTCTCATACAGAGTGAAGGAAGTCAGAACGAGAAAAACAAATACCGTATGTTAACACATATATAGGGAATATATATATATATATATTTAAAAAAGAAAGGTTCTGATGAACCTAGGAGTAGGACAGGGATAAAGACATAGATGTAGAGGATAGACTTGAGGACATGGGGAAGGGGAAGTTTAAGCTGGGATGAAGTGAGAGAGTAGCATTGACATATATACACTACCAAACGTAAAATATATAGCTAGTGGGAAGCAGCTGCATAGCACAGGGAGATCAGCTCTGTGCTTTGTGAACACTTAGAGGGGTGGTATAGGGAGGGTGAGAGGGAGGTGCAAGAGGAAGCGGATATGGGGATATATGTATACATATAGCTGATTCACTTTGTTATACAGCAGAAACTAATGCTACATTGTAAAGCAATTATACTCCAATAAAGACGTTAAAAAAAAAAAAGCTCTACAAATAGACATCAAGCACTTGAAAAGATGTGCAAAATCGTTAGTCATTAGAGAAATACAAATCAAAACCACGATGAAATATAAGTTAAAATCAACCAGGATAGCAATAATTAAAACTAACTCATGCACAAGTGTTGACAAGGTTGTGGAGAAATTGGAACACTTGTACAGTGCTGGTGGGAATGTAAAATGGTAAGCCACTATGGAAAACAATTTGATGATTCCACAAATATTTAAATATAGAAATATCATATGGTCCTGCAATTCCACTTCTAGGGATATATCCCAAAGAATCAAAAACAGGTACTTAAATATGCACATGTTCACACAGTTCGCTGCAGCACTATTCACAATAGCCAAAACGTGAAAATAACTAGAATGTCCATCAGTGACCAATGGATAACCAAATAGTGTGTGTGCATATCTATCTATCTATATCTATATCTATATCTATATAGATATAGATAGATAGATAGATATACATATTGGAATATTTTTCAGTTATAAAGAGAAATAAAGTACCGATATATGAAACAGCATGGAAAAGCCTACAAAATATTATGGCAAGTGAAAGAAGCCAACTAAAAAGTCACATATGGTATGATTCCGTTTATACAAAATACCTGAAATCGATGAAATTCATAGGAACAGAATGCATATTGGAGTTTTCCAGGGCCCAGGAGGGAGGAAAAGGAAGAAGAAACCACTTAATAGGTAAGGTAAGGGGCTTACTTTGGAGTGATTGAAATGTTTTGGAGCTAGATACACATGTTGGTTATACAACATTTTGAACATATTAACTACTACCAAATTATTTACTTTAAAATGGTTTACTTTGTTATGTGAATTTCACCTCAATAAATTATTAAAAAATAACATCTGCTACCTGCCGATGCTCATCTTCCCAAGATGCTTGTCATTGGACAAAACTAACTTGCATATACAATGATTTGTAAATTATGCAGTACTCATGAAGGTTAAGAAATTGAAACAGTGACTGAGTCTTGCCTTCTCATCTTACCCTGTGCACAGTCCACAAGATTAGTTTCCTTTCTTCCTTCTTTGGGTATGAGGTGGGGTAAGAGAGGGGAGCTGGTAATATGCTCAAAGTCTAGCTAGGGAAAAGATCATGTCTCAGATCTTGGTATCTGCAGAACGGACAATTATACAATCAATAGAGTTGCTTAAGATTTCATAATGTTTTTCTCTTACGCACTTTTTACAACTGTAGTTTCTTTCTTTAAATTGCTTGATTTTTCTCTTAAATAAATAATCGTATGTCTTTGGACTCACTTTTAGTGGCTTAGCCTGTTACTTGTCTCTCCTAATATTTGTTTCTTTGTACTGTTTGATCCTAAATCAACTTGCCCTCATTGATAAGATAATAATCAAGAATATTGACTGTTCCTAGCTTCTTTCTTTCTTTTTTTAAAGATTATAAATGTCATAGCATACTTGGAGGACCTTGAATATTATGCCATTCTAATGACTGGCTTTCTGCTCAACCAACATCTTAGTAACTCCTGTGTATAACCAACATCTTATTGTGACATAAAGCAGCTCTGATAAACTGACTGAACAAAATATTATCTGCTTTCTCCACCTCATTTAGAAATGCCAATTAAAATTCCTACCATACTACCATTTCTTACTGGTTCTTCCCTATTAACTCTAATACTCTCTATCAGATTCCCTTTGATTGCTCATCTTAAATGTCTGTATGTTCACAACATAAAATAGGGTAACACCACATCTCTCTTTTCCATGCTTATCTCTTTTAAATAATCTACGCTGGTTTAAGCCTTATTTTCTTGTCATAGTGGCTATTCCATTAGGCTCTGACTGTGACTTAGTCATTACTGAAGTCTAAAATTAACATTCATGTCTTCTGTTGACATGCATACTGAATATTAATCATTAATTCTTCTGCAGGGAGACAGGGATAGGAAAGACAATTATGCCAAGAAAAAGGGGAGAGATTAAGCCTTGAGAATACTCCCTGATATTTGAGTTGCTAGGGAAATTATTTCTGTTCCATGCCTGTGATTTCAAATGTCTTCTTTGAGCAGTTTCTAGATTTTTGATGTATTTTTCCAGAGACTTACTGACACTTAGATGCCCTTCGTCCACCTTACTCCTAACTCTGCTTTTCTCTTGACCTATTGCTTTTGGCATTTCATTTTCTTTTGGAGATTGTTATATATGATCTTATTGACATTTCATGTTGAGTGTATTGACAGAGGTGGTAAGATTGCCTTGGCTTTGTGGTTATGCACATGTTTAACCAGTATGCACTTGTCAAGTTATTTATTCCACAGAATGTGCGTTGTTTGATATACTAAGAAAATGACAAGCTGATGTTTGTAAAAGCTTACTATCCCTCTGCATTTATTCATTATATTAAAGCATTATTGACACTTTTAAAATGTCAGGTTATTTTCTTTTTCCCTTGATATAATTTCAAGGGATATTGTGTTCAAGAAAATCAATCCTGTTAATATTCCACATATACTGAGTCTGCTGTGTAATATTTCTTTGTGCTAAACAGTTTTGCCTTTTCTAATGCAGTGACAATGAAGGTCCAGTGCATTGCCTATTGCCTTTTAATTTTTACTTTGATCAAAACATTTATAATTATTATTAATAATTTAAAATATTTTTAGCTAATATTGACATCATTTTCTTTGTTTTGAAAATACACTAGTTAGGTGAGGAAGAAAGTTTTTAATAGAATTTTAACTTATAGAACATGTGGAACTTGACACTATTATAAAACCATATGTATGTTATATATATATGTCACACATATATGTATATATGTATGTATATGTTTATATATATGTCCTAAATAGAACACAACCTCTTTCTGAAACACATATTACTATAATGAATATAAAGTATAATACACTCAATATAGACTCAATATTATGCTCAATACTGTGAACAAAACTACTCCAATTAAGCCAAACAAACTCTTGATAATGAGGAATTTCATTATTTCAAAAAGTCTTTGAATAAATGAGCTATATAGTAATACACAGCACTTTTTCATTTTTTTTATTATTAAAGTTTTCATTTACTTACCACTTTTCACCCAGATTTCTCCAAGGGGTTGAGAGAAAATTGCTAAATTTTTCTTATAAGGTACATACCAGTGTTATCTAATTTATAGATAAACTGAAGCATTCTAGCAGTCTCATGCCAAATATCAGAGAAGATATTTTTGACAGAGTTTTGGATAGAGGTCATTGGGTCTTACTCTCGCAAGAGTAGCCAGGGTTTTAAATGTATATGCGAGAAGACAACTGGAGTCTTTAATTTAAAAAATATGGGAATCGCAAAAAATTCTCCATCTCTGTCAAAGTTGAGACTTAGAAGTATGAAGAAGTATGAAGTCTTCAAGGATTGTATTTCAGCAGAAATGTATGCCTGCCTCTATGGTGCTACAATGAAAGAACCTTAAGATATTACCTTGGCATTGGCAGAGAAAGTAATTTCCTATTGATAGTTATCTGTCTCTTTTTATTATTTTGAAGTCCTTCATTACCCAAGCTATCAAAATTTCTTCAGAAGAAGCAGTTGCTGCTTTAAATTTGTATCTTGCTGTATTACTGTGGTTTTCTTATTTAGTTATATTATTTCCCTTAAATGTGGACCATGCAATAAGAATTTCATTTGTTTTGGTCTATCCAGCATATGCTTCTACCACAACTTATATTTACAATACTATGGCAATTAGAATTAGTTAAATTTTTAACTTTTCCAACTTCACTGTTAGAATTTGAGTTTCATAAGAACAAAAAACTATGGTTATTGTTTTCATTCCTTCAGTCCCAGAAATTAGGGCAATGTTTGGCACATCTCTCATGCTCTCCTTATTTCTTGAATGAATGAATTGGGGAGTGAAAAAGTGAGGCATGAAGGAAAAAAAGTGCCAGTATCAGAACTTAAGATAAAATTATAATAATGAGTTGTTTTGTTCCAAATAGACAATACAAACCTACTAACATTATTAAGAATTTAGCAAATAGTTAAATATGTAAGCAGTAATAGCATTTTATACGTCAGTAATAACTAACTTAAAAAGATAGTAATCTGCACCTAAAGAATTTTCATGTATGTTTTTAATGATCTCTGGAGTCTTTATATATTAAAACTTAAAAAAAAATGTAGATTTATCATAATAGTGCCTCTGTATATTTTATAGGTGACCCATCACTATTCTGGCTTCCCTAAACTTTTACTCTGGGTTAAAATGCTAAAATGCAATGAAATGTAAATATTTTACACTTAAAAATACAAAATGTCTTCTTGTCACTGTAAAGAATGTAATTTTGTTTGAAAAAAATACTTGTTGAGGAAGATAAATAATCTGTCAAATGACAGAAGGAAAATCTGTTTACTGTTAAACATAAGAATTTTTTTAGAATCAAATTATCCTTTATGAATAATTTAAACTTAGATTCCTGGAATAGTGATATGACATATTATATTGTTGAAGTATTAAATAGTAAGTCTAAAGTTGTACTGTTATTTAATTTTCAATAGATTTGCTATTGTATAGTTTGAAATGATGAAATTGCTTTGAAAACATCAAATATGCTTTTTTCTATTCTTCTTTCAATTTTCTATTTATTTCAAAATGTTTCTTAGTCACAGACAGTATAAATACCTCATATTGTGAGTTTAATCAATGGAATATTGTTATCAAAATAGAAAATTGAAGGTACTATGATTTTTACATTTGCAATATTGTAAAACAGAACAAAATAGTTTCTTCGAAAGTTGTTACATTGAAAACTAAGGTAGTTCAGAGTTGTTTACTATATTTATCTTGAATAAATAGAAATTTTCTTATCTAAAAGATTTTAATTTTGAAATAAGTATTTGAATGATTGATATATATAAATCAGTTGATGTGTTCTTCACAAAGCATAGTTTGTCTCTAAATATGTTCTAATGAATATATGAAACAATAAATTCATTGTTTACTTCCACTTTGAGGATTGTATATATAAGAGGGAGAGAATAGAAAGAAAACATTTGCTGACTAACTCTTGAAATATTTCTCATTAATTTAAGAAGAAAATGAAGTTAATTAATAGGCTTTAAATGTAGATTTATTGCCTAACTTCCAATACAAGAGCAGCAAATAAGAGTATGTTTCCTTTGTGACAAGGATTATTAGCATTGTAGAAGAAAATTCCTGGTCCTACACTTTTGTGAGGAAGTTTCATATTCTATTTTTCCTTTGGATGATAGATTTCAAGATAATAACATTAATATTAACACTGACAGAAAATATTGAGTGCAATTTTAGAATTATGAATTCTTTAACATGATTTCTGTATAAGTAAAAGTATTATAAAATGTTTGTATATAATTTAATATCAGTAAGATAAAGATGTCACATCACCATTTCAAGCAATATACGGTATATATTAACCTTATCAATGAAAAATAAAAATAGGCTGAGATGGAGCTCTGGGTCTGAAACAAGAAATATCTACTATTCATCAGGAATCAGTTGTATGCATCAAGTTGCTCAGTTTTGAAAACATATATTCCACCCAGGAGGAAGTTAACAGTGGTGGCTGCTCTGATGAGGTTTTAAAATGAACAAGAGATAATCAGAGTGGGCCAAGTACTAGGAAGTGGCCCTGTGAGAAGAGCATGTATAGACTATCAACTCTTCTCCTATCCATTGTCCACCAGCAACACCACAATCTTCAAATAAACTCCTGGAGATTTTCTATTTAATTGATCAAAAGAGGACTTTTGAATATATAATCTACAGTTTTTGTACACACACGCAATCACACACACACACAAACACACATATACAGTAACTCTGTTATAACTAATTCCCTGGTTTGATACAAAGTTTCATCCATTCACTCTTTTTTCTATTCAACAAATATTGAGCCCTTATTGGTACCAGGCTCCATGCTAGGTGCTGAGTTCATGAACGTCAAATGCTAATGAGCACATCCACAGTAAGTTTGTGTCTATGAAGCTTATAGTTTCACAAGGAATTCAAATATTAAACTAATAATTATCTAAACAATAGATTAATTATGTTATTTTTTGGAGATAGTAACAAGTCTTAACTCTAGTAATTAAATAAATAATTAATTAGTAATGTAAAAATTGTGACAAATCCTATGAGGGAGAAGGACAGTGAGTGAAGAAAAGAAAAATTGAATGGATGGATTCTTTCTTCATTATTAAAGGTCTGGTCTCTAACATGTAATTTCAAAAACATAATCTATTGATTATTTTTATGCTTTTCCTTGGCATTATGAATGTTTAATACTTTTCTAAAGAGATGCATAATTAACATAGAATAAAAAACAAATATAACAATAATGTGAACATGCTGTATATTAAAGAAATTAGTTTGGGCATGCCTCAGGTTTAAGGACGATTGTAGATGTATATGCTATAGCTTGACTTTGCACGAAAAGAAATTGTTAAAGAAATATAGTGTATAGATCTTTAGATAAACTTTCAATGGAGCAGAAGAAAACTTGGTAAGTGGTAGCAAAAATAGAATCTGGTTCTACACTTAACTTTAAAACTTGGACAATATTTGTTTAAACCTAATTTTGACTTATTTTTTCCACATTCATCATGTGATCAGGAAAACTGAATCCTAGATATATGATAATCACTGAATGACTTCAGACAAACTAATTTTTAATCTGTTCAGCAAAAGAAAACTCTTGACCCTCCAGATAGTAAGTGAGATTGAGGATAGAGTTTTCAAAATGAACTTCTGCAGTTTGTTTTTGATTCAGACTTCAGTTTCCATTAAGAACAATCTGATCTTCTATACTTTTAATATGCTGAGGACTGGTACAAACCCTCTCATGCTCAGTCAGAAAGAAATTAATTGGACTCCGAGGTCCATTGAATAGTCAAAGTTCAAAAGCAGAAGAATAATGAATTTGAAAATATCAAGATACTGGTATGAAAACGTATTTGCATTGTTCTTAAGCAGAAGTACAGTCAAGTGGAAATGCAACTGAGGCAGGCCAAGAGTTCCACAACTTCCCATGACTTCTGACACTTGGATGTCTAAGAAATACATGGAGACATTATGAACTTAATCAAAGGATTCCTAGAAAATAAGCCCTTAATTTTATTATGTTTAAAAAGAGGAAATGAATCATAGGATATTCATGCATTAGTTAAATTCATATTTAATAGATCTACTTTGATTCATGTATGTGGCTAATTACTAATTAATAATCCATTGCTAATGTTAGCTCCTATGATGGTATTTTTGTTATTTGACTGTAAAGTTAGTGAGCAGTCCACAAGACCATCCACACTTCTGACACCAATTGTAAGTTTGGGGGTTCCCAATATCATCCTCAGTTGTAACAATTCACTAAAAGGACTCACAGAACTCACTAAAAGTTATTATACTCATGGTACAGTTTATTACAGTGAAAGGTTACAGATTAAAATCTGCCAATGCAAGAGATGCATGGAACAGAATACAGAAGAGTTCTGCTTCCAGTTGTCCTTGTCCTGTGGAGTAATGAACAGTGCTAAATTTCCTGACAATGAAGCGTGACAATATGTATGGAGTATTTGCAATGAGACACGCTGACCCATGCCTTGGTGTCCAGTGTTTATTAGGGCTCAAACATGTGGATATTGTTGGCTGCTTAAGTGGCTGACCTTTAGTCTCTAGCCCCTCTAAAGATAGATCAGATACCACATCAACAAAAACTCCCACATTTTTAGACTAAGTCACATTTTTAGACTATGCTGTGTGGCCCCAAGGCACCTGGAAAAGATACTCTTATCATGTAGGACATGTAGAGCCTAAAGCTGAGAATAAAGCCAGACCTATCCAAAAGAAAGGTTAAACTCTTTATTACACACACACACACACACACACACACACACACACACACAGCTTTATTTGGAAATGGAAATAAAGTAACTCTTGTCCCTTTCTCATAGATGCAAATGCCTATTATTTTTGAGACATAGAACAGGCTCCCATTTCTTTCTACTGGTATTTTATTTTGAAAAAAAAAAGGACTGAGACAATGAGATAAAGCTTCTTCTGCCTTTTTATGTAGTAAAAGAAGGAATGGGATTTATACTAATGTCAAACTTGTATTCAGAAAAAAATTAAACGTTCTTAAAATATCCTAAATAAAAGCCTGGGGTGATGCACAATTCAACTTCTGAGATTTGTATTTCAGCTTTAAATTTATAGTGTGTGGAATGAAACAGACTGTATAAAGCATGCACCATATACAGCAAATAAAAATGTTATGAAGTTCAGACTTACAGTAACTATAGTTCTATTGGTTACAAATGTGACAGGAAAGAGAATATACTGCTTGCCAGATTATAGTTTTTCAACTTCATAGTTCTCCATCTTGCAAACTGAGAAATATATTTTGCCATTTTTGATTTAACCATAGTTGATGGAACTAAGGAATAACTCCTTTCCCCCACAGTGAAGTAATGATTTATTTAATGTATTTTTCCTCTGGTTGACAGTGGATTTGAGGAATGAATGGTAATTTGTATAATGCATTCTTTAAAAAATATAGTTCCTGACACTAAAAAGAAACTGAAGAAATAATATTTGTGTTTCATAAATACACATAACAGCAAAGTAATAATTTGTAATATTTTGTTCTTGATTAATAAACAGGACATATATATTTCTACAAATATATTCAAACTCAGCTGCAATTTTTCAGCAGCAGAAATGACTTAAAACTGTTAATTTATTGAGGAATTACTATGTTTAAATAGTGGAGAAAAAAGGGTGTATTTGTTACATAGAGTGTATAAAAACTTCAGTCTTTACAAACCAAAGAGCCAATTGAAAAAAAAAAAGTGTCTACCAAATGATTGTTTGATAAACAACATCAAATATAAAGTGTGCAGATTATTTTTTCTAGTAAATTTCTTTACAACACAGAAAAATTGGGACAAATGCTTGGCATAATATTTTAAAAGTTTTGTATAAAATAGACAGGGTAGCTATATTGACACTTTTAATCTGATTTATTTTTAAGCAGGTACATCATATTTGTGGACAAAAACAGAAAATATAGATAATGAAAAAAATCAGCATCCAGGGATAAACAATGCTATCAATTTAGTCTTTTAAATATTTATATTCCTATGTGTGTGTGTCTAATGGAATATAATTTTAGTTTTGTTTGGCAAAATATTTTTGTCACTATTATGTAATATGACAACTTTCTATATTATTAAATATATTTCTATATTGAATTTTAATATCCCCATATTGACATCATTTATTTAATCAATCTCCCATTTAAAGTATTGCAAAGTTAGTTGCTAATATGAAAAAATGCTTCAATAAGTACATATTATCTTTTTTCACTTTCTTTTGTGTGTAGATTGTTCATGTATTTGTATACTGTTCTTTTAAACTTGCATCAACTCTTTATTATTAAAATTTTTGGTACAATTTCATGCCTCTTTCAAATGTGTTTTTTTCCTCAATTTAGTTTGTTTTTAATCTTGTATATGATGGTTTTTACTACATTAAAACTTTGTATTTTCATTTAGATAAATTTACCAATATCTTGTTTATGGTGTTGTGTTTGTTCTCATTATTAGAAAGAACTCAATTTTATGTTTCTATTAAAATTTTTCCACTTATCTAATTATTTTGTGTAGAAGAACAATTTATTGGGGAAATTAATTTTGAAAATTAAAGTTTCTTTTTCTTTTAAGGTGAGAGTTAGAATTAGGCAGGGTAGAAGTTAATGTACTAGCTACCTTGGTCTTGGCTTCTCACAGTAAGAGTAACTTTATGGGTTACACCTGCACTGGAAAAGATATGTGCCTATGGACACTTCTTCCACTTCTGATACAGCTTTTTTGTCCTTGGGTTTCTTTCTTATGTCCCCTGCCTTATTCCCCACTTACCTTCTTCTTTTTCCATACTCCAAACAATTCTCTTTGTCAATTTTCATATTCCAAAAATTCAAACCCAGTTTTGGATAAACATAATGTAATATTTCTCACAGAATAAATCTTGCTTCTTTAACTTTAAGTATATCCCAGGTCCTCTGAAATGGTGTTGATACTCACTTCTGTTCAATTGCAGCTCATGACTGGAAGTGAATGGATGCACTCTGATTTTAAATGAGCCTTCCCACTTATTACAAATGGAAGTCAGCTACAGATTTTATGAGATTATCTTTTCAGAAAGCATATCTCAAAAAATTAAGAAAAATAATTCCCTTATTAGGTTTGGCACATCCTAAGGAAGGATACAGATGAGGAGCACTTGTCTCTCTCCTGTTTGATTATTTTGGGACAAATATGTAAAAATGGTACAGATGAACTTTTTGGCAAAGCGGAAATAGAGTCACAGTTGTAGAGAACAAACTTATGGTTACCAAGGGGGGACATGGGGGATGGGACAAATTGGGAGATTGAGATTGGCGTATTTTATACACCACTAGGTATAAAATAGATAACTAATGAGAACCTACTATTAGCACAAGGAACTCTACTCAGTGATCTGCGGTGACCTAAATGGGAAGGAAATCTAAAAAAGAGTGCATATATGTATATGTATAACTGATTCACTTTACTGTACAGCAGAAACTAACACAACATTGTAAAGCAACTATACTCCAATAGAAATTTAAAAAGAAAAGAAACAACATAAAAGAAATTCATCATTCATCGTTGTCCATCCTTGGAGTTTACAAGTATTTACATAAAATCACTAGCAACTGTTGCTCTATTGATATAATGTAAAAAAATGCTTTTGAGTCATTTTTTGTATGGTCAATTTTCAAAGGTCAGAATAATCAATAATTCAAAATTATTAAGTTCAAATTACATCTGTTTTAAAATTGTCTGTAGCGTTACAGTTTGAGGTGCAATACTGATAATTCACATTAAGGAAGATTGCTAAAGTTAAACATGTTGAAATGGGGAAAAAATGAATACATAAAGCCGTTCTGATTTAGAAATAGATGCATTGACAGCTTGGAATAGAAAAGAAGATAAAATGATATCCAGAATACAATATTTTTTACTGTGTTATTGGAAACAATTGGATTGTTGAAAAACACTAAATCATCTTTACAACAGCATGATAGACTTTGTACCCAGCATCAAGTTACCAAAACCTTATGCAGCTGTATGTGCTATCTGTCAAACAGGTTAAAGTTGCTTGAAGATTTTTATATAAAGAATACAAGTGATTTTTCAGATTCAGTTTTTCAAAGTAAAACAGAACAAGAAGTTTCCTTTTCCCACAGCCTGCCCATATCTTCTAAAGCCCCTTTTTCAAAGGGCGTCAGACCTCATAGGAAAGAATGAAATTTTGTCATTTGCAACAACATGGATAGACCTGGAGGGTATTATGCTTAGTGAAATAAGTCAGACAGAGAAAGACAAATACTGTATGTTTTCACTTATATGTGGAATCTAAAAAATAAAACAAAGAAATGAATATAACAAAACAGAAAAAGACTCTTAGCTATAGAGAACAAACTAGTAGTTACCAGTGAGAAGAAAGGTAGGAAAAGGAGAAAGATAGGGGAAGGGAATTAAGAGGTTGCAAGCTACTAGGAATAAAATAAATAAGATATTTTTATAATAAAGTTAAATGGAGTATAAGATATAAAAATATTGAATCACTATGTTGTACACCTGAAACTAATATAATGTTGTAAGTCAACTATACTCCAATAAAAAAGAGAGTCAGAACTGGTTTCTTTTGCATCTTTCCAAAATTTTATATAATTATGTAGGCAAATATATATTTTCACCTAAACAGTATCATTTTGGTAAAACTTGCTTTTTTTACTTAATGATGTCAAACACTTTCCATATCACAAGGTATACTTTTACCTTGATTTTTTTAAAAAAAACTATATGGTATGTTGTTATATGGATAACTATAATTTATTTAACCAGGACCTTATAGAATTCAGGTTGCTTTTAATTTTTTTGCTGCCACAATGAAATACAATGAAATATTCTCATGCATATGTTTTCACATGTGAGTAATTTTAACACATTGATGAATTCCTAGGTATGGAATTGCTGTTTTAAAAAGTATGTGCATTTTCAATTTTGACAGAAGGTGCAAGTCAACCTTCAAAGTAGTAGGGCCAATTTCTAAACCCACTAATAGTGTATGAAAATGCCTGTTTTCCCATATGATGGCCAAATTATTTTCACCATTTGGAACCATGGAGGGACTTGAGGTTATGCTTCAAATATTCCTAGTCACAAGGTAAGATGGCACTGGATGGAAGAAATGGCTCATAAAAGCAACTCTCAGACTGAATACCAGTTGGAATGAAACAAAACAAAGTTAAAGAGCACTAGAAAAACTTCCATCCCCAACAAGGGATGGAAAAATGGAAATTGTTTAGTAACCGTCATTAAAGATTTAAGATGTAAAATGTCACTGATTTTGTTTTTATGTCAATCTCTGTATATCTGTTTTATATTAAAGGATACAAACTATTTAAGTGAATTTACACAAGTACATTTAAACGTTGTCACCCAACTCTCTTTCCCTCCACAATCTTTAAATTCCTTTTGTGTGAGCTCTGCTTCTATTTTTCATTTGGGGGGGGGGACAGAAACAAAATGAAGGCATATTTTATTGTGACAAAACTCGTGAAAATTTCTTCAGTTAGCATTATTTGTTTTGTGTGTTCTCAATACAAATAAAGGGATGAATACCTGGCTTTATATTATTCACTTGGTAATTCCTGAAAAGTCCCGAGGGTTGACTGTGTGTGCCTCTGTGTGTGTGTGTGTGTGTGTGTGTGCGCAAGAGAGAGAGAGAGAGAGATTTAAAGATTCAGAGTATTTCCAAAACTCTGCATAAGATAGGGTTGGGAAATCTTATTAATCTAAATTCTACATATTTATTTGTATAAAATATAAATGGTTGCAGTAATAAACTATAAAAATATTATAGTGATGACTCAATTTTAGGTAAATAAAATTGAAATGTAATGGTTTATAAAATATATTTTATCATAATATAAACTTTGCCTTAATTTTTGGTAAATTAATTGTCACCATTTGTATTATTTTTAAAAAATGAAACAACTCTAAAATATTATTGAAGAAAATATTATTTAAATTTAGTTACTTACACTTATTCCTAAAACTTGTAATGATAGCTATCCTTTAAAACAGTATGTTTTGTAGAATGTTCTCAGAAAGAAAGATAGTAAAAGATGATTCTGAGTCACTGAAGTCTAAATAACCGTATTTTTATAAATCAGTCTCTAAATATTTTCTACCCTGAGAAAGGCTTACCATTTTATTAATGGCCTAATACCTGAGAATGATGTAAAAAATTATTTTGGAAATTTCCCTTTTCTAGCTGTCTGATGAGCTGCTAAGTTCATTTTTCTGCAAATGATGTTATATTCAGTACTTGAAGAAGTCATTGAAACGTTAATTTTGAGTTATATATTACTATGATAGTGCTTTCATTTTTATCTGCACATTTATTGGATATATTAAATGTCTGCTGTAGTTCTAGTTCAGTAACTGAAAAATGATCAAGTTTCTTATATCTTATGGTTTTCAAAATTCTACAAATGATTATTCTATTTTCTTCTTTGATATAGCTGAAACAGTTAAGTGGAATAACTGTAACAAGAAGAAATATATAAATGAATTCCTTTCAAAAGCCTCATTTTTCTTTCACTGATTTCAGATAATAGATATAAAATGTAAAATTAAAGGTGCAAAATTTTAGATTTTATGAACGTGGATCCATCATACTGAAAAGACTATCAATAATCCCCATAATTATACAACATAAATACCCAGGAAAGACAAAATGTGTAACTTTAAGAAATGACCCCATACAAGTTGATAGCTGTATAGCTAAGGTCACTACACTGAGAAAAGAAGCCATCAAAATGGAGTACATGTTCTCTTAAAAATATCATAAATAATCATTTGGTGAATAATCCTCAAAATGTTACTGTTTTATGATGTGTGGAAGTGGCTCTAATTTAAAACCTGGACTGCTTATAGGTAATTAGCCTTTAGCACCAAATAATTTCTAAAAAATTATACATGATCATTAAAACCATTTCTCATCATCCTATCTACTGACAATATTCTAATTTTCCTTAAGTAATTTGAACTTTTATAGCTTCATGTAGGTAATTAATTTTCCTTTCATTGCTGAAAGTTTCTTGGTTCAGTGATTTCCAAGTATATTATTACAGTGAAAACAACTTCATAAATAAAGCAAAATAACCTATAGTAAGCAAAATCAACAACATATTATTTGCCTGAGCCAACCGGGGTTGGATTTTCAAGTTAATGAATCCCCCAGGGAGGTGGTTCACTTTCTACTGAAAAAAAGTTCATAGTATTCACACATGTATGAGTCAGGGATTATCTACAACAGCATGATCGAGAAAGAAATGTATAAAATATAAATGTAAGGTGATTCCCAACACACTGATTAAGGATCATTTTAGTATTAGGCTTCATGTTGTCCATGTTTAAATAAGTGATTGCCTAGGAGGTCAAATTCTTAGAATTTTATATTTGTCTTCAGTTAATGACTGATATCAAAATCAATCAGATAATACTGACTGTAAAAAATAAAAGGAACATTGTATTGACCTAGATTATTTTCCAATTATGTTTTTTAAGAGCAGTTCTCAAGAATGTTATTTACAGTGAATACTAGCTGCTAGAAGAACTCATCCCCACTTTCAAGCTGTGAGTTGTTTGTTAAATCCATTTTCTAAAGGTGACTATCAGAAAGTCCTAATGAGATACCCCAATTATTAGAACTCTACCCAGTAATCAAATTCTCAAAGGTAAAGCTAGGAATCTCTTTATTTAAAAAAAAAAATGGCAGTAGCTGATTCTGGTCAATTTAATAAATACCACATTTAAAAAAAAT
The DNA here is from genome assembly GCF_005190385.1 of Monodon monoceros. Classification (NCBI taxonomy): domain Eukaryota; kingdom Metazoa; phylum Chordata; class Mammalia; order Artiodactyla; family Monodontidae; genus Monodon; species Monodon monoceros. Next base: position 68,460,950 of record NW_021703768.1, read on the forward strand.
CTAACTCTTCTAGTTTCTTTTTCCCCCAGATATCTACAGTTTAAGATGCAATTTTATTAGCTTTCTCCTTCAAAATTATCTTAATGCTGGACTTCATAAAATTATGTGGGATATTTATTTTTATAAAAGATTTTAACAAGTATGTATGAAAGCAAGTATACTATTTTTATAACTTGTAGTGTTCTTACTCTCCTGTGCTTTACTCCAAACTTGGCTTTTTTCCCCATTAATCTGAAAGCAATCCACTATGTTGATGTATCATTTAACCTAAAACATATACCAATATAATTTCAATGTTTCCCCATAGTCTTACTTTCTACTCTCTCCTACTTGTATATATTCCTCACCTCTTCCATGATTTTGCTTGTGTCATTGCCCATTATTTTAATCTCTCTCTATTCTATTTTTCTCTCATTCTTATTCTTCAAGCTTCAGTTTGCCTCACATTTGTTGCCTCTATCCCTCATTGCCATTCACTCACAAATATTTACTGCACAATTTCCATGTGTCAGGCACCTGCTGGGGATGGGACACAAAGACGAGTAAGACTCCATAATTTCTGCCAACAAGGAGTTTACAATTTAGATCATATTAATGGCTTTATCTCTCTGAGCATTTCTGTCCTTATCTGTTATAAATTATCCGACCCCGTACTTCCTAATATTTCTGTTTCAAAGTACAGGGTATAAAAGGAAAAGGATGCTTTGGCATTAGAAAATGGGCTCTGGGGTTCCCTTAGCATGGGCTCTGTGCATCCCAAGACCTCAAGCAGTGAAAAATGTCAGCATTCTTGTAATATATTCACACCATGCTAGTGTTCTATGGACCACCTGCTGGAATATGGTAATGAAAACCTTTTCCTGTTACAGTCTGAACATTTTTTTTTTAATATTTTCCATTTTGTAGAAATTTTCTCAATTTCATTGCCTATTTTACTATTTGTTTTAATAGAGGTTTCCAAATATAATCTAAATATTTTCTTAATGAACAGTAATTATTATATCCTTTTGTTATGGCTCTATTTTGGCAGCCTGTCATATTTTTTTTCCTTCTTCCATTGTTCTTCTCTTTAGCACCTTGCTTGTTCTCTTTTACCATTTTACTAGTTATTGTCTTATTTGCTATAGGTGGATAAAGCAGATAATCAAAAATATAAAGAATTGTAGTTTATATAAGATTCAACTAAATCCTGAATAAAACATGAAAAGAATAAAATATTTGGCTTTCATGCCAAGATATTTTATCATTCGCTCTAAGATTGCCAAGTTACCTTAAATGCAATTACACTTTCAGAGCTGCATGTTGAATTGATTGAGGCTTCACTGGAAGCCTGACTTTTAAGGTAGTTCATACTCATTTTCTCAGTCTTTACCAAAAATTTCTCTGCAGAAAATTTATGAACGTATGTTATAACCTCTGGGCCCAAAAGGAGAAGGTTCTTAGGGGATTACAAATGTCTTCGGAGAAAGAAAAAGGGAAATGCCAATGTGCGAATCATTTTAGCAATAGTTCTGTATTATTAAGCCACCTTCTCTGGTCTTCATTATGAAAGTCGTTGTGAAATTGAACAAAGGTTCTTTTTGTTTTTTTGCGGTACGCGGGCGTCTCACTGTTGTGGCCTCTCCCATTGCAGAGCACAGGCTCCGGACGCACAGGCTCAGTGGCCATGGCTCACGGACCCAGCCACTCTGTGGCATGTGGGATCTTCCCGGACCAGGGCACGAACCCGTGTCCCCTCCATCGGCAGGTGGACTCTCAACCACTGCGCCACCAGGGAAGCCTCAAAGGTTCTTTTTTACATGGTTCAGCCAAGTAGAGAGGTCTCAACCATATTGTTAATCAGAATGAGTGGAAATAATCAGTGTTAAAGAAATTATCCATTAGAGGCAAATGAACTCTTTGAGTATAAAATGGTGCCATCTGGTAAATTAGCTCTTCCTCAACTTCAAATACTACTCTAAAAGGTATATCTCTTTCAAACATTTTATTACCAGAGAATATTTATTCACTTCTCCAATATCAGATTATGGACAAGGCAATAAATGATGCTATTAAGAGCTGAGATTAGTAGGGCCAAAAAGAGTCTATTTCCTTCCAGCCTTGTACTTTCATCAAAAGCATAGGACTATAGCACATGCTGAGGAAATGACCACAAATCTTCCCTTCTCCTTTCACCAACAAATTGATGTTTTGCCAATGGACTACAACTCCATTCACTCAAGTCTCTCTCTCCCTAGAAATTACTTGTCCTCAAAAATTTTATGAATTAGCAGTTATTTTTATGCTGATTTCCAGTCCAAGATCGTATAGTGAGTTTATGTTCCAATAATTCCTTTTTTTTCAAAACACATAGCAATAATAAATAAAATGTAAAAAGATAAAATTAAAAAAAAAACTTTAGCTGGGCTCAAAAAACAGGAAATGAAAATTTGTAGACCATGGACAGCACAAAAATCAAAATCAGCACTTGCAGCTAGAGCTGAAACTGAAACTGCAGTTGACTTCTTCCTCTGGGAGTGGGCAGAAGTGACTGTGCATTCATCTCTTCCAAGGTAAACGAGGCTGGGGGGGAGTGGTGGGTGTTGGCATAAAAGAGTTGTTGAATCAGACTATTTAAATCAAAGGGCTATGATGCCTCTTCCCATTCAGAAAGGAAGGAAGGAAGTTGGAAGGAAGGAAAGAAGAAAGTAAGGAAGCAACGAAGCATTGAACAAAACCCCTTGCTGCCAGTCTTTGTTGAGAATACAGGTTCCCAAAAAACTACAGACCTAGGAAGATAGTAGGGCACAGACACATCCTCCTATACAGAAAGTGAAGTAAATTGCCAGCAGATCCTGCAACTGATCATTCACATACTCAATGTTGCTGCAACCATACCATAAGCCTAGTAAGACCTATTTTGTATAGCTACTGCAAGATTAAAGTAGAAGCAAGCAAAAAATACTAGATAAGGAGAAGAAGCTGCAGAGGGAGAGAAAAAAAGAACCAACAATAGTAAGATTTTCCTTCCCAATAAAATGAGCCTGAAAACCTTCATTCCAAAATACAGAAATAAATCTAGTCCAGAGAAACATAATCACCAAAATCAATAATCAAAACATGGATTCTCTCCAGATGCCAGTAATTTTATCAAATTATCTGACTAAGATGTTCAAATGATGAATGAGACAAAACTTCTAATACAAAATAAACAGGGAATTTTGAAACGAAACAGGCAAATGTAAATTAAAACAAGTGATTTTTTTAAAAGGAAAGAAACAGAATTTTCTAAAAAATAAAATGGACAAAGTAACCTTTTCCCTGGACTCAAAAAATAATTTAGTAATTTGGAAGCTAACATTGAGGAATTCACTCAGAATCTCCTGTTGAGGGATGAAAAAGATTTTTTTGATTATTTACATCTTTATTATTTTTATTTTGGCAACTGTAATTCCTTCTTCAAAACATTTTACACATGAAGAGATGAATTACATAGAATGTGAAAGTACTTCCTAAGTCCCCCGAGATAATCACCAGAAAGATCTTTTTAATTATTTTCTATGTATACATTATTGTTATAAAGTGTTATAATTTTTTACTTTTTTAAAATTTATTTTTTAAATTGAAGTATAGTTGACTTACAATGTTGTGTTAATTTCAGGTGTACAGCAAAGTGATATATATATATATATATGTACACATACACACACATATATATATTCTTTTTCAAATTACTTTCTCATATAGATCATTACAAAATATTGAGTGTAGTTCCCTGTGCTATACAATAGGTCCTTGTAAAAAAAAAAAAGATATTTTAAAAATAAGAGATGGGGCTTCCCTGGTGGCGCAGTGGTTGAGAGTCCGCCTGCCGATGCAGGGGATACGGCTTCGTGCTCCAGTCCGGGAGGATCCCACATGCCTCGGAGCGGCTGGGCCTGTGAGCCATGGCCGCTGAGCCTGCGCGTCCAGACCCTGTGCTCCGCAACGGGAGAGGCCACAACAGTGAGAGGCCCACGTACCACAAAGAAAAAAAAAATGTGGAATAGTATACACGATTTTGGCAGTCTAGTAGACTGTATTATTGTTTGCAATTTTTCCCTTCCCTGAAAGGGAACTATATAGGTGTACACACTGACTTTGGCTTTGCCACAAAATGTGCTTTAACCAATGAAATGTAAGCATATGTGACTTATGCCACAAGCAGATACTCTAGGGAGGCTTTTCTGGTTCCACCAACTTTCTTGCTCTTCCCTCACTGCCACTTGAATGGTATATGCCTGATTGGTACTATTCATTCTGCTTGGGTTCTGGACTGAACAGTACTGTGGAGCAGAACTGCAGCTGATCTACATCAGGCATGAGATGTAGCTGTTGGCTACATCAGATATGAGAGAGAAATAAACTTCTGTTTTTTTTAAGCCACTGAGATATGGGGTTTTTCATTCTACTTTCTCCTTGTCTTCCCCTTCCTTCTTCTCTTCCCCTCTTCCCTCCTATCTCCTTCCTTCCCCTCCCCTTTCTTACTGTTCCACCTCTTTATTCTCCTTCTTCTTCACTTTTGTAACACAACCATACACTGCAAAAAAGAGGCAATTTATACCATTTAAAATATTTTTAAAATAATATGACAATATTTTAGATATATAAATGTGTAATTTTTAAAAAATTGAAAATGATGAATATATAGGAATATATAGGAATAGAGATATTGATAGAGGAGCCCAGGAAGTCACAACATCTCAGTTTTATCTTTAGTGTTTTATTAAAAATAAATAATCCAAATATATTAGATTTGATGAAATAGTATGATAGACACATAATTGTTCTTTATTCTCTATTTTGGTCTTGTATGCTCAAAATATTTTCATGGTATATATATATATATATATATATATATATATATATATATATATATGTACATACTTAATAGAAAGTACTACATATCACTTACTGAAATTTCAGGGTCAGACAACAGATAAAGGGACATTTAAGAACTCCTTTCTAACCACACTTGACTCAGTCTATTTGGTTCCAGAACTGGAACTGAATTCAAATCCAGCTGCCAACATTTATCTGCCTGATCCCTTTGAGCCTTAGTTTCCTCGTCTATTGATCAGGGATAAAATTTGCCTTAGAGTTGTTCTATGTATTAAAATGGAACAATTCCTCTGCAATGCCTGAATATATAGTAATTTTAAGTGCTGAAGATATATTGTTTTTCACTTTTCTCTCTCAAATATTATGTTCTAATATTAGGTATGTTCTACTTTGGGGAACACAAGTAGCTTAGATGATATTTCATCCTTAATATTAGGTCAAACAGCTATGGAGAGAAATTTACAAGAATTATTTCATCTTTATAATGAAAGTCTGACTCATACCTAAAAAAAATTTAACTTAGTAATATAATCTCTAATTTTTTTTTTTTAATCAAGGGTTGGTAAACTCTGTTCCATAAAGGGCCAAATAATAAATATTTCCAACTTTGCAAGTCATCTGGCCTCTGTTGCCATAACTCAATTTTGCCCTTGTAATGCAAAAGCGGCCACAGATAAAATTAAATGAGTAAGCATTGCTATGCTCTAATAAAACTTTAATCATGGATCCTGAAATTTGAATTTCGGATAATTTTCTCTTACCATGAAATACTTGTTTTCTTTTTTGTTTCTTCAACTATTTATAGCAAACATTCTTAGCCTGCAGGCCATACAAAACAAATGGCAGGCTGCATTTGACACTCAGGTTTTAGTTAGCTGACCCCTGTTCTTTTCATTGACATCAAATATAAAAAAAAAAAGAAAGCACTGATGTTAATATGTAGTAATATGTAACATGAATGGTCTATATCCCAATGATTTGGGTCTTAAGAAAATCTCTATACATATAGAAAAGTTCTAATCTCTCTGCTCCTAGTCATAGTGTTTGTTTGTTTGTTTGTTTGCGGTACGCAGGCCTCTCACTGTTGTGGCCTCTCCATTGCGGAGCACAGGCTCCGGACGCGCAGGCTCAGCGGCCATTGCTCACGGACCCAGCCGCTCTGCGGCATGTGGGATCTTCCCGGACCGGGGCACGAACCCGTGTCCCCTACATCGGCAGGCGGACTCTCAACCACTGTGCCACCAGGGAAGCCCTATAGTGTTTTAATTTACAATGTTTATTCTATGAAAGATTATTGGATACTGTCTTCTTGTGTTACTTTGGACATTTTTTTCGAAAATGGTAATTTACTTCATAAAGGTCATATTTGAAGTTTCTTACTTTTAAACGTATGTTTTGTGCTGGTTTCAGCCTATTAATAACTAATATTGTGGCTGGACCAACCCTTGTGGTTCTTATGATTGAAAGATGCCCCTAAGTAATAACTATCAGGAAACTTGAAGAAATTGAAAAAAAAAAAAGAAAGGTTTATTACTCACAAGTCCTGGAAAGCATATGACACACCTGGGGCCACACAGCGAAGTTGTGATGTCAGAGGATAGAGAGAGCAATCACAGTGACCTGAGGTTCTGCTTTTATTGAGGTCCATGGAGTGGGAGGGGGCTAGGCTCACTCTTTATTGGTGAATTTAAACATAAGTTTAACCAACCAACTTTATAAATTTACTACAAATCATTGCTTGTTTCATACTTGAAATTAATGAATTTTATGGCATTAAATTAAACTTCAATAAAGCTGTTAAAATGTTTTTTAAAAAGAAAAGTTTAAAGCATAGGAAGAGAAAAAAACAAGTGGGCAAATGGTCAGTCACTGAAATCAACGAAGATCTCGAAAACAAAGGAGCTTCTGTGCAGGAGAGATGCCCTGAGTGTTCAGTTCTGTGGCTGGCAATGTGTTGATATGAGATAATACCTTGGAAGTATATGCTTTAGCAATCAAAGCCTAAGTCAGGCACTTGCATTACAAAAAAGAAAAAAAAAGTCAGGATTTACACTACAATGTCAAAGTCTATTTTAAATCTAATTGAATAATTTAATTATTTTTAGGTTGTCTGGTTTTACCCTGCTGAGCTTTAATGTTGCCCTTCCTGAACCACTGAGTTGATAATTATCTGCCTTGTTTCATAACCCAAAAAGCCCCGGTATAGACTTTACTGGAGCAGAAAACTTTAAACAAAGCTTCATAACTTTCTGCCCAGTATGAAATGATTTTTCTTGGCTAACGGTTTCTGAGCCTTTAGCCCTCTTTTTTTTTCAAGTATTCATAAGTTAGCATTATAGAAGAGGTTGTCTAGTCATATTTTTATCTTTAGGTAGTAATTTTATTTATTTTCTAAAGCGAGAAATTTTTATATATTAGAATATAATATTATAATGTAAAAAATGTAGCTGAAAAAGTTTCTTTAAAAACTTTGCCTTTCTACAAATCATTAATACTTGTATTTGTTCTATTTGCCATTTATTATATGGTGATTGTATTTTGCATGGAAAATGATGTCCCTCTAAAGACATTTTAACCCTTAGTCATAATTTTCAGTCTGTTATTTTCCTGATGTAGAATTTTCACTTCTCCATAGTCAGTGAAAGTACATTTTTGTCATTGAGATTTTGCATTTATATTGCAGATTTAACATTTTTATATTGGTATGTCAAATGATTCATTAGCAAACGATAAACCTCAAAAGGAACCATACTAAAAATTAAGAGATATTTAGCAAGTGTTAAGAATTCATTAGTTTTTATCTTTAAGCATTTATTTTACTAGTACTACTTATATAAAACAAAATATTCTGTTAACTTTATGAAAGTTAGAGAAAGTGAAATATACACTATAAGTATATCGACCTCATTTGTATTTCAATCATCTCTTTCCCTCTTTTCTTTCCTGAATGTTTCAATCATTTCTAAACAGAGAAGCTAAAAGAAAATGCAGTAACTCACTATAAGTTACATCCTGGATAATATAAAATTTCCAATATTTCCAATAAAACAAGAGATATAGTTGGCAAGTGTGGTCCATAAACACACAGGAGTCTCTTAGTCCTTTTCAAGAGATCTATGAGGTCAAAACTATTTTTATAATAACAGTAAGATGTTTGCCTTTTTTCTTTTGTTGGCATTTGCACAGATACTGAAAAAGCTATGACAAGTATTGTCCTTTTAGCACAGATCACAGCAAACTGAACTGGTAGTCTTTGTGTTGCTCATTTTCACACACAAAACCTAAAAAAAGGGTCTTGAGGAAGCAATAAAAATATTAGTTTTATTACATCTTGACCCTTAATTCTATGTCTTTTTAATATTCTTTTTGTCAAAATAAGAAGTACATATAAAGCCATGCAAAACATTTCAGTACTTTACTAGAGTAAATAAATATGCACTTATTTATTATGGTAGTTGCCTTGGTGTGCTGAAGCTGACTTACACTAGCTCACAAGAGCAGATTGTACACATCTCTTGCCTACTGTATGTTCACTTGAAATAACTCATGATAGGAGAATTTATACCACAGAAACTGGCAAACACTACAAATGATAGCTATTATTATGGCTTTAATTAAAAAGGTGACACAAGCTGTTAGCAAGAAGAGAGCAACTGAAACCCACTTTCCTTATAGGAACATAAAATAGTACAACTACTTTAGAAAGAGCTTGGCAGTTTCTCACACATGTCTTATAAGACTTAGCAATTCCACTGCTAGGTTTTTACCCAAGAGGAATGAAAACAAACTTTCATAGAAAGACTTGTTCAAGAATGTTTATACCAGCTTTGTTCATGATAGTTAAAAACTTGAAACACTACATTTGTCCATCATTAAAATTATACTTTGGTATATTCATGTACTCCTTAATACTACTGAACAATAAAATAAAATGCACTATTGATAAACTCAACAAAATACTTTCAAAAGTATTATGGTGAGTATATAATGTATGACTATATGAAATTCAAAATCAGGCAAAACTAATCTACAGTGGATACTTGTAAGTGAGAGGACAAACATCTTCAATCCTACTTTTACAGATTTCATTTGTGGATATTTACATAAGGAAGCATTTTATCATGAATGTAATTGTGAAAACTATGACAATAAGATGCAACCAAAGTGTTGTGAACAGACATGAATAGAGCTCAGAGTCAAGGCCAGAGTAGTAGAGATGCTGCCATTAGAGGCAGAAATTACATTGCATCCCTCAATCCACAAAGACATTGCATTTCCCAAAAATGTTGAATAACTGAACTACTGTTGTACATTAAAAATAGAATGTAACCCCCCCAAAAGGCATAAGCAAATGATAACTGATTTCATTCATTTGTCATATGTAAGAATAGAGTTAATATGAGGGCTGATAATATAAAATGGGATTTAAAAAGTACACATAACCAATTACACAATCTTTTGAAAGCAGCTCTTTTGCCCCTTTTCTGTTTACCTATTTCTGTCCCCTTCTAACCTTAACAGCCTAATTATAGCAATGAGATCACTAAGCAACTGAAATTAAGTCTGGACTTATGCTCTCCTGAATGCACACCATGCCTCGCCTAACCTTTCGATTCTTTTCCTTAATAAGAAGAAGTCAGAATGAAGAATGAAGTAGTTTAAGAATGATTAGCTCTCTATCCCCAACAGCCCCCTAAGGAATCATGCAGGCAGTTCACACTGGTGAGAAAACATCTGAAGAGAGAGTCAGCCAGTCTGCACACAATGGAGAATGATGCAGAACCCAACCTCCTGCCTCGATGATTCACTGAGATTCTTCCCCCCATTTTTCCCTTTAAAAACTGTCATCGGTGAGCAGAATCTTCAGAGATGGAATCTGGAAGCCACCTTCTCCCCAGATTGCCGGCTTTTCTGATTAAAACACCTTTCCTTTCTAATGACACTTGCCTCTCGAATTATTGGCTTTTGAGCAGCGAGCAGCCAAACCTGAGTTCAGTAACACTTTTATTTCAACCATTTTATTGAGCCACAAACTTGATGAGAATGGTAAAAGCACAACTCCACAGTAAATCTACTGTGGCAGTAGAAAATGTTTCATCTACTTGATATTTTTGATAGATATTCATGTATAAAAAGCAAAACTAGGGCTAGTACTTTGGAAATATTGTAATATGATTTAATGTTCTCTTTTATGTGATAAAATTCAAAATAGAGTTTATTTTACAACTACGTTGTATACCTAGCTAAACTTGACATAGATTGGTACCACTATTGTATTCTTTTTTTGTAAGGTTATTTTGTCCTGAATTCACATGTGATTTTTTTCTGTACTTCCTTTTGCTTTATGTTTTAATCAAAGTCATGCATCATTGCATTAAGTGAAGTAAGGCACTGGATAAAACAGAACATTGCTATTAGCCTCTAACATTAGCATGTAAGGAGTCAGAGACACGTTTAATAACTCAGAGATAAAATACTCACAGGGAAATTACCTAAGTCTGTTTTTACCCTGGCACATTAACATAGGGTAATAAACTTGAGTCTATTTTCAAAGAGGAATAAAATCTTTATCAATAATCAATTGTATCCATTTCATAGCTTATGAAGTGATTTGTTCTTTAAAATGGGATGATTATCTGATGTTTGACTTTTGTAAAATGATGCGGTTTTACTGCTATATAAAGCAGACTTAGATGTCTGCCCAACACTGCATGAAATTTAGAATATGCAAAATTAAATTAAGCATTTAGTTTTCTAAAAACCTACTTTGTGTTTCAGTCTATCTCATGCCAAACATTACTTCTAGTTGTATTATATATTTTTACATAAGTTTATAGGTTATGTGAAGATCAGCAATAAAACTCATATTTCCTAGATAGCATATAAAAGATGATATGCAAGAATCTAATTTTTTATGCTATTTTTATTTTATTTTATTTATTTATTTTTTGCCACATCACATAGCTTGCAGGATCTCAGTTCCCTGACCAGGGATTGAACCCAAGTCATGGCAATAAAAGCACCAAGCCCTAATTACTGGACCAGCAGGGAATTCCTGCCAGAATCTAATTTTAATTGTTAAATATATCTATGTTCTATATAAGCATAAAAAGTATCTTGTGGCAAAATTAATTTTGCTGTTAAGAAGATATAAGAAATTTGTTTTATCTTTCTTCCCTCCTAATTTGACTGTTTATATGTCCTTTGCTCATATAGTATTGTTTCTGTGTAAAGAATTTAAAATATATTTGAAGTATATATGAATTCAAAGTGAAACTATAGTCCACTACCATTAAGGTTTAATTTTTAATAATTACAGCTGAATGTGAGCTTTATAGGAATATTGGAAACCTCCAAGAAAAGATCTTTGAGATATCCAAAATATATTTTTTCTTTCTCAAAATGCATTTTGAAATAATGAATATTTTCAAAAATTATTTAGGAAAGCAGAAGTTTTAATGTTAAATGAAACTAAGCAGTGGATCTAAAGAAACTTATGACATAAATTAGAATTCACATGCAAATCTTTATTGGGCTCCTTCTATGGATGCATGGCCCTGAAGCTAGAAAGCTAAAAATATGTACTTTTAAATAATGAGCATGAAGATGTTGCCAAATAACTGCTGTATTCCTCTTAGAAGTTAAAATAAAAGCTTCATCAATACATTCTCATTTGCATTTATAAACCATTTATGATTATTTTAAGGTTTTATTATTATTACTTATTATTTAAAGGAATGTCAAATAAAAAAAAGAAAAAAAAGTTCTACAATTAGTTACACATCTGAGTAGCCATTTCAACAGTCTAACTTCCAATAACTTGCTATGTTCTGCCCATTCCTAGGGCCTGTCAAACAGATTTAAAAAACAATTTGACACAGGTATAAGTCAGTATAAAAAACATGTTTATTTGATGGAAAGAATAGTGTACCTTAACAAAACTTATAATAAATGTAGAAAACTTACTTTAGGTATTTTCTTTTAGGAAGACAATGAGATTTAACATAAAGCGAGGGAGTTCCCCATGGCCAGAAATTAGTTTACAGGCTAATTCCAGAAATCTTATAAAGAACAAGCATATCTGAGGACAAAGGAACAATAGTGACATGAAATCTATCACAGAAACATTGCTGACCTCCATGCCCATTACCTTTGCTCACCTATGAGGATAACTGACTATTATGAAGACGGTTAAATTTAAGTGCAAGGTGGACTGAAAGGTAGGTTTTAGCTCTTTTATATTATTATGGCCCAAAGGTGAAGGCGTGTTTCAAAACTGTGCTTGTTTTGAAGTATGGAAGCCACAGGGAAGAGGGTATACTAGAAAAAAGAAATCAAATTTCATTAGGCCAGGAATTCCACTGATAAATCAAAAAAAGGGCAAAAGTCACATTGTAAAGTTTGCTTTTCGTGACTCTTCACGAAAAGAAAACCCTTTCCAATTTCATGCTCGAAAGGCTAAAGTACATTTCATGTGGAACTTGGCAGTGATATGAAAAAACTCCCAAATGGCAAAGGTGTTAGGTGATTTCAATGGTGTTATTTAAACTCTGTTCTTGGAAATGCTATCAAAGATGAGAATTAATAAGGCAAATAAATTTTGTCTCTAGTTATGTCTCTATTTATTCTTCTTCCTATTTTTAAAAATATATTTTTATAATCTTGTTGAGCAGAAACCTTTGTGGATGGTCTTGCCACGAATTAGTAGATGAGATAATGTGTGCTAAACCTTTCTAAATCAAATAACATCAAAATTAATTAAAGGCATAGAAATAGAATGGCATATCAAAAACTACAGTAAATTTTAAAGAGTTGATGATAGAGCTGTTAGTGGCAGTGTTTACTCAATTAATTTAAAGAAAAATGAGACTAAATGTAATGTCTGATTACAAACATTCTCAGAAGGCATTATTTTTTAAATACATGGCTTCAAAAATACCTTTTCATAAATTTAGTTGACGCTTTGAAATTAAAAAAAAAAGTGATCCATACTTTATTATTATAAGATTTTTGGTCATTATAGTTGTTAATTTTACTTATATATGTTCTTGGCATTATCATATAATCAAAGCATGCAAGGATTTATTCCAAGAGATTGTGTAGTCTCTTCTTAAAGGAATGCAGTAGCTACAACTTTCTTTTCTTTTTAAATATTATTATTTTATGCCTTGATTTTCATAATAAGGTCTTTCATCATTACGGTTAAGGTGTGACTGTTTATTCTCCACTAAGAATACAATATTTCTTAAACAATATGTAAATCTAAGTAAGAACTCAGTATCATCCTTCTTTAAGTACTTGGAATAATGGTCAGCTTAGAATTTCATACTTGTTTTTTGTTTGAAATGATTTTATGTTCATCATAATATACTAAAGCTATAAGCAAACATGCATTCCTATAAACAAACTGCATTTAATATAACAGCATTTAATACTCCATCACTTTGGAATTCATCACTCTAAGGTAGCTTACTTGCATATATCCATTTAAAAGTAATAGGAGGGCTTCCAGGAAGATGGAGGAAGAGTAAGACGCGGAGATCACCTTCCTCCCCACAGATACACCAGAAATACATCTACACATGGAACAGCTCCTACAGAACACCTACTGAACCCTGGCAGAAGACCTCAGACCTCCCAAAAGGCAAGAAACCCCCGCCCACGTACCTGGGTAGGGCAAAAGAAAAAAGAATAAACAGAGACAAAAGAGTAGGAATGGGGCCTGCACCAGTGGGAGGGAGCTGTGAAGGAGGAAAGGTTTCCACACATTAGGAAGCCCCTTTGTGGGCGGAGACTGTGGGTGGCGGAGGGGGAAAGCTTAGGAGCCGCGGAGGAGAGCGCAGCCACAGGGGTGTGGAGGGCAAGGCAGAGAGATTCCCGCACAGAGGATCAGGGCCGACCGGCACTCACCAGCCCGAGAGGCTTGTCTGCTCACCCGCCGGGGCGGGCAGGCCTGGGAGTTGAGGCTCAGGCTTCGGTCAGAGCGCAGGGAGAGGACTGGGGTTGGTGGCGTGAACACAGCCTGCAAGGGGTTAGTGCGCCATGGCTAGCCGGGAGGGAGTCCGGGGAAAAGTCTGGACCTGCTGAAAAGGCAAGAGACTTTTTCTTCCCTCTTTGTTTCCTGGTGCGCGAGGAGAGGGGATTAACAGCGCTGCTTAAAGGAGCTCCAGAGACGGGCGGGAGCCGTGGCTAAAATCGCGGACCCCAGAGATGGGCATGAGACGCTAAGGCTCCTGCTGCCGTCACCAAGAAGCCTGTGTGCGAGCACAGGTCACTATCCACACCCCCTTCTGGGGAGCCTGTGCAGCCCGCCACTGCCAGGATCCCGGGATCCAGGATCAACTCCTCCGGGAGAACGCACAGCGTGCCTCAGGCTGGTGCAACGTCATGCTGGCCTCTGCCGCCGCAGACTCGCCTCGCACTTCGTGCCCCTCCCTCCTCCTGTCCTGAGTGAGCCAGAGCCCCCGAATCAGCGGCTCCTTTAACCCCGTCCTGTCTGAGCAAAGAACAGATGCCCTCCTGTGAACTACACGCAGAGGCGGGGCCAAATCCAAAGCTGAGCCCCTGGGAGCTGTGAGAACAAAGAAGAGAAAGGGAAATCTCTCCAGGCAGCCTCAGAAGCAGCGGATTAAAGCTCCACAATCAACTTGATGTACTCTGCATCTGTGGAATACATGAATAGACAACAAATCATCCCAAATTAAGGAGGTGGACTTTGAGAGCAAGATTTATGATTTTTTCCCCTTTTCCTCTTTTTGTGAGTGTGTATGTGTATGCTTCTGTGTGAGATTTTGTCTGTATAGCTTTGCTTCCACCATTTGTCCTAGGGTTCTATCCATCTGTTTTATTTTTGTTTTTTTAATTTTTTTCCCTCTTAATAATTATTCTTTTATTTTAATAACTTTATTATATTTTTTCTTACTTCATTTTATTTTACTTTATCTCCTTTTGTTTTTTCCTTCCATCCCTCCTTCCTTCCTTCCACCCTCCCTCCCTCCTTTTTTTCTTCCTTCCTTTCTTTCTTTCTTTCTCTCTTTCTACTTCTACTAACTCTTTCTTTCTACTTTTTCTCCCTTTTATTCTGAGCCGTGTGGATGAAAGGCTCTTGGTGCTGCAGTCAGGAGTTAGTGCTGTGCCTCTGAGGAGGGAGAGCCAACTTCAGGACACTGGTCTACAAGAGACCTCCCAGCTCCACATAATATCAAATGGTGAAAATCTCCCAGAGATCTCCATCTCAACACCAGCACCCAGCTTCAGTCAACGAACAGCAAGCTACAGTGCTGGACATCCTATGCCAAACAACTAGCAAGACAGGAACACAACCACACCCATTAGCAGAGAGCCTACCTAAAATCATAATAAGTCCACAGACACCCCAAAGCACACCACCAGACATGGACCTGCCCACCAGAAAGACAGATCCAGCCTCATCCACCAGAACACAGGCACTAGTCCCGTCCACCAGGAAGCCTACACAACCCACTGAACCAAACTTAGCCACTGGGGCCAGACATCAAAAACAATGGGAAGTGCGAACCGGCATCCTGCAAAAAGGAGACCCCAAACACAGTAAGATAAGCAAAATGAGAAGACAGAAAAACACACAGCAGATGAAGGAGCAAGATAAAAACCCACTAGACCTAACGAAGAAGAAATACGCAGTCTACCTGAAAAATAATTCAGAATAATGATAGTAAAGATGATCCAAAATCTTGGAAATAGAATAGACAAAATGAAAGAAACATTTAACAAGGACCTAGAAGAACTAAAGAGGAAACAAACAACGATGAACAACACAATAAATGAAATTAAAAATACTCTAGATGGGATCAATAGCAGAATAACTGAGGCAGAAGAACGGATAAGTGACCTGGAAGATAAAATAGTGGAAATAACTACTGCAGAGCAGAATAAAGAAAAAAGAATGAAAAGAACTGAGGACACTCTCAGAGACCTCTGGGACAACATCAAATGCACCAACGTTCGAATTATAGGGGTTCCAGAAGAAGAAGAGAAAAAGAAAGGAACTGAGAAAATATTTGAAGAGATTATAATAGAAAACTTCCCTAATATGGGAAAGGAAATAGTTAATCAAGTCCAGGAAGCACAGAGAATCCCATACAGGATAAATCCAAGGAGAAATATGCCAAGACACATATTAATCAAACTGTCAAAAATTAAATACAAAGAAAACATATTAAAAGCAGCAAGGGAAAAACAACAAATAAGGGAATCCCCATAAGGTTAACAGCTGATCTTTCAGCAGAAACTCTGCAAGCCAGAAGGGAGTGGCAGGACATATTTAAAGTGATCAAGAAGAAAAACCTGCAACCAAGATTACTCTACCCAGCAAGGATCTCATTCAGATTTGATGGAGAAATTGAAACCTTTACAGACAAGCAAAAGCTGAGAGAGTTCAGCACCACCAAACCAGCTTTACAACAAATGCTAAAGGAACTTCTCTAGGCAAGAAACACAAAAGAAGGAAAACACCTACAATAACAAACCCAAAACAATTAAGAAAATGGAAATAGGAGCATACATATTGATAATTACCTTAAATGTAAATGGACTAAGTGCTCCCACCAAAAGACACAGATTGGCTGAATGGATACAAAAACAAAACCCATATATTTGCTGTCTACAAGAGACCCACTTCAGACCTGGAGACACATACAGACTGAAAGTAAGGGGATGGGAAAAGATATTCCATGCAAATGAAAATCAAAAGAAAGCTGGCGTAGCAATACTCATATCAGATAAACTAGACTTTAAAATAAAGAATGTTACAAGAGACAAGGAAGGACACTATATAATGATCAAGGGATCAATCCAAGAAGAACACATAACAATTGTAAATATTTATGCACCCAATATAAGAGCACCTCAATACATAAGGCAAATGCTAACAGCCATAAAAGGGGAAATTGACAGTAACACAACAATAGTGGGGAACTTCAACATCCCAGTTACACCAATGGACAGGTCATCCAGAAAGAAAATTAGTAAGGAAACATAAGCATTAAATGACACAATAGACCACATAGACTTAGTTGATATTTATAGGACATGCCATTTGAAAGCAGCAGAATACACTTTCTTCTCAAGTGCACATGGAACACTCTCCAGGAGAGATCACATCTATGGCCACAAATCAATCCTCAGCAAAGTTAAGAAAATTGAAATCGTATCAAACATCTTTTCTGACCACAACACTATGAGACTAGATATCAATTACAGGAAAAAATCTATAAAAGAATAAAAACACATGGAGGCTAAACAATATGCTACTAAATAACCAAGAGATCACTTAAGAAATCAAAGAAGAAATTAAAAAATACATAGAAAAAAAATGACAATGATAACATGATGACCTAAAACATATGGGATGCAGCAAAGGCAGTCATAAGGGGGAATTTCATAGCAATTCAATCCTACCTCAAGAAATAAGAAAAATCTCAAATAGAGAACCTAACCTTACACCTAAAGCAACTAGAGAAAGAACAAACAAAACCCAAAGTTAGTAGAAGAAGAGAAATCATCAAAATTAGGGCAGAAATAAATGAAATAGAAATGAAGAAAACAATAGCAAAAATCAATGAAACTAAAAGCTGTTTATTTGAGAAGAAAAACAAAATTGATAAACCTTTACCCAGACTCATCAAGAAAAAAAAGGGAGAGGATTCAAATCAACAAAATTAGAAATGAAAAAGAAGAAATTACAACTGACACTGCAGAAATACAAAGAATCATAAGAGACTACTTCAAGCAATTATATGCCAATAAAATGTACAACCTGGGAGAAATGGGCAAATCCTTACAAAGGTACAACATTATAAGACTGAACCAGGAAGAAATAGAAAATATAAATAGACCAATATCACAAGTAATGAAATTGAAACTGCAGTTAAAAATCTTGCTATAAACAAAAGTCCAGGACCAGAGAGCTTCACAGGTGAATTCTATCAAACATTTAGAGAAGAGCTAATACACATCCTTCTCAAACTCTTCCAAAAAATTGCAGAGGAGGGAACACTCCCCAGCTCATTCTACGAGGCCACCATCACCCTGATACCAAAACCAGGCAAAGATATTGAAAAAAAAAGAAAATTACAGACCATTATCACCGATGAACATAAATGCAAATATTCTCAACAAAATACTAGCACACAGAATCCAAAAGCACATTAAAAGGATCATACACCATGATCAAGTGGGATTTTTTCCCAGCGAAGCAAGGATTCTTCAATATAAGCAAATCAATCAATGTGAAACACCATATTAACAAATTAAAGAATAAAAACTATAATTAAAGAATAAAAACCATATGATCATCTCAATAGATGCAGAAAAATCTTTTGAGAAAATTCAACACCCATTTATGATAAAAAGAACTCTCCAGAAAGTGGGCATAGAAGGAACCTACCTCAACATACTAAAGACCATAACGACCAACTCACAGCAAACATCATTCTCAATGGTGAAAAACTGAAAGCATTTCCTCTAAGATCAGGAAC
Organism: Monodon monoceros; assembly: GCF_005190385.1. Lineage (NCBI taxonomy): Eukaryota > Metazoa > Chordata > Mammalia > Artiodactyla > Monodontidae > Monodon > Monodon monoceros. The sequence goes on from NW_021703768.1 coordinate 68,479,327, forward strand.
AAGACACGGATGTCCACTCTTGCTACTATTATTCAACATAGTTTTGGAAGTCCTAGCCAAGGCAATCAGAGAAGAAAAAGAAATAAAAGCAATCCAAATTGCAAAAGAAGAAGAAAAACTGTCACTGTTTGCAGATGACATGATACTATGTATAGAAAATCCTAAATATGCCACCAGAAAGCTACTAGAGCTAATCAATGAATTTGGTAAAGTTTCAGGATACAAGATTAATGCACAGAACTCTCTTGCATTCCTATACACTAACAACAAAAGTTCAGAAAGAGAAATTAAAGAAAAAAATCCCATTTACCATCACAACAAAAAGAATAAAATATGTAGGAATAAACTTACCTAAGGAGGTCAAAGACCTCTACTCAGAAAACTATAACACACTATAAGATGAAAGAAGTCAAAGACGATACAACAGATGGAGAGATATACCATGTTCTTGGGTTGGAAGAATCAATATTGTGAAAATGACTGTACTACACACAGCAGTCTACAGATGCAATGCAACCCCTATCAAATTACCGATGGTATTTTTCACAGAATTAGAACAAAAAATTTTACAATTTGTATGTAAACACAAAAGACCCTGAATAGACAAAGCAATCTTGAGAAAGAAAACCAGAGCTGGAGACATCAGGCTCCCTGACTCAGGCTATACTACAAAGCTACAGTAATCAAGATAGTATGGTAATGGCACAAAACCAGAAATATAGATCAATGGTATAGGATAGAAAGCCCAGAGATAAATATACCCTCCTATGGTTACTTAATCTATGATAAAGGAGGCAAGAATATATACAATGGAGAAAAGATAGTCTCTTCAATAAGTGGTGCTGGGAAAACTGGACAGCTACATGTAAAAGAATGAAATTAGAACACTCCCTAACACCATACACAAAAATAAACTCAAAATTGATTAAAGACCTAAATGTAAGGTCAGGCACTATAAAACTCTTAGAGGAAAACATAGGAAGAACACTGTTTGACATAAATCACAGCAAGATCTTTTTTTGACCCACCTCCTAGAGTAATGAAAACAAAACCAAAAATAAACAAATGGGACTAATGAAACTTAAAAGCTTTTGCACAGCAAAGAAAACCATAAATGTGATGAAAAGAGAACCCTCAGAATGGGAGAAGATATTTGCAAATGAATGAACAGACAAGGGACAACTCTCCAAAATTCACAAACAGCTCATGAAGCTCAATACCAAAAACACAAACAACCCAATCAAAAAATGGGCAGAAGACCTAAATAGACATTTCTCCAAAGAAGACATACAGATGGCCAAGAGGCACATGAAAAGATGCTCAACTTCACTAATTATTAGAAAAATGCAGATCAAAACTACATTGAGGTATCACCTCATACCAGTCAGAATGGCTGTCATCACAAAATCTGCAAACAATAAATGGTGGAGAGTGTGTTGAGAAAGGGAACCCTCTTGCACTGTTGGTGGGAATGCAAATTGATGCAGCCACTGTGGAGAACAGTATGGAGGTTCCTTAAAAAACTAAAAATAGAACTACCATATGACCCAGCAATCCCACTACTGGGCATATACCCAGAGAAAACTATAATTCAAAAAGACACATGCACCTCAATGTTCATTGCAGCACTATTTACAATAGCCAGGTCATGGAAGGAACCTAAATGCCCATCAACAGAGAAATGGATAAAGAATATGTGGTACATATATACAATGGAATATTACTCAGCCATAAAAGGGAACGAAATTGGGTCATTTGTAGAGACGTGATGGATCTAGAGACTGTCATACAGAGTGAAGTAAATCAGAAAGAGAAAATCAATTTTTATATATTAACTCTTGTATGTGGAATCTAGAAAAATGGTACAGATGAACCTATTTGTAGGTCAGGAATAGAAACACAGATGTAGAGAATAGACGTGTGGACATGGGGAGTGGGGAGCTTGGATGAAGTGGGGGGTTGGGATTGATGTATGTGCACTGACGTGTAAAACAAATAGCTATTGGAAACCTGCTGTATAGTACGGGGAGCTCAGCTTGATGCTCTGTGGTGACCTAGGTGGATGGGATGGGGGCGGGTGGGAAGGATTTCCAAGAGGGAGGGGATATATGTAAACATATAGTTGGGTCACTTCGTTGTACAGCAGAAACTAACACAACATGATAAAGCAACTATACCCCAATTAAAAAAAAAAAAAAAGGAAAGAAAGTCAACAAACAAACGTCTCCTAACCTTGTCTTCCTAAACATGTTTTGGGATTTTGGAATTATATTTTACATGACTTTGGAGACTATACTACTTTAAGAAAATCTTGCTTGTGCTTCGGTTATATTAAAATTCTTTAGTAATGTTAATAACCATGCCTTAATGTATGTTTTAAAATCTGCACTACTGATCGAAATAAATACAGGTTTCCAGAAGAAAAAAAAAGTGGAGCCTGAAGATGTGGCTGAACTGCTGCAATCTCATGATAAAACATTTTTACTTTTTTTTTTTTTTCCTTATTTGGCTGCACAGGGTCTTAGTTGCAGCATGAGGGATCTTTTAGTTGCGGTATGCAGGATATATTAGTTGAGGTATGCGACTCTTAGTTGTGGCATGTGGGATCTAGTTCCCTGACCAGAGATCAAGCCCAGGCACCCTGCATTGGGAGCATGGAGCCTTAGCCACTGTACCACCAGGGAAGTCCCCTGTTGCTTCTTATGAATGAGCAAAGAAAATGGTTTCTTGAGATGGAATTTACTCCTAGTAAAAGTGCTGTGAAGATTGTTTAAATGACAACAAAGAATTTAGGTTACCATCAGCAAAAAGATTACAACTCACTGAAGGCTCAGATGGTTAGCATTTTTTAGCAATAAAGTATTTTTTTAATTAAGGTGTGTAAATTATTTAGACAAAATTCTACCGCACACAATAGAGAATAGTTAGTGTAAACAAAACATTTTTATGCTCTTAGAAACCCCCAAATTTGTGTAACTCATTTTATTGCAATATTCGCTTTATTGAGGTGGCCTGGAACTGAACCCACCATCTCTCTGAGTTATGCCTGTAATTCCATTGTCAATATAACTCTAATAATACTCAGTTTGGACTAAAATATTTCTGTATAGAGTTTGTTACTGAGTGCTATGTTTTTGATTTGCTAAATTATGTTAGAATTTCATAATCAAAAGTGCAATACACTTCCAATAGGCCTGCATGTGGCAGATGTATTATCATTTGTTTAGCATTTTTATCCTATTTATTTTCAGAAACAGGAGAGAGGCACATGCATTTATAAGCACATAAGCCAAGATCCAATTTTCTGGTCAAATACAGTCTGATTTGCAAAACGGATGGTCACAATTAGAGGTAAATGTCCTATCTTGATTTGGCAGACTATATGATGTTTAGGGAAAGTCTTAACAGCAGACCAAATTTATCAGAGCATGCTAAATTTGTGTTACTTTTCATTATTTTAAAAAATGTTACATTTTAACTGTATTCAGTGACTTTTTTTCAGATTATTTTTTGTATAATAAATATTAAAAATTCATGAGAGCGAATAACACATAAGACTTCATTCATAGCAAAATAATAAGAGCATGAACATGTGTTTGCTCATGATGGATGCAAAAATTTGTTTAAAATTTTGATGTGCAACAAATATGTACTGCAGACATATGACTAAATGTCACCAAACACATTGATTTATGATGGATTAACTGACTTTAAAACACTTACATTAAATAATCTCACCCAACTATCATTCTTACTGGGCATTTATATGGTTTCTGGGTTTTTTTCTATGATGTGATGAGCAACCATTGCATACATCTTTATTTATATGCCTGAGTCTTCTTTTGAAATATTTCTGAAAGTGGAAATATAGAATTAAAGCACTTTTAATTTTTCAAGGCTTCTGATTTATATTAGCTGATCACCTTCCTGAAAAGTGGTCATTTACACTATCACCAGTAGCATAAGACGATCATCTTTCTGTACTGAAGTATACTATTTTTGGTATTGAGAATTGGAAATAGGCATAAAATCGTATCTCATTTCTATCATGATTTGCAACTGTTTGCTTATTATTTAGGTTAAACTCATATACATTTTATTCATTTGCATTTTTAAATGAAATTATTTCTTCATATTTCTGTTAAAGCATTTGTATTTTTGTCATATTTAACATAGTTTTCTAAGTTTACCTTTTGAAATTATCTTATTGATGGGTTTTTAATATACAGAAATAGTTTAGTTTTATTTGAACAAATCTAAAAATGATTTTCCTTGTGATTGACTTCACTATTTTGGTTTGTTTTATTTGTTTACTTCGAAAATCCTTCTTCCATTTCCCCCCATAAAAAACAAAAAACAAAAAAACTCATGCTTGGCTATGCTCTGAATACAGAGAACTTGAAATTTCCTGCCCAAATGGCAGCTAGATTGTTTGCAGAATCTGCACTGCAAATCTTGAGCTATAGTTCAAGTCAGAGGCTTGAGGATCAAAGAGAACTGTTGTGTAAGTCCCAGTCCATGAACAGGAGAAAGCCAATGTTCCAGCTCAAGCTATCAGGCAGAAAGAGCAAATTTTCCACTCCTCTGCTTTTTGTTCTATTCAGGCCCTCAACCAACTGGATGATTCCCACCCACACTGGGGAGGGCAAACCCCTCTGCTCAGTTTACTGATCCAAATGCTAATCTCATCTGAAAACACCTTCACAGAAATACTCAGAAACAATGTTTAGCCAGGTATCTGGGAACCCCATAATCCAGTCAAGCTGATACATAAAATTAACCTTCACACCATTGTATAGTGTACAAATAATTAATGCATTAAATATTTCAACTCATTTAGCTTACTAGAAATATAAACAGAAAGGTATAGAAAATTATGGTGCCACTGACTACTATACCATCAGGGCCATAATGGAAAGAGACCAGCACATTAGATTTATCATACTATAATTATCACTGTCTTCATTAACAAAATTCCTTTGAAAACCAAATACAAGTCAATAGCATCCTTTTAAAATTGCATTGTGTTCTTGTAAGTTTTAATATTCAAATACATCTGCATTTCATAAATATCCTCTTTATATGTTATATGTTAAATATTCTCTTATATATGTTAAGGGAATAAAATACCATAGCATTATGTAACCATACAGATTACTTAAGTTAAAAATTCTTTCCTTCTGCTAACTTTGGTTATTTTTTTTTCTTCTTTCTCTAATTGTTTTAGGTGTAAGCTTAGGTTGTTTATTTGAGATGTTTCTTGTTTCTTGAGGTAGGATTGTATTGCTGTAAACTTAATACCGTATGCTAACACATATATATGGAATCAAAAAAAAAAATGGTTCTGAAGAACCTAATGTCAGGACAGGAATAAAGATACAGATGTAGAGAATGGACTTGAGGACACAGGGAGAGGGAAGTGTAAGCTGGGACGAAGTGAGAGATGGCATGGACTTATATACACTACCAAATGTAAAATAGATAGCTAGTGGGAAGCAGCCTCATGACACAGGGAGATCAGCTCGGTGCTTTGTGTCCACCTAGAGGGGTGGGATAGGGAGGGTGGGAGGGAGACGCAAGAGGGAGGAGATATGGGGATACATGTATATGTATAGCTGATTCACTTTAGTATAAAGCAGAAACTAACATACCATTGTAAAACAATTATACTCCAATAAAGATGTTAAAATAAAATAATTCTATGACGTAAGGAAATACAAACTTTGGCTTGGCTTTCTCACTTTAGCTGATTGTTAACATTTGAGTTTTTCTTTTTCATATATAAGGGAAAAAGTGGCATGATTTAATTCAGTCTTATACAGTTCTCCTATAATCACATTAATAATATTTGTAAGACTTCTAAACTTTTTAATTCCTGAGGAATTAGAGAATATTTAGAGAAATTACATTCTTTAAATGCATTTAGGGAAATTTAAAAGTTTATACTATATTATAAAGTATATATTCATAAAACATTCTATCTTTTTAAAGGACCTTGATGCACAAATTTTAACCTCCCTACCCTTTCCCATTAACTGCCCATAAGTATTATCCATTATTTTAAATTGCTTTCTTTTATATTCTTACTACCATGACTTGTATGTGTTACACTGTGTGGGACATTTATTAAACCCAGAACACTTAATATTCTATATTGGTCATTCTGGGCATTTATGTTCACAGATTGCATATCTGAGCTAATAATTTTTCCATGTCAAAGAAAGCTAATTGAATGTCTCAGTTATTGTATCAATAATTCATCATTATAAAATCAAATAAAACATCACTTGCTAGAAAGGACTTTTCAAGTTTTGAACTAGTCATACTTTATCAAGAATGTAGTCTATCTTTTTAATCATTCAAAAAATACCACCAAGCCAGTCTGAGAGTTTTCTATCTCTAAAGATCCAGAATTGCACCTATGTAAAACTCTTTCTTTCTTTCCTTCTTCCTTTCTTTTTATTTTTACAAAGAATTTCCTAATGCTTAATAAAGAATTTTCAAATGTTTCTGAACTTCAAGAATGTGGCATTTTATAGAGAATCTCTTAAGAGTGAGATATAATATCTGAAGCAGTTGCTGGAAGGATCAATCTCATTAATTGTAACTATGCTGTCTGCCCACACCTGATAGCTGGTTACTGTGCAGACAGCTACTAGAAATGATGATCCAAGCTTCTAACAGTTCTGTAAGTAATACAGAATATATTGCTCCACTGTAGAGATGTTTAATAGTGATGTCATCTTTGCATTTGAGAAAGTAAATGATGTGTAGAAAGGTTTGTTTGGAAAAATAACTACAAGTTTTCATTATCTGCCAGTGGAAAAATGCTGTAGTAAAATAATTCTTTGATTTTATTTCAGTGGTATAAACAGAGCTATGTGTTCTTTATTGTATCCAACTAATTTAGAGACTAAGAAAACATTGAACTGGTCTCAGATTATCATATTCAGTCAATCAAAGTTTACTATATTGTATGACATTGAAGGGTAGAAGAATATGCATCCCAAAATATGCCACTTTGGCATAAGAATTATTTTGAGCTAAAGGCACTAAAAACAGCAGATGCAAGTGGACATTCTAATCTCTCCTTTTCTTCCTGAAAGCAGGAGATAAAAACTCCCATGAGAAAGATGTCCTCCGTGTACCAGGAGAAAAGAAATATTCTTCAAGGGGGAATCAAAGCTGAGAGAATAAGAATTCTGTACGAAGAGACTTTGTTATCTTCCTTTAAACTCTCCATGTATTTCAGTTACTTTTCTGCAATTGCCTCCCTTTGTTCAACTTAGTAAAAACGTATTTAGCTTTTGCCATTTCTTTGGGTCTTTCTTCATTTCCTTATGAGGGCTTCTGTGCCACATAAAACTTAGATAAATTTGCATGCTGAAACTGAATTGTATGGAAGAATTAAGAGGAGGGACATGCTAGGAGAGCAAAACGGTTGAGGTATTCTTTATCTTAAACAGTGTAATCAATCCGGTGGATTTCTAAAAGCACAGAAATGTGCATTCATAGAAATGTGTTCTGAAGTTCAAGAAAGTTTTGGCTGTTTATCCTAGGTCTGCTGTGTTGATTTCAGATAACATACTCATATTTTAGCACATCATTATTTCCTTTTTTCATGTTTTCAGAGAAACCAAAACAGATTTAAATGTTTATTTAAATAATGTATCAACCTCAAACTATTATTTTTCTTTCTTGAGGTTTATCTTGTCTCCTGCTGTAGTCCATCCTGTCCAAATATGATTAATTGAAAATCTGGTTTCATAAGCTTCTAGTGGGCTGCCTGTCAGGGAGATCCCTTGTTTATACATTAAATTCCTAGTTCCATTTACGAAGTTTAGAAGAGTATATGTGAAAGTTATAATGATGCAGTAACCAACTCTGAGACATGCTTCATAATCATGTTCCTATAACCATCTCTTTACTCCAAGTGAGCTGGGATTCCAAAAAGTAAATTGAGTGTCTCTAGTATATACAATATTAGGTGTCTTGAAAGAAGTGCTGAGTCACAGATCACAGAAGGTAGGAAGGACAGACAAGAGGAGATGTTGGCGCTTTCTGGCAAATGAACAACATATGACATTGCCTCAGATTCTGAACATAAATTAGAAATGGTAGAATTATATATGTTTGCCATTTTATGTCTCTGTTTTAAAAATCAAAACTGTTCTTCAAAGTCATACAATTTTTATAGTATAATACAATCTAGTACATAAATGTTATATGAAGAAGGTCATTTGCAGTTATCTAGTGTTTATTTCATTAGTATTATCCAGTTTGTTTTCTTGCTAACACATTCCACATTTAAATAATGTACCAACCTCAAACTATTATTTGAGGTTGATCAAATAATAAACTTTATCATTGCCAATATTTGGTTTTCTGGCAAAGTCCTGTTGATGATTGCTGAAATATTACTCAATAGGAAAAGTATGCTAAGGAAAGCTAAAATTTGAATAAAAATAGTATACCTAGGTAGGTATTAAATTTAAAAAATATATTATTGGATTCCTTGTGACAAGTTAAATGTTGAACAATGACACATGAAAGAGCTATTTTATAAAATAAAGAGGGTTCTGAAGAGGGTAAAGTGTACTCCTACAAAAGAGAGGCAACTCTGAAAGAGTTTAGTAGACCATAATGATTAAAATATCCAGAATATGTGAAAGCCAGAGACACAGCTTTAATGAAAGCAAGTATCAGGAAGTAAATTATCAATTGCTCACATCTGAATTCTCAAATCAAACTCTGCTTCAAGGGAACATGACCTAAGACAAGTATCAAGGATATATTAATTTTATAACTAAGGGAGGTGATGGCATTATTTGTACTTTGATAGCTCTATTATGTTCACATTTTAGTTCCAATCTGTTAGTCTCCAAGCTTCACTTCAAGATGGACTGGGGCTTTTATAAGAGAGTTACCTAAAATAAACCCTGTTAATGGGTTTGCCATTGGGTTTCCTAAACTCCTTGTGTTTTTATTAAAGATGATTAAGAACTTTATTATCCATAAATGTAAATATTTAACATGTAAATAAATTAAATATTCTTGAATGTGTCCCTCATGCATGACTGGGCTTGACACTACATTATAATCTAATTATTTATTTTGTATCTAACGTAAGGCTTTCTTTATTGTTAATCACCACAAGATAGATAGCCTTGTTGTCTAGATTTTTCTCCCACTCCCCTCCCAAAATAGATGACACAGAGTATAAAGAGAATTTTGCTTTTAACATACAAGACAGTCTACATCTGACTGTGATGCAAACTACATAGAGAGAATTTATAAAGAATTTCTTTATATTTCTTTAAATTTTCTGTATTTTGAAAATTTTATTTCATAATGTCTCTGTTTTAGGTTTAAGGAAAAAAAGATGTTTACAAACACATATGATTATGACTAGTGAAAAATTACTGAAAGTATATCTTTACTTTCCATGGTCACAATTTTTTTTTTCTTTACCACCAAAATGGGTTTATTTGGGAACAGCAAAGAATTTCAATTTGGGACAAGCAGGCTTTGGCAAAAGCCATAGGAAAGTCCAACAAATGAAGAAGAGGAACATTATTTTATAGACAAAAAGGAGGAAATTGGGAGGGGTTGTTTTGAACAAGAGTGCATTGGAGAAAAGCAAGAATTCTGGGTGATGATGGGTTCTCATTGGCTTAGTTGCCAGGGTAGTCAACACAATGGTGTATGAGAGGAGAAATTTTCATACATTTAAGGTTTGCCTTGGCTGCAACTTGCATATGAGTTTGTATTTATTATCTGCATGAAAGGTTTGCAAAGCCCTCTGTGATTGCCTTTTATATAAGACATTAACTTCCTCAAAACATTAAACATCAATAGAACTGACTATTTTGTTATGCTCTAAGAGGAAGAACCCACTTTTCTTTCTGAATTAAGGACCTAAACAATTGACTTAAAGATGATTTCAAATTTGTCCAATCCCCATTTGTCAGTTAGGAATTTTACTCTGCTTTAATGCAAATAACAAATAGAGTTGTACATTTTTAAAAAATTACATATTACTCACCTAGAAAGTTGGATCTAATTTGGTCAAATATTTAGTTAACTAATTCTAGTAAATAAAATTACATTAATTTTATATTCCATTATTAACTCTAAAATAAAAAGTCTTGGAAATAGACATTTTTATAGACTAGATAAACCTGTTTTCTCCATTTCAGTTAGTGTTATTCACTAAGATTTTCAAATCAGAAAAGAGGGAACCAAATTTTTTTCTTCATTCTTCCTTACCTTGATACATGGAATATGGTATCCATTGCTAAATACTAGTTATTCTACCTTCAAAATATATCTTGAATCTATATACATTTTATTTAAATCTACTGCTAATACTCTAGTTTAAGGCATTGTGATTGCTCATCTAAGCTGTGGAAGCAACTCCCTAAATAATTAGGTTCTTCTCTTGCTTTCTCTAGTACTACTCTTTCCTACATAGCAGCTAAAGGGTTATTTTGATTAAATCTACATTGCGTAATTTTAGTTTCCTGCTTATAAATTTTCAATGGCTACTCATACTACTTAGAATAACTTGGAATCCTTAGTGTAGTAGGTTGATGTGTGCCCCCCAAAAGATATGTCCAAGCCCTGTAACCGTGAATACGACCTTTCTGGAAATAGTTTTTTTGGTTGTTTTTTTTACAGATGCAATTAAGCTAAAAATCTTCAAATGAGACCCTTCTGGATTTAGAGTGGATCCTAAATCCAATGACTAGTGTCATAAGAAGAGATCTGGGGCACAGGAGTCATAGCAGAAGGCGATCTGCTGATGCAGGCAGAGATTGGAGGACAACCACAAGTCAAGGAATGCAAAGGATCTCCAGCATTCATCAAAACATAGGAGGGGAGAACGGAGTGAATGCTTCCTTAGCATATTTAGAGGGAGTGCGGCTCTGCAGATACCTTGATTTCAGACTTCTGTCTGTCAGAACTGTCAAAGAATAAATTTCTATTGTTTTAGCCACCAAGTTTGTGGTAATTTGTAACAGCAACCCTAGGAAACTCATACACACTCAGTGGCCTACAAACCTCAGTAAGTTCTGGTCTTTACTATATCAAACCAAACCTTATCTCATGGCATTCTCCTCTTCATTTATTACACATGGCTGTTTCTGTTCTTACAATATACCATAATCTTTGCACTGGCTCTTCTCCCTGCCAAGAATGCTCTTTCCCCAGATCTTCCCATGTAGACTTTCTCATACTTCAGGTTCCAGCTTAAATGTCATCTCCTGAGTGAAAATACCCTTATCAATACCAAAATTTGCTTATTATGTCATCAACTATAATTGCACCTACTTTATGTCCTTATAGTAGTTTGCATTTTGCAATTTTTATTTGTTTATTTTCTGTACATTTCTTAGTCTGTACATTAGTTTGTACAATTATTGAGAAAAGATAATATGTATTTTCAAACACCATGCTATATCCAATGCCTAGCATAAGGCCTAAAATAAAATACTCAATAAATGTGTGCTGAATGAGTGGATGAATGAAAGAATTAAGTTGCTCAGTTATTGTGAAAAGGATTTAATATGTTTTCCTGACAAATGTGCATTGCTTATTTTTGGAAATATTAACTACAAATAAAAATTCACTTGAAACATTTTATTAAGTTGACCAAAATGACTTTCATTATTGTCCTCACCCGCAGTTTGTTCCAGTTCCTAGTAAATAGCACAAACCTGGGAAAACTTGGGCCCAACACATATATCTCTCAGAATTCATACCTATTCTGCTGTCAGAATATTTCCAGTGCCTCACAGAGTTGTGTTGCAATGTCACATTTCAATAATAGGTGCTTTAATTTTGCATGTTGCATAATTCAGTCTAAAACCAACCTTACTGGAAATCTTTAACTTATGAAAAAAATGAGAACCTGGTTTTATAAATACCTAAATATTTATATTTGTCTTAGAAAATAATAATAAACCTCTAAGCAGAATAGTGCTTTCTCATGAATGGAAAAAAAAAAAAAGCATTCCTAGGCAATAGAGAATCTTATGTAGTTGTGCTAAATTAACTTGAGTTGTTCATTTATAGTTACTTGCCAATGTCAAAGCAAAGAACCCCTGTGACTATGTTGATATGTTAGTTACTGTGAGAATAAGAGGTTCGATAAATATGTAGTGAAGCAGTCACAAGAGTAAAACAAATGCCATGCTGAAGGAAATAGTGTTAAGTTCAAAAATCTATATTTCTTGACATTTCCTTGGGTATAAAAAACCTCTCATCTGATAGAGTTAAACTTATTTTTAAAAATTGAGCTAAATGAATAAAAACAATGGGTGTTTAAAGACATGGGGTAAAACAAAACAGGCAAAACTTTCATAACTAAAGGGCATGTAACTCATAATTTACACATTTTTATGTCAAATGCTAAAGGTCCTATAGATTTATTAATATGTTACTCAGATTGACTCTGTACCATTTCTGTAGAATGATGATGATAGAAGCAGATAAATTGTTGTCTTTTCTACAGGATCAGCATATTCTCAGAACAATCCCTTTAACTATCACTTGAGACTAAAAAGAGGTAACACAGAACACAGTGTAGCACCAGGTCTCTAATTGAATTTCATTGCCTGTATAATTTTTTTATCATATTGCAGGACTCTATGCACCATTATCAAGGAATTTCAAGCTCAAATAGCAATGTGATTCATTATTCTCTGACCTGAGAACTACTGATATTTACATTCCTTGATGTCTGATGAAATGCATGTTGATATAAAAATTACTTAGTCAGCCTCCAAGATGGCCTAATAATCTCCACTTGCTAATATTCCTTTGTGTTGTCCCTGCCTACACTGTGTCAGCATTGGTGTATAGGACTGATAGGATATAGCAGAAGGAACGGTATTAGCTTCTGACATTATGGCTTCTCTCTCTCATTCTCTCCTTTTTATCTCTTTGCCCATTTGCTCTTGAAAGCTTCAGAATGAAGCCAGCTGCCATGTTCTGGGGAGAGGTCCATGTGATGAGGAACTGAGGCCTCCTGCCAATAGCCAAGAAGGAAGTATGAGCTTGGAAATAGATCCTCCAACACCAGTTGGGCCTTCAGATGACTGCAGCCTTGGCCAACATCTGGACTTCAACTTCATGACAGACCTTCAGTTAAAGCCATTCAGCTAAACAACTTCAAATTCCTAACACAGAAATTATGAGATAGTAAATGATGTTTTAAAACAATAAATTTGGGGGTAATTTCATACACAATAATAGATAAATACATATACCATTTACACAGACATTTATATCAGATTATATTTGAAAACAGAATAATTGTGATTTTGGACAAGAAGCAATTAAAAAAAGTTCATGAACTAATTATACAAATATTGTTAAGGATTTAGAAAAAACATGACCTAACCTCAATTAACCTGATCTAATCAATTGACAGTCAAGTTGGATTAAATATGCAGAGTTTTATTATGTTAAAGACTTTAAATGTGATCCCGTATGGAAAGCTATCAAGGATGCTTTCATTAGGGATTAGGAGTTATAAATACTCCTAATTATGCATCATAATTTATAATCTCATTTTTGAATCAATATGTATAATTTTTAAAACAATATTCCTATTTAGGGAAAGAGATAAAATATTCCTCAAGACATATAAATTTATATTTCAGTTATTCTAAAATATTATATATGAGACCTAATTGTCTCTATTTATAATTGTCTAATAACAATTTGTAAATATTTTGTAAAATATATGTAAATAAAAGCTAACAAAACATAAAACTACTAATAATTCACATTTTTATTGTATTATAGGTGCTAATATGTTTTTTAGTTTGGTATAAGTGAAATTATGCTATGACCAGTAAATTAATAATTCTGTTTCTATATAAAAGAAATATGAGTTTGGTGAGATGCTGTCTTTGTTGCTGGGTTATATAATAATACAGTTGAATAAAATGTAGTATTTGGGGAAATTCTAGTAAATGGCCATAGATTGTACATAATTACTTACTTTAGTAAAGGTTGATAACATAAGGAATCATTGCAATATTTTCTAGTGAAAAAGAATGCATGATGTGTTTCTCCCTATTGCTCATTCCAAAGTATTTTTTAATCAAAACTATGAAGGTTGTGGACACATGGAAAAATAATCAGACAGTTAAAAAGAGGCTGTAGTCACAAAGCACGGAGTTGATCTCCCTGTGCTATGCAGCTGCTTCCCACTAGCTATCTATTTTACATTCAGTAGTGTATATATGTCAACGCTGGGAGGGAGACGCAAGAGAGAGGGGATATGGGGATATATGTATATGTATAGCTGATTCACTTTGTTATTCAGCAGAAACTAACACAACATTGTAAAGCAATTATACTCCAATAAAGATGTTAAAAAAATAAAGTAAAATAAAAAAAACAGCTCCAAACATCTCTGGTTAGACTAGGATTCCAACATGCAGCCAGGATTGAGAATCTACCATCTAAGCTAATGGCTTTTCCATTGGTTAAATTTGCACTTTTGTAAAGTAATGATTGTGTTATTGACTGACTTTTAGAATGCTGAGGTAAATAATAATATAATTGCTATAACTGACTAGTATTGAAAATATAAACAGTGAGCATTATAAACAGATTTCCATTGGGAATACAGATGTCAATAAATATAGTGGCATAAATGAATAAAAGAAGTAATGATTTTGCACAAGCAGCTAAAAAAGAAAGTATAGAAACCACGGAATAGCTACTAACTAAATTTAATGGTGAGTCATTTTATTTGTATTTCTAACTATGTTGTCTGTTATAAGAACTGATTATCAGATAGTGAATAAAACTATCAATATTTTCACATGAATTGCAAAGAAAACACAGTGGCCCAACTAGTAAACCAATTGTCATTTGGACAAATTATGCAAACTCATCTTTTTTTTAAAGATGTTTTTGATGTGGACCATTTTTAAACTCTTTATTGAATATGTTACAATATTGCTTCTGTTTTATGTTTCGGATTTTTGGCCCTGAGGCATGTGGGATCTTAGCTTCCTGACCAGGGATTAAACCTGCACCCCCTGCACTGGAAGGTAAAGTCTTAACCACTGGACCACCAGGGAAGTCCCTGCAAACTGATTGTTTAAAAAATCTATTTGGATATAATTTTCAGGAAACTAAGGTGACATTCAGTGTTGAATGAATTATAATGAAAACAAGGAATATAATACTATAACTAAGAAATTTGTGAAAGTAATCACAAAGATAATAACAAATCTTATTGCTGAAGGAAAGCAAATAAGCCTAAGAACACTGTTGTATATTGCATAATATTAATGTTGTGAAATATTTAAGAGAATACACTATCATATATTCATACTATTAAATATATTAATTAACAATATAATGAATAAGCTTTTAGCATATATATGGCCTGCATGTTAGACAGATATTCTACAGAACTTCTTTTTTGTCACTGAAAATTCATGTTGTGAAAAATATACACACATACATATTTTTTAATTAAAAAGACTATGAACCACAATACATATTTGAAAGGATATATTGAGAGTCAAAATTACACTTGGAGTAAAAAGTCATTGTTATTTAGATTAAAAAAATTTGTATCTGAAGGTCAATCCAGACATGATTTATTCAGACAACACATTGTTGGTATTCAATTGTATGTCTCTTCATTTCAATTCAGTGTTGGAGGAAATAGTGAACAGTGAGAATGAAATTAAATTATATTCATTTTTCAAATGCTCTGAGAAGAAATGGGCATAAACCACAAAATACATATTTTCTCTTTGATTATGTTGTCTGTCTCATTTTCCTTAATATTTGCTCTTGTAATGGAACACAAAGAGCTTTTGTTTTTAAAATGATCACCTGGTGAAATTGGCATGTTACCTTGGTATGGCATGCCATCTATCTACTCGTTGACCTCATGTGGTTTGCATAATCTTTTGAACTTATTAAGTCATAGTTCTTATCTCATTAATCTTTTTGATCAGAAAACCAAGCAACTGTATGCCTTTATCAGAGGTAGATGGACTAAGGTCTACAGGGCATAGAAACTGATCATTAAAATATGGATTCCAGTATATTACTTTTTCAATGAGAAATATATTTGCACCATGGACCAAAATGGTTTAATCTGCACACTCATCACTTTCTCTCTCGGTATGTAACCAATGGGGAAAAAATAGCATAGAAAAATATGAAGAAAATAAGGAAACCTCACCTACAGACTTATCAATAGATGAAAAGGGCCATTGTTAAGATTATTCTGCATAAAATTTAAATATTATAATATCATGTCTTAAATTTTGCATTCCTTATATTTTTACTTAATTTTTTAATGATATTTATAACAATCTTTGGATATTTTACATTATTGCCTCCATTGCAATTTTTGATATAGATGTGTTGTAGTTTATTACTCCTATAAAATAGGTTATTATATTATCTCCAATAGGCAGATATTACAAACAAGCCTGTGATGAACATCTTTGTCAACACTTCTCTTTATTTTCTTAGGAAAGGATCCCCAAAATGGAACTATTGTGCATCAAAGTATCAGCATTGTAAAGGACCTTGCAGTACATTCCTCTATCTGTTTCTAGCATGTTTATAATAATATATATTTCCAGCAGTAATATATAAGAATGCCTGGGGTAGGAGGGATATATTGGGATTATGGGATTAACAGATGTACACTATCATACATAAAATAGATAAACAACAAGAATTTACAATATAGCACAGGGAATTCAATATCTTATATTCAATATCTTAAACTATAATGAAAAAAATAAAAAAAATATAGATATATAGATATATATGTATTATGAAGTCACTTTACTGTATACCTGAAACTAACACAATATTGTAAATCAACTATACTTCAGTTAAAAAAAGTTTTTTAGGGCTTCCCTGGTGGCGCAGTGGTTGAGAGTACGCCTGCCGATGCAGGGGACACAGGTTCGTGCCCTGGTCTGGGAAGATCCCACATGCCGCGGAGTGGCTGGGCCCGTGAGCCATGGTCATTGATCCTGCGTGTCCGGAGCCTGTGTTCCACAACGGGAGAGGCCACAACAGTGAGAGGCCAACATAAGTTTTTTTAAAAAGAGGCTATAGAGTGTAAACTAGAATTCATGAAATTTTTCCAGTCTCTAGTATTTTCTCTATCTATACAATGCTGATCCAAAATCACCACTAGAAACTATTTTTCAGTCAGAGTTCTGGCAGAAAAGAAATGACATATTCAAGGTGGTTTATTGAGAAGAGTTCAGAGAAGTGCTATATCTAAAGGTGTGAGAGAGGGTATAAAAAGTCAAATGAAAAGTGAGGCACCCAGGGCTAGGAACTACTGGTTCATAGATGTGAAGTAGCCAGCCCAGGGAGTAGTTAATGAATACAGAAAAAAAAAAATGGCTGTAAGTGTGGGAGGGCCCTCTCACAGGAGGAACACACCTATCTCTTGTTCACTCAGAAGGGAGAGAGAGTGGCAAAAATACCCCACCTCTTCCTTTGCGATTTTCCCTTGTTACTGCAAATGTATGATTTTTGTCAAAAATGCAAGAGCAAGCTAGAGGTAAAGGGGCTCACAAGGGGCTCACTGATGCAGTTCATGAAAATCATATCTCCCAGGGCACATGGAAGTGCAAAGAATGGAGATTGGATCTGGAGAGGATAACTAGAAATAAGCAGCACATCTGCAATCACCAGTGAAAAATTGTGATGATTTCTATGACAGGAAATGATTCTATACTTTTGAGAATGTTAACAATAAAGAGCAATGTTTCAAGTAAGAGAGGCTTTGTATAATAGTTATATTTTTTCCAGTTAATGGTAAATCTAACACACTCTGCATTCCATATTAATCATAATCTTTCCCATGTCCCTTTTTTTTCAGAGTTTTCTACTATATACACTAAGCACAATTAAACACAACCTTTTACTGAATTTGTTATTATTCTTTCCTTTGTTTCTAGTTTCAGTGGACACCTTGTCTTGTCATTAAGCAAAAAGACAGGTGGTTAATGATCTAATTCTAACATTCCCATTCTAATTACTCAGTACTCTGGTCATGTAATCTATTAATTCTGTTGCCCTGTTACCTATGCAATTAATAAAATTATACTGAATAAATATGCCAGATATTATAAGTTGTGATGTTGTATATCCACATGTTATTATCAAAGTATTTGAAATATTCCTAAAATTGAAAAAAAACATAGATTTTTAAAAAACTCAATTCTATTTACTTGTCAACAATTCAAATATTTTAATTTCATTTTTTATTTTTGCTATGTACAAAAATAATGATATTGACATAGAAGTTTGTTTTACTTTATATTACCACACTATTGATTACCTTAGTTTCCTTTTCTTCTATTATCAGTTACTTATAGGCAAGACCTGTTTCTTTGTTTATTTATTTGTTTTGGATGTGCATAACTTAAAATAGTACCTGCCATATAGTAAGCTCAAATAAATACTTTTATGAGTGAAAAGATTACATTTCATGGTATTTCTTCTCTTTAAGAGTTGAAATGTCTTAATTCTAGCTATCATGTTGTAACAAAGACATAATCTTTAATTAGCTACAATGACATTCAGGGGCAGATAGAGACTGAAACATAGATAACCATAGAGATATTTATTGTCTACTAACTTTCTATTAAAGGATTAAAACACATATACACACTACTATATATAAAGTAGATAACTAATAAGGACCTACTGTATAGCAAAGGGAACTCTACTAAACACTCTGTAATGACCTATATGGGAAAAGAATCTAAAAAAGAGTGGACATATGTATAAGTGTAACTGATTCACTTTGCTGTCAGCAGAAATTAACACAACATTGTAAATCACCTGCACTCCAATAAACAATATTAAAAAAATTAAAAATGATAGAAAAAATAAAAATAAATTAAAAAGATTAAAACAAGTTAAACCTACTATTCTGTACAATATTTGTCAAATATATTAATGGCTATCTAATACCATTTCATTAAATTGTGCTATTTACTGTGTTAACCACCTATGCATTCTTTTTTTCTTTTTTAAATTTTTTAACATCTTCATTGGAGTATAATTGCTTAACAATGGTATGTTAGTTTCTGCTTTACAACAAAATGAATCAGTTATATATATACATATGTTCCCATATATCTTCCCTCTTGTGTCTCTCTCCCTCCCACCCTCCTTATCCCACCCCTACAGGCAGTCACAAAGCACCGAGCTGATCTCCCTGTGCTATGCGGCTGCTTCCCACTAGCTATCTACCTTACGTTTGGTAGTGTATATATGTCCATGCCTCTCTCTCTCCTTCTCACAGCTTACCCTTCCCCCTCCCCATGTCCACAAGTCCATTCTCTAGTAGGTCTGTGTCTTTATTCCTGTCTTACCCCTAGGTTCTTCATGACATTTTTTTTTCTTAAATTCCATACATATGTGTTAGCATACAGTATTTGGCTTTCTCTTTCTGACTTACTTCATTCTGTATGACAGACTCTAGGTCTATCCACCTCATTACAAATAGCTCAATTTCATTTATTTTTATGGCTGAATAATATTCCATTGTATATATGTGCCACATCTTCTTTATCCATTCATCCGATGATGGACACTTAGGTTGTTTCCATCTCCAGGCTATTGTAAATAGAGTTGCAATGAACATTTTGGTACGTGACTCTTTGTGAATTATGGTTTTCTCAGGGTATATGCCCAGTAGTGGGATTGCTGGGTCACATGGTAGCTCTATTTGTAGTTTTTTAAGGAACCTCCATACTGTTCTCCACAGTGGCTGTATCAATTTACATTCCAACCAACAGTGCAAGAGGGTCCCCTTTTCTCCACATCTTCTCCAACATTTATTGTTTCTAGATTTTTTGATGATGGCCATTCTGACTGGTGTGAGATGATATCTCATTGTAGTTTTGACTTGCATTTCTCTAATGATTAATGATGTTAAGCATTATTTCATGTGTTTGTTGGCAGTCTGTATATCTTCTCTGGAGAAATGTCTATTTAGATCTTCTGCCCATTTTTGGATTGGGTTGTTTGTTTTTTGTTATTAAGCTGCATGAGCTGCTTATAAATTTTGGAGATTAATCCTTTGTCAGTTGCTTCATTTGCAAATATTTTCTCCCATTCTGAGGGTTGTGTTTTGGTCTTGTTTATGGTTTCCTGCTTTCTATCCTGTTCCATTGATCTATCTTTCTGTTTTTGTGCCCGTACCATACTGTCTTGATTACTGTAGCTTTGTAGTATAGTCTGAAGTCAGGGAGCCTGATTCCTCCAGCTCCGTTTTTCGTTCTCAAGATTGCTTTTGCTATTCGGGGTATTTTGTGTTTCCATACAAATTGTGAAATTTTTTGTTCTAGTTCTGTGAAAAATGCCAGTGGTAGTTTGATAGGGATTGCATTGAATCTATAGATTGCTTTGGGTAGTAGAGTCATTTTCACAATGTTGATTCTTCCAATCCAAGAACATGGTATATCTCTCCATCTATTTGTATCATCTTTAATTTGTTTCATCAGTGTCTTATAATTTTCTGCATACATGTCTTTTGTCTCCTTAGGTAGGTTTATTCCTAGGTATTTTATTCTTTTTGTTGCAATGGTAAATGGGAGTGTTTTCTTGATTTCACTTTCAGATTTTCCATCATTACTGTATAGGAATGCCAGAGATTTCTGTGCATTAATTTTGAATCCTGCTACTTTACCAAATTCATGGATTAGCTCTAGTAGTTTTCTGGTAGCATCTTTAGGATTATCTATGTATAGTATCTGTCATCTGCAAACAGTGACAGCTTTATTTCTTCTTTTCCGATTTGGATTCCTTTTAATTCCTTTTCTTCTCTGATTGCTGTGGCTAAAACTTCCAAAACTATGTTGAATAAGAGTGGTGAGAGTGGGCAACCTTGTCTTGTTCCTGATCTTAGTGGAAATGCTTTCAGTTTTTCACCATTGAGGACGATGTTGGCTGTGGGTTTGTCATATATGGCCTTTATTATGTTGAGGAAAGTTCCCTCTATGCCTACTTTCTGGAGGGTTTTTATCATAAATGGGTGTTGAATTTTGTCAAAAGCTTTCTCTGCATCTATTGAGATGATCATATGGTATTTCTCCTTCAATTTGTTAATATGGTGTATCATGTTGATTGATTTGCGTATATTGAAGAATCCTTGCATTCCTGGAATAAACCCCACTTGATCATGGTGTATGATCCGTTTAATGTGACGATGGATTCTGTTTGCTAGTATTTTGTTGAGGATTTCTGCATCTATGTTCATCAGTGATATTGGCCTGTAGTTTTCTTTCTTTGTCACATCCTTGTCTGGTTTTGGTATCAGGGTGATGGTGGCCTCGTAGAATGAGTTTGGGAGTGTTCCTCCCTCTGTTATATTTTGGAAGAGTTTGAGAAGGACAGGTGTTAGCTCTTCTCTAAATGTTTGATAGAATTTGCCTGTGAAGCCATCTGGTCCTGGGCTTTTGTTTGTTGGAAGATTTTTAATCACAGTTTTGATTTCAGTGCTTGTTATTGGTCTGTTCATATTTTCTATTTCTTCCTGATTCAGTCTTGGCACGTTGTGCACTTCTAAGAATTTGTCCACTTCTTCCATGTTGTCCATTTTATTGGCATAGTGTTGCCTGTAGTAATCTCTCATGATCTTTTGCATTTCTGCAGTGTCAGTTGTTACTTCTCCTTTTTCATTTCTAATTCTATTGATTTGAGTCTCATCCCTTTTCTTCTTGATGAGTCTGGCTAATGGTTTATCAATTTTGTTTATCTTCTCAAAGAACCAGCTTTTAGTTTTATTGATGTTTGCTATCATTTCCTTCATTTCTTTTTCATTTATTTCTGATCTGATTTTTATGATTTCTTTCCTTCTGCTAACTTTGGGGTTTTTCTTGTTCTTCTTTCTCTAATTGCTTTAGGTGAAAGGTTAGGTTGTTTATTCGAGATGTTTCCTGTTTCTTAAGGTAGGATTGTATTGCTATAAACTTACCTCTTAGAATTGCTTTTGCTGCATCCCATAGATTTTGGGTCGTCGTGTCTCCATTGTCATTTGTTTCTAGGTAGTTTTTAATTTCCTCTTTGATTTCTTCAGTGATCACTTTGTTATTAAGTAGTGTATTGTTTAGCCTCCATGTGTCTGTATTTTTTACAGATCTTTTCCTGTAATTGACATCTAGTCTCATAGCATTGTGGTCAGAAAAGATATGTGATACCATTTCAATTTCTTAAATTTACCAAGGCTTGATTTGTGACCCAAGGTATGATCTATCCTGGAGAATGTTCCATGAGCACTTGAGTAAATAGTGTATTCTGTTGTTTTTGGATGGAATGTCCTATAAATATCAATTGAGTCCATCTTATTTAATGTATCATTTAAAGCTTGTGTTTTCTTATTTATTTTCATTTTGGATGTACTGTCCATTGGTGAAAGTGGGGTGTTAAAGTCCCCTAATATGGATATGTTACTTTCGATTTCTGCTTTTATAGCTGTTAGTATTTGCCTTATGTATTGAGGTGCTCCTATGTTTGGTGCATTGATATTTACAATTGTTAAGTGTTCTTCTTCAATCAATCCCTTGATCATTATGTAGTGTCCTTCTTTGCCTCTTCTAATAGTCTTTATTTTAAAGTCTATTTTGTCTGATATGAGAATTACTACTCCAGCTTTCTTTTGGTTTCCATTTGCATGAAATATTTTTTTCCAGCCCCTTACTTTTAGTCTGTATGTGTCTCTAGGTCTGAAGTGGGTCTCTTGTAGACAGCAAATATATGTGTCTTGTTTTTGTATCCATTCAGCCAATCTGTGTCTTTTGGTGGGAGCATTTACATTTAAGGTAATTATCGATATGTATGCTCCTATTCCCATTTTCTTAATTGTTTGGGGTTCATTATTGTAGGCCTTTTCCTTGTATTGTGTTTCTTGCCTAGAGAAGTTCCTTTAGCAGTTGTTGTAGAGCTGGTTTTGTGGTGCTGAACTCTCTCAGCTTTTGCTTGTCTGTAAAGGTTTTAATTTCTCCATCAAATCTGAATGAGATCCTTGCTGGGTAGAGTAATCTTGGTTGCAGGTTTTTCTCCTTGATCACTTTAAATATGTCCTGCCAGTCCCTTCTGGCTTGCAGAGTTTCTGCTGAAAGATCAGCTGTTAACCTTATGGGGATTCCCTTATTTGCTGTTTTTCCCTTGCTGCTTTTAATATGCTTTCTTTGTATTTAATTTTTGACAGTTTGATTAATATGTGTCTTGGCGTATTTATCCTTGGATTTATCCTGTATGGGACTCTCTGTGCTTCCTGGACTTGACTAACTATTTCCTTTCCCATATTAGGGAAGTTTTCAACTATAATCTCTTCAAATATTTTCTCAGTCCCTTTCTTTTTCTCTTCTTCTGGAACCCTTATAATTCGAATGTTGGTGCATTAATGTTGTCCCACAGGTCTCTGAAACTGTCTTCAGATCTTTTCATTCTTTTTTCTTTATTCTGCTCTGAAGTAGTTATTTCCACTATTCTATCTTCCAGGTCACTTATCCGTTCTTCTGCCTCAGTTATTCTGCTATTGATCCCACCTAGAGTATTTTTAATTTCATTTATTGTGTTGTTCATCGTTGTTTGTTTCATCTTTCGTTCTTCTAGGTCCTTGTTAAATGTTTCTTGCATTTTGTCTATTCTATTTCCAAGATTTTGGATCATCTTTACTATCATTATTCTGAATTCTTTTTCAGGTAGACTGCCTATTTCCTCTTCATTTGTTAGGTCTGGTGGGTTTTTACCTTGCTCCTTCATCTGCTGTGTGTTTTTCTGTCTTCTCATTTTGCTTATCTTACTGTGTTTGGGGTCTCCTTTTTGCAGGATGCCGGTTCGCACTTCCCATTGTTTTTGATGTCTGGCCCCAGTGGCTAAGTTTGGTTCAGTGGGTTGTGTAGGCTTCCTGGTGGAGGGGACTAGTGCCTGTGTTCTGGTGGATGAGGCTGGATCTTGTCTTTCTGGTGGGCAGGTCCATGTCTGGTGGTGTGTTTTGGGGTGTCTGTGGACTTATTATGATTTTAGGCAGCCTGTCTTCTAATGGGTGGGGTTCTGTCCCTTTTTGCTAGTTGTTTGGCATAGGATGTCCAGCACTGTAGCTTGCTGGTCGTTGAGTGAAGCTGGGTGCTGGTGTTGAGATGGAGATCTCTGGGAGATTTTTGCCGTTTTATATTATGTGGAGCTTGGAGGTCTCTTGTGGACCAGTGTCCTGAAGTTGGCTCTCCCACTTCAGAGGCACAGCACTGACTCCTGGCTGAAGCACCAAGAGCCTTTCATCCACACGGCTCAGAATAAAAGGGAGAAAAAGTAGAAAGAGAGAATTATTAGAAGAAGAAAGAAAGAAAAGAGGGAGGGAGGGAGGGAGGAAGGAAGGAAGAAAGGAGGGAAGGACGGATTAAAAGAAAGAAAGAAAATAAAGTAAAATAAAATAAGATAAAATATAATAACATTATTAAAATAAAAAAATAATTATTAAGAGAAATAAAAACGGATGGATAGAACCCTAGGACAAATGGTGGAAGCAGAGCTATATAGACAAAATCTCACGCAGAAGCATACACATACACACTCACAAAAAGAGGAAAAGGGGAAAAAATCATAAATCTTGCTCTCAAAGTCCACCTCCTCAATTTGGGATGATTTGTTGTCTAAAGGAGGGAAGGAAGGAAAGAAAGAATGAAATTAAAGTAAAATATAATAAAGTTATGAAAATAAAAATAATTATTAAGAAAAAAAATTAAAAAAAAAAAAAGGACAGAAAGTACCCTCGGACAAATGATGCAAGCAAAGCTATACAGACAAAATCTCACAGAGAAGCATATATATACACACTCACAAAATGAGGAAAAGGGGAAAAAATAATAAATCTTGCTCTCAAAGTCCACCTCCTTAATTTGGGATGATTCGTTGTCTATTCATGTATTCCACAGGTGCAGGGTACATCAAGTTGATTGTGGAGATTTAATCCGCTGCTCCTGAGCCTGCTGGGAGAGATTTCCCTTTCTCTTCTTTGTTCTTACAGCTCCCAGGGGCTCAGCTTTGGATTTGGCCCCGCCTCTGCGTGTAGGTTGCCGGAGGGCGTCTGTTCTTTGCTCAGACAGGACGGGGTTAAAGGAGCCGCTGATTCGGGGACTCTGGCTCACTCAGGACTGGGGGAGAGAGCGGCACGAAGTGCGGGGCGAGCCTGCGGTGGTGGAGGCTGGCATGACGTTGCACCAGCCTGAGGCGCGCCATGCGCTCCCTCGGGTAAGTTGTCTGTGGAACCTGGGACCCTGGCAGTGGCGGGCTGCACAGGCTCCCCAGAACGGGGTGTGGATAGTGACCTGTGCTCGCACACAGGCTTCTTGGTGGTGGCAGCAGCAGCCTTAGCGTCTCATGCCTGTCTCTGGGGTCCGCGCTTTTAGCCGCGGCTCACACCCGTGTCTGGCGCTCCTGGACAAGCAGCATTCTTAATCCCCTCTCCTCGTGCACCAGGAAACAAAGAGGGAAGAAAAAGTCTCTTGCCACTTCGGCAGGTCCAGACTTTTCCCCGGACTCCCTCCCGGCTAGCTGTGGTGCACTAGCCCTCTTCAGGCCTTGTTCACGCCACAAACCCCATTCCTCTCCCGGCGCTCCGACCAAAGCCCTAGCCTCAACTCCCAGCCCCGCCCGCCCCGGCGGGTGAGCAGACAAGCCTCTCGGACTGGTGAGTGCCAGTCGGCCCTGATCCTCTGTGCGGGAATCTCTCCGCTTTGCCCTCTGTACCCCTGTTGCTGTGCTCTCCTCCGCAGCTCCGAAGCTTTTCCCCTGCGCCGCCCACGAAGGGGCTTCCTAGTGTGTGGAAACCTTTCTCCCTTCACAGCTCCCTCCCACTGGTGCAGGTCCCGTCCCTATCCTTTTGTCTCTGTTTATTCTGTTTTCTTTTGCCCTAAAGGTACGTGGGGGGTTTCTTGCCTTTTGGGAGGTCTGAGGTCTTCTGCCAGCGTTCAGTAGGTGTTCTGTAGGAGTTGTTCCAAGTGTAGATGTATTTCTGACGTATCTGTGGGGAGGAAGGTGATCTCTGCATCTTACTCTTCCACCATCTTCCCAGAAGCCCCTTATGCATTCTCATTTAGCTTTTCTCATGGAAATTAAAAAGAAGTTAAAGAAATATCTGAAGGAGATAGATATTCCTGGAGTCAACTGTTTAGGGAAGAATTTCTCCGGCACAAAACTGAAAATAAAATTTCAACTTTTGGCTTTCGAGAGGAAAGTGCAACTACTCGTGGGATTATGATTTCTAAGGAACAAACTTTTGAGAATTTATTTTAAAATGTGAATGTTCAGGTAGTAAAGATTAAGATGGAAATTTCTACATTTCTGCAACGGAGCAAGTCAGAGAACACAGGCACCTTATCCTGAGAGAGTTGTCTAATCTATGCTGCTCTCTCTGCCTTGTGATAGCCAAAATGAAATCAAAGTCCTGTTTAAATATTCATGCTTACCTCAGCTATAAGAGGAGAGGAACCTCTGGGCAAAAATGTTAATTTCTTTCTTAGAAGACAACATGACTGTAACAGTTAAAAAGCAAGAAATCACCCAGGAAATATGAAATTTAGGGAAAATAATAATGCTTTCAATTTCATTCTCCTTACATTGCTGATCTGGGAATATTGCATCAAGCAAGGCACATTAACAAAATTAATCAATTAGTTTGAATTTTTCCAATATCTCATGGAAGTCAAACCTAAAAGGGAAGGACCTGAGAAATATCTTCAGGGGAGAACCCACACTGCAGAAATCAATAAACATGTTTATGTAAAAATTCTCTTTATTACAAATAGCTCAATTTCGTTTCTTTTTATGGCTGAGTAACATTCCATTGTATATATGTGTCACATCTTCTTTATCCATTCATCCTATGATGGACACTTAGGTTGTTTCCATCTCCAGGCTATTGTAAATAGAGCTGCAATGAACATTTTGGTACATGACTCTTTTTGAATTATGGTTTTCTCAGGGCATATGCCCAGTAGTGGGGTTTCTGGGTCATATGGTAGTTCTATTTGTAGGTTTTTAAGGAACCTCCATACTGTTCTCCACAGTGGCTGTATCAATTCACATTCCCACCAGCAGTGCAAGAGTGTTCCCTTTTCTCCACACCCTCTCCAGCATTTATTGTGTCTAGATTTTTTGATGATTGCCATTCTGACTGGTGTGAGATGATATCTCATTGTAGTTTTGATTTGCATTTCTCTAATGATTAATGATGTGTTTGTTGGCAATCTGTATATCTTCTTTGGAGAAGTGTCTATTTAGGTCTTCTGCCCATTTTTGGATTGGGTTATTTGTTTTTTTGTTATTGAGCTGCATGAGCTGCTTATAAATTTTGGAGATTAACCCTTTGTCAGTTGCTTCATTTGCAAATATTTTCTCCCATTCTGAGGGTTGTCTTTGTAATGAGGTGGATGGACCTAGAGTCAGTCATACAGAGTGAAGTAAGTCAGAAAGAGAAAGACAAATACCATATGCTAACACATATATATGGAATTTAAGAAAAAAAAAAAAGTCATGAAGTACCTAGGGGTAAGACAGGAATAAAGACACAGACCTACTAGAGAATGGACTTGAGGATATGGGGAGGGGGAAGGGTAAGCTGTGACAAAGCGAGAGAGTGGCATGGACATATATACACTACCAAACGTAAAATAGATAGTTAGTGGGAAGCAGCCACATAGCACAGGGAGATCAGCTCGGTGCTTTGTGACCACCTAGAGCGGTGGGATAGGGAGGGTGGGAGGGAGGGAGATGCAAGAGGGAAGAGATATGGGAACATATTTATATGTATAACTAATTCACTTTGTTATAAAGCAGAAACTAACACACCATCCTAAAGCAATTATACTCCAATAAAGATGTAAAAAAAAAAATCTCTCTAGATACCTGCTTTTCCTTCTCTACGCAACTAAATATGTATTGTTCTCAGGTTTTGTGTCTTCATGTTTCTTTTTTATTCTGGTGACTCTCTTTGAACCCTCTTTTGTCTTTGCAATTTACTCAAGTTCTATCTCTAGCCCTAACCTTTCCCTGATGGATTATTTCCAGTTGGATTCATGATTAGACATTTAGCTTATAATCTGACCCTAGGTCTTTATCTCTCAGACTCAGTATATCCCTATCTGTAAAATTAACAAATTCTGTTACTTGTAATTTCTATCCAAGTGAACCCTGTTTGATGTGTTTAGTTCATCTAAGGAGATAGGACGGTGAGCTCTCAAAGGTGCTTAGATTAAAATCAGAGGACATCCGATTCAGGACTCCTTTGGCCAAAAGTTTGTCAATAGTGAACATTTAAGTTATTCTAGGAAACACTTAACAAATGTTTTCAGCGAACTTCTTTCAATCTGCTTTTTACTAAAATGGAATTATTGTATCTCAAAGAACAACTAAACACCACTATAGCTGAAGTTCAATTTCCAGTTTGCTGGACACGAGCACAGCAAAATCTGCTATTTGAGTATATACAGTTATACCTTCCCATGTTCATTACAGATTAAAGTACTGGAACATCTGACAGGGCTAGTAAAGGAAATGAATAACCCTGAGAGTTCATCTATTGGTTTAAAATTAGGATTTCTAGAAGCATAACTCTTTCTTATTGCATTTACTTTTATGATGGAATTTAATAATTAGCCCACTAATTGTGATAACAAGACCACTCATAAATGTAAGAAATCAAAGATAAATGGGCAAAGCAAATAAATCAATTTATAACTTATAAATGTTGCTCTAGTTTTAAAGTTTGAATTTAAATTCAGTTCAGTCCCATTCTGTACAGCCCTTTTCTAAAATGTAAAACCTATATATCTGAGTTGCTTAGAAATTTGCCATTAAATTAATCTTATTTTCTTTTTTTATGAGTTCATCAATCTATACAATATTTTAATCAAATTTCAAGATTACAACAACAAATGCAACTGACAATAAACAGGTCTGGGAATAGACACAACTGACTCCTGGTAAGCAAACAGTTCAACCAGTGGGAGAATTGCACAAGTGTACTAAAGTATCCTTCTGGCTGCAAATGCTATGGGCACCCATCAGTATGTTTCACAGTAAAAATGGAAATAATCAGTGTGTTAAGTAGGATAAGTGAAAGTTAAGTGCACATCTACTACATTGTAAATGCATATGTGGTGCACAACTTCATGAAGTTGATAGTTTAAAAAGCCTTGCACATAGGCTGATTCTATCTGAGTAGTCATCTATGAGCCCAGATCTATCTAAGACATTTCTATGAAACAATATGTGGTTCATCTCTTATTCATAAGTTAGTGCTTGTTATTTGTGTACCAGGGAATGAAATCAAATAAGCAGAGAAACACAGAAAACACCAGGAGAATTAGAACCTTAAATGTGGGTGTTTTCACAAAATGAGAATTTGTTTTAAAAAGAGAGGGAGATGTAGTCTGGTCCAGTGGGCCAGATGTCAAAGAGTGGGGAAGAAAGTGGGGATAGCAAAGGTTTGGTGGAAATGGGGAAGCTATACTAGAGCTAATCAAGAGACCCTACATCCTTGGTCACCTGTATATTTCTTTCCTTCTAGATCCATGGAAAATTTTATTATATGCTAGTTTTGGTAGCCAGGAGACAAAAGAGAAGAGGTTATCAATGGAGACCAACTTTTATTGTTATTTTGTTAGGAAAATCCAGTCTTATTTAGCTTTTAGACAATCCATTTGTGGTTTGTCCTATCATTAAGCACATTGACATTTCTGAAGAGTGTTCTTCTGGAATGCCACTTAGCTACTAAGAAGAAATGATGAAGTACAAGCTGCCTTCTCAGAAATGTCTGACCCTCTAAACTGTCTGCAATGAAAGGAATATTAAGTAATAGAGTTTCTGTAAAGCAAAGCATCACTTCTTGTATGTGGTTTTCTGGTACTAGTTTACTATTTAAAATTACATTTGTCTTCCTTCAGAATCATTACTATAAAGGTAAGCTGTTTTCAAAAGCTTAGTGATAGCTTCCTGACTTACCATAAATAATCACATCTTATTCTCTAGTATGTCAGTAGTTTAGTATTTTGTCTTTACATTCTACAAGCTTGGTTTCATAAAAACAAAATCCCTAAAATATTTATTCAGCATGTGGAAGATATCTGATTTAGCAGCATTTTTGTTTGTTTTGTTTTGTTTATTTTTTGTTGAAGCATACTTGATTTACAGTGTTGTGTTAATTTCTGCTGTACAGCAAAGTTATTCAGTTATACAAATATATGCATTCTTTTTTATATTCTTTTCCATTAGGGTTTATCATAGGATATTAAATATAGTTCTCTGTGCTGTACAGTAGGACCTTGTTATTTGTTCATTCTATATATACTACCTTACATCTACTAACCCCAACCTCCCACTCCATCCTTCCCCAACCTGCTCCCCCTTGGTAGCCACAAGTCAGTTCTCTATGTCCATGACACTATTTCTGTTTCATAGATAGTTTCATTTGTGTCATATTTTAGATTCTACATCAAGTAATGTCATATGGTATTTGTCTTTCTCTTTCTGACTTCACTTAGTATGATAATCTCTAGTTGTACCCATGTTGCTGCAAATGGCATTATTTCATTCTTTTTTATGGCTGAGTAGTATTTCATTGCATCTATGTACAACATCTTCTTTATGCATTCATCTGTCGATGGACATTTAGGTTGTTTCCATGTCTTGGATATTGTGAATAGTGCTGCTATGAACATAGGGGTGTGTGTATCTTTTTGAATTAGAGTTTTGTCTTGATATATGACCAGGAGTGGGATTGCTAGGTCATATGGTAATTCTATTTTTAGTTTTCTGAGGAACTGCCATACTCTTTTCCATAGTGGCTCTACCAACTTACATTCCCACCAAGAGAGAAGGATTCCCTTTTCTCCACATCCTCTCCAGCATTTCTTATTTGTAGAGTTTTTAATGATGGCCATTCTGACTGGTATGATGAGGTACCTCAAGTATTAATTTGTGCAAGCTAACAGAGTAATGTTTCAAAATCTATTGCAGCATCCCTATTTGAGATAAAATATTTTCCTCCATGTACATCTGGTATTTAAAATTGGGTTTCTGTAAATTTTCTAGAAAGGAAAAAGAGAAAAAACGTCTTTCACTTACTTAGAGAAATGCAGTCTTTATAATAAGATTCAATATGTTTTCTCTTTGGTCTAGGATGACTCTTAGAATAAGGGTCTTAGAATTACTACACTTAAAGTAAGATGATATTGGGATTTTAGAATTGTAATGTAAAAGATCTGGCTCTTGGTAAAGTTTGCATATTTAAAATATCATGAAATTAAATAACTGTACTGTGTGTAAAGTAATAGAATGAGAGTTAGGACTCCTGTGCTTTAATTTTGATTTTGCATATAACTAATTGTATCACCTTATATATATCTTCAAAATTTTCTGTATTTTTTATTCATCTATAACAATAAAAATTGGGATTATATACTTTCTAAATTCCCTTTTATCCCTAATTAATTTTGGCAACTAGGAAGAAAACCTCACAAATACAGGAAGATAGTATAATGTAGTAGAAAGAATTCTGATCTAGTTATCTACAATATTCCATATCTTGCAATTTTCCATGTGACTGTTTTAGTGTTTGTCTCAATTACAGTTTAATTTTTTTACAGAGAATAGGTAGCCAGGATTGAGGATGAACAAGTGTGAAAGTTCTACTCTAGTACATTAAAAGCATTCTATTCTGGTTTATTAAAAATTCTTTGGATAACATGGCTCTAAAATATTTGACCATAATATATTTGGTATATTTGAAAATGTGTTACACGTAGGGAATTAAAAATTTTAATTTGTTCATTAATTTAACAAACATTCATTGACTAACTTTTATTTTGATGAAGTTCAAATTTATCTGTTTTTTCTTTTGTTCCTTGTGCTTTTGCTCAGTGCCCCCTAGGAAATTATTCACTGTTGGTACTTACTAGAGATTACATTTTACAACAATTTTTATTTCTATGAAATGTTTCAAATAACCATATGTTTATAGGCTCATATTAGTTTAAAAACAATGGCAAAAAACCATTGACCTGAAAAAGAAATTTGTCCTAGAGAAAATATGGTTAAACAATAAGTAAACCTAATATACAAGGAACTAAATCTCCCTTCATGCAAATAAATAAATAGATAAAGTAAAATAAAATATAGAAATAATATTTTCTCCTACTAAGTTAGGAAAAAAAGTTGAAGATACATCCTCTGTTCTTGGGTGGTAGTAAAACCAGGGTACTGTCGCAATACTGGTTTTAATGGATTTAGTACAATCCTTTGGGGAGGTAGGTTTCTCATTATGTGTAAGAGACTTATGTATGTCCCCACATTTTTACCAAGTAATATACCTCTTGGAATTTAACACAAGCAATAATTGAGTATTTGCATAGAAAAATGTTTATACTTAGAAAAAATTAAGTAAATTAATATACATATTCTTAACATATTTTAGAAGATTTATAATTGTAATGATTCAAATTATATAATAGGAAATATTTTACATTGTAAGAGGCAAAAAATATAAATGTGTAATAATAGCTCCAGTATTAAAAAGTATAAAATATAAACAAACATTTTAAAGAAAATAGAAAAAGAAAATTGAGTGGAACTGAGACCCATTTTCTAACATTTTCTTTATTTTTATTATATTTGTGTGACTCAATTTGGATGAAAAATCATGAAGCATGTGTATATTTGATAGATATCGCTATGGTCTGAATGTTTGTGTTTACCCCAAAATTTATATGTTTCAATCCTAACCCTGTAGGTGATGGTATTAGAAAGTGGGACCTTTGGGAGGTGATTAGGTCTAGGTCATGCAGGTCAAGCAGACATGAATAGGTGGATTAGTGCCCTTATAAAATAGATCTCAGAGAGACCCCATCCATGCCTTTTCCACTGTATATGAATACAGAGAAAAGACAGTTGTCTATGAACCAGAAAGCTGGCCTTCAACAGACATTGAATCTACAGACACCTTGGTCTTTGACTTCCTAGGCTCCAGAACTGTAAGAAATGAATGTTTGTTGTTTATAACCTACTGATTCTATTGTATTTTGTTACAGCAGTCCGAATGGATTAAGAAAGAAATCATATGCATTTTAATTACAAAATAATTTGTTAATTGTAGAAAATTTCCAAAAAATTAAGAAAAACATTGAAAATAAAAATCATTACTTATCCTAAACAGAGAACCACTGCCTCCACACTGATTTTTGGAATGGTAGTTTTTCTGTATTTCTCTCTTTCTGTGTCTTTAAAAAAATGGAATTCTGTACATATCTTATGGTAACCTAATATATTGTAAGCTTAACCATAAATAGTAGACAACAAATCTAACTGTACATCTTTGTTCAAAGTCTATTTCTATCAATTACTTGTTGTTAGTCATTTTGGTCCCACTCCATTATTTTTATATAATAAACAATGCCCTAACAATAATTTTATAGATAAAATTTTTCTTATATATCCTTTTCTTTTAATTTGCAAAGGCTGGTAGAAAAAATTTACAACATTCTCATAGTCAATGTAAGGGTGACCCAGTTTCTCTGCATCCTTATGCATTTGGTATTGCTACCATTATTATTTTTGCCATTTGGTAGGTTGTAGTGTTATCTCATGTTTAGTTTTTATTTGTATTTCCAAATAATGTCTAATGATGTTTAAATCTTTTCATATGCTTAATTCTCACCTGTATATCTTCTTTGGTGACATGTCTCCTCATGTCTTTTGCCTGTTTTATAATTGAATTTTTTGTTATGGTGTTATTTTGAAACTAAATTATATATTCATATATGAGTTAAAAACTCTGATGAATGAAATTAAAGAAGAAATAAATAAATGGAGAGGTATTCAATGTTCATGGATAGAAAGACTCAATATTGTCAAGATGTAAATTATTCCCAACTTGATCTGTATAAATAAAATGCAATCCTAATCAAAATGGCAGCAAGTTACTTTATGGTTAATGGCAAACTAATTCTAAAGTTTATATGGCGAGGCAAAAGACCCAGAGTAACCAACACAATATTGAAGAAGAACATAGTTGGAGGACTGACAATTCCCAACTTTACCATAAAACTATAGTAATCAAGACAGCGTGGTATTGGCAAAAGAACAGATAAACAGATCAGTGGAACAGAAAAAAGTCCAGAAGTATCCCCTTATAAATGTAGTCTACTGAAGTTTGACAAAGGACCAAATGCAGTACAATGAAAGAAAAATTGTCTTTTAAGCAAAATGGTGCTGGAACAACTGAATTTCCACATGCAAAAAAAATGAATACAGATATAGACCTTACACCCTACACAAAAATGAACTCAAAGTTGATCACAGATCTAAATATAAAATACAAAACTATAGAACTCCTAGAGAATAGAATAGGAGAAAATCTAGATGATCATGGGTGTGGCAAAGACTTTCTAAATACAACAGCAGAGGCATGATCTATGAAAGAAAGAACTGATAAGCTGGATTTAATTAAAATTAAAAATTTTTGCTCTGTGAAAGACAAGGTCAAGAGGAAAAGATAACGAACCAGATTGGTAGAAAATATTTGCAAAAGACACACATGATAAAGGACTGATATCCCAAATATCCAAAGAACTCTTAAAATTCAATAATAGGAAAACAAACAAACTGAAAAATGGGCTGAAAATCTTAACTGACACCTCACTTAAGAAGATATACAGATGACAAAGTAAGCATATGAATGTTCCACACATATGTCATCAGGAAAATGCAAATTAAAACAACAATAATACCACTACACCCCTATTAGAATGGCCCAAATCTAGAATACTGACAACACTAAATGCTGGTGAGCATTTGATGAAATTGTGAAACAGGAACTCTCACATGTTGTTCCTGGGAATGCAGAACGGTACAGCCACTCTAAAAGACTATTTGGCTGTTTTTTACAAAATAAACATACTTTTACCATATATCCAGCAGTTGTGCTTCTTGATATTTTCTCAAAGGAGTTGAAAACTATATCCACATAAAAATTTGCACACAGATGTTTATAGCAGCTTGATTCATAATTTCTCAAACTTGGAAGTAACCAAGATGTCTAAGGTAGGTGAATGGATAAATAATCTGTGGTATATCCAATCAACAAAATATTATTCAGCAATGAAAAAAAAGAGCTATCAAACCATGAAAAACACAAAGCAACCTTAAATGTATATTACTAAGTGAAAGAAGCCCATCTGAAAGGCTACATATTGTATGATTCCAACCATATAACATCGTGAATAAGGTAATAAGTATGGAGACAGTAAAATGATCAGTGGTTGTCAGAGGCTGGAGAGAGGGGAGGAGGATGAATAAGTGGAGCATAAAAGACCTTTAGGACAGTGAAAACAATTTGTATGGTACCATAGTGATGGATATACGTCATTATACATTTGTCCAAAACCATAGAATGTACAACACCATGAGTGAATCCCTATATAAATTATAGATTTTGAATGATTATGTTGTGTTAATGTATGTTCATTAATTATAACAAATATATTACTCTGGTGGGGGGTGTTAATAATGAGGGAGTCTACATATGTGTGTGGGAGGAAGTATATGGGAAATCTCAGTACCTTCTCAATTTTGCTGTGAACCTAAAACTGCTCTCAAAAAGTAAATCCTTAAAAAAATGATACTGATTTTCATTTTCTGTCCATCAAATTTATGGTTAATTCAATTCTACAATATTGAGTATATCTCTAGTACCTGAGTCATGTTCTAAATATATCTAATGCAGATTCTAACTAGTGAATAAATTTGAATTCTTTGGTATTTCTTTGAATCATATGTTGCCCTACTGCACATAGTACATATTCAATAAATATTTCTAATCTGTTAAAATCAATTAAATGATATAAATGTCATAGAATTTTTAGGAATAGAAAAGAGTTTTAACTGTTTTAAATGTGGCCATTCCTAACTCATTCATGTTAGGATGACTCTTAGAGAATGATATTTTATCACATATCTGATGTTAGATTTGAATAACTGAAGTTATTCTAAAGTTGGCAGTTCTTACATTTAATGGATGAATAAATAGATAACTGAATGCTATGCTCTATGTTTGCTATAAACAATTATTTTGTTGTTTTTTGCTTTGTTTTGTTTTTGCTATATACAATTCTATTATACAATAGTGGTATTTAGAATTTCTGGGAAAAAAACTTTTTGGAAGATATAAAGGTTCCAGTTGGGCTGGTTATAAAGTGGAGAGGAAGGAGAAGGACATATATTCTAGGTTGGATATGAAGAATAAGCAAACCTTCAAGAGAGTAAGGAGATCTGAATGAGTGGATTGAAATTTAAGTATTAAAATATGGAAAATAATGACAGAACTGTTGTGACATAAGAAATATGAGGTTTCAGAGGTTTCTGGGTTGGTGAACACAAGAAGGTGTTGGGAGGATGACCTGGCAGTGAGGGTATGGAAGCAGTAACCCCCTACCCCCATACTTGCCCTATATATCTCTTCCATCTGGCTGTTCCTGGGTTGTATCCTTTTATAATAAACTGGTAATCTAATAAATAAGTGGTTTTCCTGAGTTCTGTGAGCCACTGTAACAAATGATCAAACCCGAGAAGGGGGTCATGGGAACCCCTCACATTCATAGCTGATCAGTTAGGAGCACAAGTGACAACCTGGACATTCAGTTGGCATCTGAAATGCGGTGGGGGTAGTCTTATCAACTGAACCCTTAACCTGTGGGATCTGATACTCACTCCAGGTAGTCTCACAATTAAATTAAATAGTAGGACATCCAGTTGGTGTCCACAGAGCATCAGAGGATTGCTTGGTGTGGGAAAACTACCCAGTCACTTACAGTATAAAAGTATTCTGTGATTAGTAATTGCGAGGAAAAAAAACTGAGTGTTTTTTTTTTTTCCTTTCACCTGTAGGTTGAAACTTATATTATAAATTTGTTTTCAAAGCCAAGTAGAAAAGTTTCGGTTTGCTGCAGTAGGGGTATCATTTTAAGTTATAGGGTAGTCATTTATAATTTCTGTCAATTCTGCTGTAAAAATAACTTTCAAATATATGTATACTTTCAAACTCTTAATCAAATCCACTGTCACACCCTCCACCTAGATTTCTGCAGTACTCTTCTAAATTTTATGTCATCTTTCTAGCCTGCCTCTACTGCATTCTTTGCACTTTGATTCTCAAGTTTTCATTGTCTTCCCATCACACTTATAAAATAGAACACCTCTAACTTGGCCTCCTAGACTTTACATGATAAGTATCTGTCCACCACTCCAGACAGCTCAGAACATCACCTTACTCTATGATCCAGGAGTTTAGCCATTCTTGAGTTCCTCACATGCACCAACTATTTCCCCTACAAATTCCTACACATAACAATGATCTACTCTTCACTTCACAGGCTAGATTTTCCTTCGCATTCTTCAAGTTTCACTATAAGTGTTGGTTTCTCAAAAAAAGCATTTTCTACTTCCACAATACAAAACAGGCCCTTTTTTTTCATAGCACTCTGTTCATTTTCTTCATAGCAGTTATCAGAGTTAGTAATTATATATTTATTTGTGTAATTATTTGTTTACTGTGTCTCCCCAGCAGAATTAAAACATCAGTGAGGCCAAGACAATGTTTGCTCTATGCAGCACAGAGCACAGAGACTGATAATCAACTGATGAGTAAAACTATGACTGATGTGCTAAAATGATATTTTATGAAGATTAGTCTGACAGAATTGTGCAGGATGTATTAGAAAGGAAGAATCTCCAGGTGAGAAATTCATTGAAAGACTATTGTGAAGGGCCTGGTGTGTCATTAGGGAAGAGAGTAATGTAATGATAGTGAGATTAGAAAGACAAAGAAAAATTTCAGTAATATTTATAAGGGAAAAAGTAAGAAGATTTTTTTACATTAGATATTGGGGTATAAGAAAACTTTATCAGTATTTCTACATGTTGTAATACTATTTAGGTATTTCTAGGTATATTATTGATTTGATCTGTAAGCTTTTTTCTATGTTAAGTTCTCATCTTTTATTTGTACATTTACTTTTTATTCTCTATTTTGCATTTGTTTTTCTCTGTGTAGCTTAATCAAAATCAGCTGCTTGGAAAATTACACTGATATTAATAATCCTACAAGACCTCAAAATATAAATTATATAAGGATTTGCAATAAAAGTATGAGAAATACTCATTATGAATTATATACTATTAAGGAAATTTTAATACATTGTACTATATATCTAGGTTGAGTATACATTTAAGTTTGTATCCAGGTTTAGGCCTGATTTCCTGGGGTTATTTTAATAGCATCTATGCTTCACTCTTCGTATTAAAAGTGAGACTTTCCAGATATGAGGAAGAGAGAGTGAGAGAGAGAGAGAATGAGAATGGGTGCATGTGCATAAAATCGCTAAATTTTCCTAATTACCCTAAGTATATTTTCACAAATAAACTGAATAGTCCATGGATTTTATACAGTAGAATAAATCTAAAGTTATTTCCCCCCTCAAGAAAAAACATGGTTAAATTAAAGCCCTATGTTAAATATAAAATCACAGCAGAATGAAAATACATATTACACAGGTATATTTACATAATTATACAATATTTGCAAAGATGTGAATGATGTATCACTATGAATACTTAATATAGTAATATTGGTGACATTCATTTTGTCACCTTTTTGTGAAGGAAACATAGGCTCTTCATATTTAAAGTTTTAAGACTCTTACAAAGCAATAAAACTAAATTCTAACAAAGTACACAGTATATTTAAACATGATGGGTTTCCTCATGAATAGGTCAACAGGAAAACCTACAGTCAACCCGCTGATGATGGTATTGAGTTACTGTCAGTGTAAGAAACTAAAATTTGCTTCATGTTGAGTTACAGGCTAACATAATAATGTGTTTTTAAGTATTATAAAACACACTGGAATAAAATATGCCTGGTAAACTATTCAAAATACACCATTATTTTGATTACATTTCCTCAGAATCATAATGTACATGGCTTTGTTGAAGTCACCATAAATGTTTTATATCAAAGAAATATATATATATCAATATATATAGCTTTGCATGTTACAATTACATTCAGCTTTCTCTATATATAATAAAGCATTTCAATCTTTCTTCCAATCCAGAGCTTCTCTCCTTCTAGTAAGCAGGTGCGATCCATGTTTCCACAGTGGGATAAGATGCCCTACCTTGCCCTTCTACTTCTCCTTTCCTAATCACCATGTTGCTTCTGTTTCTTCCAGGGTCAAGGAGAAGTAATGTTTAGAGGTAAAGGGGCAAAAGCCATTACACTTAAGCAGGAGTGTTTTGTAGTCCTCCTTTGACCACTGACGGCTGTTCAATGCTGTCTGCCATGGCATGAGCCCAACCACTGTTTTTCTCTCTCGGGCATTTCTGTAGACTCTTGGGACACTTGCCTGCCCCTTCCCCACTCCCTCCACTCCTTAAGCCTCTGAACCATACTTGGGCACTATACTCTCTGGCCACATTTCCATGACACATCCTCAGCTCCTTCCCTATAGCAACATACTTCAGGGCTTTCTTCACCTTGAGAAGCAGGCATTTTGTGAAGAATCTTCTCAAGATGAGACTAGCCCAGTTACCCTCTTTTGTATACGTTTGACCATGAAAAATCTCCACGCTTGCCAGATTATTGGTGAAGTGCAGCTCACTCTAACTGCAGCCCTCCTTCTTCATTGTATTCTTTAGGGCAGCTTCAACACTAAAAATCCCATGTGTGCTCTGCTCTGATAGTAGTCAACAAGTTTCTGTAGTTTATAGGAATCATCTAGGGATAAGATGCATCTTTTCTGAAAAGTCCCTCCTATTACTCAGAGGGGGCCTTTACTGGTCTCTTTACTTGGTTTGAGGAGGAAAGTAGTCTGTCTTTCCCCACATAGAGGAATAAAGAAATAAAGATCTGTACTCCGTATAAAAAACAGGAAATTCCTTTTTAAGACTAAATCTCTTTTTAAGCAAATCCCTTTCTATCATCCAACAGCCTACTTTCAGTTTCTCTTCGTTTCTTATATAGATAAATTGCAACTTGGTAATGGGCTTAGGGTTCCAAAACTGGTTCAGGCCACATCTTATCACACCCTAGGAAAAGGATCTAGCACTACTATATTTTCATACTTAACTATTGCTAATTGTCCTCATAGAAATGTCTTCAGACAAAACACTGAAACACTGAAATAAAATTACTCCATTTACCTATCTTTACATATATTCTTTATTGATGAGCAATTTTTGACCTAAATATTTAAAATTAATATTTTCTACATTAGCAGAATAAAGTATAACTCTTGTTAACACTGAAGAAACTATATTTTTGAATATATATCACCATCCTGAATGTTGAATGCTTGTAGGGATAAACATAAACATTTTATTTTTTCTAGATTTCTCAGTTCTGACTGAGCTATATTTTGAATAACTATTTTATTATATTTAATGATGCCTTGATAAGTTAGTTTTTCTATCTGAAGTTACCTACAATCTCCAAAGGAGTAATACATGGAAAAATAATGTTTTAAAATGTATTCTGAGCTATATTAATTTACATGAAAACACAGTCATTATGAAATATCTGTAACTCAATAAATTATGTCTATTCTTTGGATGTGATTTATAGCAACTGACATAACATAGTTGGGGCAGTTAAATTTTGTGTCAACTTGAATAGGCTAGGGTACCCAAATGTTTAGTCAAATACTAATCTAGATGTTGCTATGAAGATATTTTGTAGATGTGTTTTAACAATCAGGTGACTTTAAGTAAAGAAGACTACCCTGAATAATTTGGGTTGGCTTCATCCAATCAATTGAAGGCCTTAAGAGCAAAAGCTGAGGTTTCCCAAATTAGAAGGAATTCAGCTTTAAGGTTGTAACAGAAAAACCCGCCCTGAGTTTCTAGCCTACCAGCCTCTGCCTCATAGATTTTGGACCTGCCAGGCCGTACAACTTCATGAGCCTATCCCTTAAAAGAATCACTCTGTGCATCTATATCTGTATTCTGTCTATATCTTAATTTTTCTGTTTTTCTGGACAACCCTGACTAATATATTAGTTAAATCCATTACAAAAGGCTATTATTCCTTTTATTTATTCCTTTTTAAATTCTGCAGTGATATAGGTCAGATGTAAACAAGATATATTTTACTAATAACATAATCATTATTTCTTGTTTTGTTACTGTGGCTCAGTGTAACAGTTATTTTTTCTTTTATGTTTTTCTTTAATAATTTTCTTTCTTTTAATTTTTATGATTTTATGATTCATGTTAAATTCTAGACAAATGCACAAACTAGAAACCCTCTTTTGTATAACATTTATAAAGAGATTATTGTATCTGCCAACTGAAATATAATTAGACACTGGTGAAAAAGAAAGCTTTATGGACATTTGAAAAGTGGATTCTGTGAAATTAATGTGATTACTGAGGTTCAGAAGTTGAATACATGATATGGATAAATATGATTTTTTATATATAGTTCACAATGAAGTCCTAAAATGACTTATTTTGCCTAAACAAAATTTGAAATTAATAAAATAAAAGGAAAGACCTAGTAATTGTGACTGTTCCACTGTGAATTACCCAATTAAAAGAACTACTCCTCTAGTATACTACTTCTTGTATAAGGGCAATGTTTTACATGCTGGAAGAGAACAACTGACAGTGGGGTCAGCTCTATTAAACACATAACTACCATCCACATGAACTGCTGGTGGGAGAATATTTGGTTTATAATATTCATTTAACTCTTTATTATATCCCAATAATGTACATACAGACATACATACATACATACAAACACACACGTTTGTGGACATTATCACTTCAGAAAACTTTCAAGTAAGAAATTTTCTTACTTGAAAATACAGAGTCATACAGAGTGAAGTAAGTCAGAAAAACAAATATCGTATATTAATGCATAGAGCCTAGAAAAATGGTACAGATGAACCGGTTTGCAGGGCAGAAATAGAGACACAAATGTAGAGAACAAACGAATGGACACCAAGAGGGGAAAGTGGTGGAGTGATGAATTGGGAGACTGGGATTGACATATATACACTAATATATATAAAATGTGTAACTAATAAGAACCTGCTGTATAAAAAAATAAAATAAAATTCAAAAAATAAATTTTTCTTGAGTTCTTTAGGCTATAAATGCATTTAAATAAATAAATATTAAATGTACTTCACAAAGATTACTTTTTAATGTTATGAATGTTAGTAGTCCAAACACATAATAGGATTAATACATAATTTAATATCCATTATTTTGATTTGTATTATCTTTCAGTTTTACAATCACTTGGTTTTTGTGTTTTTTAAATTTTTTTTTTAACATCTTTATTGGAGTATAATTGCTTTACAATGGTGTGTTAGTTTCTGCTTTACAACAAAATGAATCAGTTATATATATATACATATGTTCCCAAATCTCTTCCCTCTTGCGTCTCCCTCCCTCCCACCCTATCCCAACCCTCCAGGCGATCACAAAGCACCGAGCTGATCTCCCTGTGCTATGCGGCTGCTTCCCACTAGCTATCTACCTTACGTTTGGTAGTGTATGTATGTCCATGCCTCTCTCTCTCTTTGTCACAGCTTACCCTTCCCCCTCCCCATATCCTCAAGTCCATTCTCTAGTAGGTCTGTGTCTTTATTCCTGTCTTACCCCTAGGTTCTTCATGACATTTTCTTTTCTTAAATTCCATATATGTTAGCATACGGTATTTGTCTTTCTCTTCTGACTTACTTCACTCTGTATGACAGATGTAAGTATAGTACCTGGAGTTCTAGTCCCACGCTTCCACACCGACATCCCTTACAAAATAGAAATCCCCAAATGGGACCCACAGGCCTCAATGGTTTTCTTGGGAATTTTACATGTAATGGTTAAGGCATCTTGCTACTTGGTAACAGGATTCTTTCTATTTCTCTTCTTCTTCTTGAACCCCTATAATTCGAATGTTGGTGCATTAATGTTGTCCCACAGGTCTCTGAGACTGTCCTCAGTTCTTTTCATTCTTTTTTCTTTATTCTGCTCTGCAGTAGTTATTTCCACTATTTTATCTTCCAGGTCACTTATCTGTTCTTCTGCCTCAGTTATTCTTCTATTGATCCCATCTAGAGTATTTTTCATTTCATTTATTGTGTTGTTCATCATTGTTTGTTTCATCTTTCGTTCTTCTAGGTCCTTGTTAAATGTTTCTTGCATTTTGTCTATTCTATTTCCAAGATTTTGGATCATCTTTACTATCATTATTCTGAATTCTTTTTCAGGTAGACTGCCTATTTCCTCTTCATTTGTTAGGTCTGGTGGGTTTTTACCTTGCTCCTTCATCTGCTGTGTGTTTTTCTGTCTTCTCATTTTGCTTATCTTACTGTGTTTGGGGTCTCCTTTTTGCAGGCTTCAGGTTCGTAGTTCCCGTTGTTTTTGGTGTCTGTCTCCAGTGGCTAAGGTTGGTTCAGTGGGTTGTGTAGGCTTCCTGGTGGAGGGGACTAGTGCCTGTGTGCTGGTGGATGAGGCTGGATCTTGTCTTTCTGGTGGGCAGGTCCACGTCTGGTGGTGTGTTTTGGGGTGTCTGTGGACTTATTATGATTTTAGGCAGGCTCTCTGCTAATGGGTGGGGTTGTGTTCCTGTCTTGCTAGTTGTTTGGCATAGTATGTTCAGCACGGTAGCTTGCTGGTCATTGAGTGAAGCTGGGTGCTGGTGTTGAGATGGAGATCTCTGGGAGATTTTTGCCATTTTATATTATGTGGAGCTTGGAGGTCTCTTGTGGACCAGTGTCCTGAAGTTGGCTCTCCCACTTCAGAGGCACAGCACTGACTCCTGGCTGAAGCACCAAGAGCCTTTCATCCACATGGCTTAGAATAAAAGGGAGAAAAAGTAGAAAGAAAGAATTAGTAGAAGTAGAAAGAAAGAAAGAAAGAAAGGGAGGGAAGAAGGGAGGGAGGGAGGGAGGAAGGAAGGAAGGAAGAAAGGAGGGAAGGAAGAAAAAAGAAAGAAAGAAGATAAAGTAAAATAAAATAAAGTAAGATAAAGTATAATAAAGTTATTAAAATAAAAAAATAATTATTAAATGGAAAAAAACAAAAACGGACGGATAGAGCCCTAGGAAAAATGGTGAAAGCAACACTATACAGACAAAATCTCACATAAAGGCATACACATACATGCCCACAAGAAAAGGAAAAGGGGAAAAAATCATAAATCTTGCTCTCAAAGTCCACCTCTTCAATTTGTGATGATTTGTTGTCTAAAGGAGGGAAGGAAGGAAAGAAAGAAAATAGAGTAAAATAAAAAATAAAAAGTAATTATTAAGAAAAAAAAAATTAAAAAAAACGACAGATAGAACCCTCGGTCAAATGGTGGAAGCAAGGCTATACAGACAAAATCTCACACAGAAGCATACACATACACACTCACAAAAAAAGGAAAAGGGGAAAAAATCATAAATCTTGCTCTCAAAGTCCACCTCCTTAATTTGGGATGATTCGTTGTCTACTCATGTATTCCACAGATGCAGGGTACATCAAGTTGATTGTGGAGCTTTCATCCGCTGCTTCTGAGGCTGCTGGGAGAGATTTCCCTTTCTCTTCTTTGTTCTCACAGCTCCCAGGGGCTCAGCTTTGGATTTAGCCCCGCCTCTGCGTGTAGTTCGCAGGAGGGTGTCTGTTCTTCGCTCAGACAGGATGGGGTTAAAGGAGCAGCTGATTCGGGGGCTTTGGTTCACTCAGGACTGGGGGAGGGAGGGGCACGTAGTGTGGGCGAGCCTGCGGCGGCAGAGGCCGGCATGATGTTGCAGCAGCCTGAGGCACGCCGTGCG
Source organism: Monodon monoceros (assembly GCF_005190385.1). Classification (NCBI taxonomy): domain Eukaryota; kingdom Metazoa; phylum Chordata; class Mammalia; order Artiodactyla; family Monodontidae; genus Monodon; species Monodon monoceros. The sequence continues at coordinate 68,524,245 of NW_021703768.1, forward strand.
TTCTCCCGGGGGAGTTGTCCCTGGTTCTCGGGACCCTGGCAGTGGCGGGCTGCACAGGCTCTCCGGAAGTGGGGTGTGGATAGTATCCTGTGCTCGCACACAGGCTTCTTGTCAGCGGCAGGAGCAGCCGTAGCGTCTCATGCCTCTCTGGGGTCCGCGCTTTTAGCCGCAGCTCGCGCCCGTGTCTGGAGCTCCTTTAAGCAGCGTTCTTAATCCCCTCTCCTTGCGCACCAGGAAACAAAGAGGTAAGAAAAAGTCTCTTGCCTCTTCGGCAGGTCCAGACTTTTCCCCGGACTCCCTCCCAGCCAGCCGTAGCGCACTATCCTCCTGCAAGCTGTGTTCACGCCGCCAACCCCAGTCCTCTCCCTGTGCTCCGACCGAAGCCCGAGCCTCATCTCCCAGCCCCGCCCGCCCCGGCGGGGGAAGAGACAAGCCTCTCGGGCTGGTGAGTGCCGGTCGGCACTGATCCTCTGTGCAGGAATCTTACCACTTTGCCCCCCGCACCCCTGTTACTGTGCTCTCCTCTGCGGCTCCGAAGCTTTCCCCCTCCGCCACCCGTAGTGTCCGCCCGCGAAGGGGCTTCCTAGTGTGTGGAAAACTTTCCTCCTTCACGGCTCCCTCCCACTGGTGCAGGTCCTGTCCCTATCCTTTTGTCTCTGTTTATTCTTTTTTCTTTTGCCCTACCCAGGTACGTGGGGGGTTTCTTGCCTTTTGGGAGGTCTGAGGTCTTCTGCCAGAGTTCAGTAGGTGTTCTGTAGGAGTTGTTCCACGTGTAGCTGTATTTCTGGTGTATCTGTGGGGAGGAAGGTGATCTCCGCGTCTTACTCTTCCGCCATCTTCCCGGAAGTCTCCTACAATCACTTGCTGACTCAAAAGAGAGATGATTAATATTTCCCCTAATGCTATTTAGCTAGTGCAATCTCTTGATATTTTTACAGGCTTTATATTTTTATTTCCCAATTTGTTTGATTGTGTAAACATATTTAATAATTGCTTTTATATAACTGCCTTTAAAACATCATTCATTATTACAAATTTAATTTTTATAAAGATAAATATGCAATTTATATTTCAGTTATTAGAAGGTTACCATCTTTAGTACTTAGATTTATACTTTCCAATTACACCTGGAATGTTTACATGTATTTGTTGTGAACTTTCACATAACAATAAATGAAATGACATGCCTAGTGCTATATTTTTCATATATTTAGACTGACTTCATGTGATGGTGGTAAATTACTATTTACAAATTGTTTGATCATGTACAATTTGAGAGATGCCAGATATGACATTAAATGAGCCTTCCAATGGCTGAGACCAAAATAAAGGCCTAATAGAAGTTTTTGGCTGATTAAAAAAGCCAAAGCCAAACACAGATGTTTCCCTAACTGTAAGTATAACATGGGAGCCCAGGGGTATTTGATGAATCAGTATTAAGTCTTGGAGAACAGACTATTTACTTATCCCTTTACCACTGTGTGCTATCATGTCTATTTTTTCAGAGACTATAGTGTTTATACAATATAAAACCTTTATACATAGGATTTTGTCATTTTTATACCACTAAATTTGTTCAATTCTTGCCAATAGATTTATTACTCCAGTTTGTCCTTTGATTTCTTGATAGTCTCAGCTTGAGTTCTAGTAGACTCTCCAGGAAATGTTCATCAGTTCTGAGATCTTCCATGTTCATAACAGATTATCTTTGACCTTTACACCAGTTTTGGATGGCTACAAAATCCTTGGCTCACATTTCCTTTACTTGTGCATCTTAAGTAGGTTGTTCTAATGTCTAAGTGTTGCTGGTTACTCTTAAAAAGTGAGTTGAACTGTTTTTCTGGATGGCCAAATAGATATCGATATCGATATAGTTATAGATATAGATATAGATGATATAGATAGTTGTTATTTTCAAGGCACAGTATAGACTTTTATTCTTCAAATCAGCTTCATTTATTTTAGAACTGGAACATACAATATGGAAAGCTATAAAAGTTTTGATTTTGAAAATAGTGGTTTACACAAAATAAAATCTCAAATATGCATGCAATGTCTAGTGAGAAAAATTATAACTTATAAATTATGAATTTCCAGGTCTCTCTGAAATTAATAATTGCCAGTCCTGGCAATTCTAGCAGTACTCTTGGTCTTCTCTTCCTATATTCAACCAGTCTATAATTCTGTCTCCAAATCCCAGAAAGTGACACTTGCCAGTATTTAGAATGCCAATCACAGCTACCACTTATTGAGAACCTACTATGTTCCAACATTTTCTCTTAACCACATAAAAGTGATATTATGTCCATATTTTTATATAAGTATATAAAGCATCAAAATTTGCATGAATTACCATATTGTGGATTACTAGTAATTGAGAGATGCAGGAAATTATGTCAGTTCTGAGTCAATAGTGTTAAACATTGATTTATAGTTACTTCCTTTACTAGGGAAAATGGAAGACAAAGGAGACTTTGAAGATAAGTTCACGTGGGATGACAAAACAAATGAGAGACTGATAACAGTAGATATTCATAAAATAGAAGAAGACTCAGCAGGGCATACTCTGGATTATAGAGTAATAATCATAAATGCAACACTGCTACATGTGCAGTTTTCCTAAGCTGTGTCCCCAGGCATGTTATAATATAATATTAGTATGAATTCTATACATGTTGAGGGAACACAGTGTCTACTTTTATAATACAAGGACCATCCTGAGTAAGATCAGGGGCCTCTGAGACTTCTGAAAGAAAGTAAAATATTGGTTTTAGAAGTACTTGCCTAACTCCAAAGAAAGGTGCACAGTCTGTGTAAACCTTGTTAGTAAGCTCCTTTATTACTACTGATTAAAGGAGTAAACAAAGACTGGCCAGATAAACTTTAGAAGCAATTCTATCTAATTGTATTCTGGAGAAGCCAGGGGGTGTACAACTAACTTCAGAGGAGATCTCCAAACTAACAAAGAGCCTGTTCTCTTTGTACCATACCATACTGAGACCATGTTGTCTTCTGGCCACACTATTTACTGTGTTTTCCTTCTCTTGCCCATAAAATGCTGTTCCTGGGCTTCCCTGGTGGCGCAGTGGTTGAGAGTCTGCCTGCCGATGCAGGGGACACGGGTTTGTGCCCCGGTCCTGAAGATCCCATATGCCGCAGAGCGGCTGGGCCCGTGAGCCATGGCCTCTGAGCCTGCGCGTCCGGAGCCTGTGCTCCGCAACGGGAGAGGCCACAGCAGTGAGAGGCCCGCGTACCGAAAAAAAAAAAAAAATGCTGTTCCTCTGCTTCCCAACCTGTGCTTTTATTCTTCTTAGCTATTATTAATCCTGAATATTTCACTGGTAACCTAGGATTTAATTTTGCCTCTATAATATATATATATGAAAACCCAACATTTAAAATAACATCTATATATCTAAAACTAACTTTATACCATTTTGAATCGCCATACAGATAGATGATCAAGAATCAAATCAATCTCATGGCAGCTAAGTTTGAATTCATAATTGATCTCAACACAATATTCATCCTTCATTTTCTAACTCAGTTAATGACCTCATTACCTCAGACACCCAAGTCTGGAACTGAGTTTCTCCCTTTACTTTATCCACTACAACTAATTGGTCATTGCACCCTATTACACTTACCAGATATCTTTCATGTCCATTTGAGTCTCTGCATGTCTAATGCCAGTGCATTCATTCACATCCTCATAATCTCTTGTTCGAAAGCAATAATCTTCCTATTGTCATCTGTGGTATAGCCCTCCCATCAACCATTCTCCACATTGCTGAAAATACTGTCCTGTTACTTTCTTGCTTAAAAATTCGTCAGTGGTCCCCATTTTCCAGAAAATAATGTTTAAAATACTTACTATGAATATGCAATTAATGGTCTTATCCCAGTATCTCTCACTAATCTTGTTTTCATCATTTTTCAACATAACTGCTATGCTCAAGGTACAAGTGTAACAGGATAACTTTTCCACATCCATTAAGACTCAACTCATATGACACCTACTCTATGAAGATTTTGCAAATACTCCCCTGTACTGAGGCAAAACTAATACATGATGAAATACTATAGTAAAAATTCTTAATGTTATATCAAAATAGCAGAATTACTTCTCTATTTCTCACCTAGACCATGACTTTCTGTTGTGTATGCATGTGTATTCCCACAAACACACACACACATATACATAAACACATACAGCTAAAAAAAGTGAGCATAGTATAGTATGTGTTAAAGTAATATTTATTGAAAGAACAAATGAGTTTAGAGTAGAAGAACTTCCAGATTTTCCACATTAGAAGGGTTCAGTGAGCAATTAAGTTTTAAGAATGCTTCATTTAACACCCCTAGTGATAATTACACTCTGAATCTATCAAACCCCCTTCCTTTGAACATAGATGTATGATTTATTCTACTTGTTTGTCCTTTTGGGGTTTTTAAATAATAAAAAATAAATCTAGCATTTTAAAAGTACTTATGAAGACAAATATGTTTATAAACTAAGGAAATACTTTGGAAATACATTAATCCATGGTGTTGATGGGCATATAGTAAGTTGCATAATGTGATAAACTAACTTTTCTTTAAGCATAGAAATGAAAGTGTTTTTTTAATTAAAATCTGTATGCCTGCTGATTTCATATCTCTTTGAGATTGAAAGCTTAAGAATTATTTGACTATAATTCTGAGTTTCACAGTGAGAGAAATCACAAATAGATTTCTTGAGAGTACCAAATGAGTGTCAATTTTAAAATATGAATTTCTATGTTTGCTATTTATGAGGTTTTCTTTGTTTTTTGAAAGTCATTTACTTCATATGATTTTTACAATGATATGGAATTTTGCATAGTGTAAGACAGTTATTAATTAATTACACTAACATGTGCTTGTTGTACTTTTGATGGATGCTACAAAGGAAAAGAAAATGAAGCTCTGCGAGCATAAACCTATCCTAGTTTGTAGGGTCAAGGATGTTTTTTTTTGATAAAGTTACAGTTCAACTAAGAACTGAGGAGATTTAGATCTATTATTCCCTACAGAGCCTGGGCAGTATTTCTAGGTAGTGGAAATAAGATGTTTAAAGGCTCTGAAGCCAGAGGGAGCTTGAAAGGACAGCATGAAAGGCTGTGAGTTAATAGAAGGGAAGCAAGACATGTCTCCAGAGTAATTAATATGACTCATATTAGGTATATAAATTTATTGACAATTAAATTATTGCTTACATTCCATTGATAAGTTAGAGATATTTGCATTAAGACATATAATGCAAAGACAAGATTTATCATGTGAAGCTAATGTAATCTTTCCTTTGTTGAGTATCATAAGCAGATACTTTAGTATAATCATAAGGTCTGTGGAAAAATTACAATTACTGGATGGGTCAAATAACAATTGAAATGTTATTTAGACCAGATTTACAGAAATATTTTCAAAGGTAGAATAGAGTCAAGCATAAAAATGATTTGGCATAAAAGGTACTTTATTAAACATAATTAAAGTTTACTTTTACCAAGATTTTTAGCTAATTGCCTCAATTCTTAGTCTTAGTTTTCTGATATAGACTTACGTGGCTTTAAAAAAACAGAGTTTAAAGAGAGCCAAAATGGAAATTAATGACAAAAAGATGCTTAATTAGAATTGGTTCCAGCAGAAAGATTTCAAATTTATGTATTGTTGTAATGGGAAAACAAGTAAAATTAGGGGGAAAAAAAGCTGATTTGTTTCTTTACCTTCAGTTATTTAGATCTCCTTTTTATAAGCTTCCTATTTTCAGCAGTGACTTATGACAACTGCCTTAATTTAATTCTATAGTGAAAAATTCACTGAGGATCAAGTGGTTTCCAGATGAATATTTCTGTACAAAAGTAGCTACTGATCTTTAGGAAAGAAAACATGAAGCATTAGGGATCCCCAGAGCCAGGATAATGGGGGGAAAGGTCATTGAAAAATGAAGATATCACCTTCTTTCTATGTTTCTCTTGTGACAGAATATTCATGTGCGAGTACATTTGCTCATTGACTTTTTCAGGAAAGAAAATAGTAGAGCATAGAAATGAAAAGTAAGTCACCTTTTGCCAAGGAGTATTTATAATGCCAATGGGGAGGTCTCAGTAGATGAGAGAAACATAAGAAAGTAAAATGGAGTGAATAAAATAAAGAACAGAAAGAGGTCTGAAGAAAAATAAGGTGTGAAAAACAAGGAGAGGACACTAAACATGTAGAAATATGAGCAATAGTCAGAGGGAAAATAAAATTCTTATTTAAAATTTTAGATGTTAGTATTCATTTATTCATAAATCATCAGATTATTTTTGTTACTCAATTTATTATGGTTGGGAAAGGTGCAGCAGGAGACAAATTTACTGTTAGGATTTTTAGTACTTTTAAAATAAATAAATATAAATACATTTATATATATGTGTGTGTATATATATATATATATTTTTTTAAGACAGTAGATTTGAATGTGGTATGCATAGAGATGTGCTACCTAGGACCTCCTTCAAGGAAGTATTTGCTGCAGCAGCCAGCCCCTTCAGGGTAGGTCAACAGAGAGCCAACTTGCCTGAGGTCATCCTTTTCATAGTGCAGGCTGCATTTGAAGATGAGGGGTGGGGAGAAAGGTAGGGTGTAATGGACAGGTCATTTCTATCTGACACAGGACAACTTTGATAGGCTCTGGAGGTCTCTGCTAGACTTACTAAGGATTTTATTAAACTGCCCCGTCTACCTAATCCTGCTTTCTGCTTTCATTTCACTGATGCCGATCCCTAACAGACATTTGCTCTGTTTACTTTATCTCAGTTTCCACTTTTGGAGTATCTAAACTATAGCAGTTGGTACCTGAAGTGATCTGAGCAAGGGGGTGATAAGATGGTGTTTTTTACAGTGAATCACTCACTGCCAGGCTGGCATGAGGACCCCATGTACACTTAGTTGTACCACGATGTTATGCATTTAGCACACATGATCTAATTTAGTCTGTGTAGCAACCTTATTCCATGGCTAATATTGATATCCCCATTCTGTTGATATGAAAACTGAGACTTGAAGATATTAAGATACTTGTCCAAAGTCATGTATTTAGTAAGAGGTAGAGACAGTATTCAAACCACAGCAGTTTTACACGTGCAAATCATAACTTTGACTTCCCAAATGACATCGTGTGATATTTTGTTATCAGTTATGAGCACAGTCTACCTCCTGAGGTTTCCAGTTAAGATAAAAAGATATGTCACAGTTAGGAATAGACATCAAGAGTCATGGTGTGAAGTGGTTTCTAAGAATCCCTGACAGATGGAATTATTTGTAATGATGAACGATCTCAATTTCTATACAAGTAATTTAAAACTCATTCTCAGTTGCGAACGAATTTTATATCATTTAACAAATATTTAATTGTATCTGATTTTTTTTAATGAAACACTTGGGATGGCATTTGTCTGTTTGTCTATCAATGGATACCTAACTGAGCTAAAATATTTAACAAAAATGAAAATGTCTACTAGATGAGAGAGAAACAAAGCTGAAGCACTTGAGTATCATATATATATATATGTGTATATATATATATATATATACACATATATATATAAAATAAAATGTCAGTATCTATAAGAAGCTACTTTATTTTTTAAATAACTAGGATATGTTTGATGGAAAATGATTTATGAAGGTACATAAAACAAGATCAATTCACCTTTTTTTGCCCAATTTTTCTGCTCCTATATCTCACTATAGTATTGAAAATCTTCAGCTAAACTGTTTATTGAGATATTTTTATTGTCTAATTACCTGCATTAAATAATTAGAAGATGCTAATAGCTATTTTTTCTTTTTTAAACAGAGTAGCCAGTACAGTCTAAAAGAAGTTATATGAAAAGGAAAATGGTTAGTCTGTAAAGTAGAAAGACAGAGGTAACAGAAAATACTATAGGAGTAAAAGGAGAAAAATAAGTGTTTTACTTACAAGGTATTTCACATGGATAGGTGAGAGGACACTAATAATAGTAGTTGTTAAAATATTTTCTTTATTTTTTCCTTTACAACTAAGTATGCATGGAGGAAAGTATCATATAAGCTGTTATTTTCCTGGCATTTAACAATGCCTTTGCTGAATGTACAAATTCCTTCATTTCCTATAGCTAACAAAACATAGGTCATAGAAATACAAAAACATTATTTCACTAAGTGAATAAATGCATGAACGAGAAATCGCTGAATAAGTAATTAGTTAGAGTTGATGTAGAACTTAAGAAAGTGTTCAGAAAAAGAAGAGAAGGTACAGATGTCCATAGAATTCTCATCAGTTTTCCTTCTGAATGCAAGGTTCAAGTCTATTGCACTCTTGTCAGTGCTAAAGAGTTCTGAGGAGGTAGCTGACTACTATTACCTCTACGGAAATGTTTCTTTTTCCACCCATCTCCTTCTCCAAGGTACTCTTTAGTATCATTAAAAATGTGTTTAAAAGAAGTAAGTAAAATTAGGAAATGATGGAGGAAAAAGTTGGTACAGAAAATTAGAGTCCTTTGAACATTCATGTACACTGTAAAGTGGTGATGAGAGAAGTTAACGAATATATATTCACAGGGAGAAGATAATCCAGAAGATATGATAGATGATTAATGTTGATATTAACTGTTAACATGCAAAGTAGTCTCTGCATTTCAGAGATACAAAAAAGAAGAAAATAGTGAATTTGATTCTGATCAGATTAAACAAGTAACTGAAAAAGTAAATTTGTTAAATTTAAAAATTTCTTTTGGAACTATTTTATTTTTCTAACATAAGTCCTTAATTCTATAAATTCATCTTCAAGTCCTATTTTTAGCCACATAGTTGATGTGTTGTTTTTAATTTTACTCAATTAAAATTTTTTTCTAATTTCCTTTACGCATGTATTTTTCAGTTTAGAAACATGTTGCATGATTTACGCAATCATTTAGAGAAATTCTAGTTACCTTTCTTTCAACACGTATAATTTAATTTTCTTGCGGATAGAGAAAATAGTTTATATGATCACAATTCTTTAAAATTAGCTTAAATTTCTTCATAACTACCTCTTATTATCCCTTTAATGTCTGTAGGGTTCATAGTGAATTTCTCTTCTTCAAATGAACTTATAAATTTTCTTCTTGATCAGTTTTACTGGGGATTGCTTAATTTTATCACTCTCTTCACAAAACAAGGTTTTGACTCTGTTGCTTTTATCTTTGATTCATATTTCTGCGGCTATCCACATTATTTTCTTCCTTCTACCTTCTCTGAGTTTTCTTCCTACTTCAGTTTAAAGATTAGAGTAGATTTGCATCCACTCTTCATCTGAAGCTATAAATTTTTCTCTATGCACTGCTTTAGCAACAACTTCTGCTGTCGTATTTTTATTATTATTCAACACACAAATGACCAATGCCATGAATAAAAAAGTTACTAAGAGTATAGATTGGATTCTACTGGAATTAAATGATGGATAATTACAATTTTATGTAGATGTATTTGATAACTTAGATGAAATGGAAATAGTCCTTGAAAGATACACCCCAAAATAGATAACTAGAACATCTCTACATTTCATAATAAGATTCAATCAGTAGTTTAAAATCCTTCCAATAAAGAAAACCCCAGGACCAAAAAACTTGTGAATTTTACCAAATGTTAAAGGAAGGAGTAATACCAATTATTCATAAATCCTTCCAGAAAGTAGAAAAGGAGGAAACAATTTCCCACTTATTTTATGAAGCCAGAATTGTTGTGATAACAAACCCAAAGATATTATGAGTAAAAACAAACAAAAACACTATGGATGACTATTGTCATGGACATAGAAGTAAAAATCCCTTAAGAATATTAGCAAAACGAATCAGCGATATGTAAAAAGAATAACACACTATAACCAAATGCATTTTATTGCCGGGATACAGGTTTGCTCGACATTTTAAAATAAATCACTGTGAGCCACCATATTAACAAAACAATTTGAAAAACAATTTGATCATCTTAATAGTTGTAGAAAATGATATTAGATAAAATTTAACATCATTTATGATGAAAACCTCAGAAACTAGGAATAGGAGCAAATGCCCTCAACATGATAGAGAGCATTTACAAAAATGCATACTTAATGTTTGTCTTAATGGTGAGGCTGAAAGCGATTTTCTGAGATCAGGTTTAGTGCAAGTATATCCAAACTCACAGTCCTATTTAACATTGTACTAGAGGTCTTAGCCAAAGCAATAAGCTTGAGAAATTATTGAAATGCATACACATTGGAAAGGCACGAGTAGAAAGTTTTTGAGTTAGGAGGGTTTTTTTCAAGGAAACCAAATTAATTAATTAATTATTATTTTTTTTTTGCCCTAGAAGCACTATTATTTTATTTTATTTTTTTACATCTTTATTGAAGTATAATTGCTTTACAATGGTGTGTTAGTTTCTGCTTTATAACAAAGTGAATCAGCTATACATATACATATATCCCCATATCTCCTCCCTCTTGTGTCTCCCTCCCACCCTCCCTATCCTCGGTGCTTTGTGACCACCTAGAGGGGTGGGATAGAGTTAGGAGTTAGGAGTTTTAAGCCACCTTTCTTTAATATAAATTGATCTCAAAATTATTTCCATTTTCCCAGTAAGTACATTCTTGATGTAATGCTTTATAAGTATCTGACACCACATTTTAGATCAAATTAAGTATACGTATACTTTCTTATTTTCTCTTCACCTCCCCTCTCTCTATGATTTACTCCATATTCTAAGTATTTTTATGCTCAATGTCCTCTTTCAGTACTTGTGTTCTAGACCTGGCTCATTTCTCAGGCTGAAAATTTGCCTATTCCCAATGGCTGTCTAATAGTTCTATACTTATATTCTTACTCTTAAAGACAGCTCCTGGAAATTATATCATATTGCAAAGAATTTAGTCTAATAATGGGAATTTCAGTTAACATGTAATGTCTGTACAGGAGACATTTGGAACCAGTCATATCTTACAGGGCATTCTACTTAAAAATTTAAAATATTTTCAGCTGGTACTTCTTAACACTTGGTGCTTAGTCATTGCTTTCTCCTGGCTGGAGGAAGTCCCCTTCAAGACCAAAATTATGTAGAGGTAAAATCAAGACAGAGAGTTTATTTAATATAGCATTATCATCATGATGGACCTGGCTTTATACATTAACATTCTACACTTAGCTAATGTATGTACAGATATTCCTTTTACATAGAAAAATTATATTAGATAGCTAATAATAAATTTTTTAAATAATCAATTTATTGACTACATATTGTCTGTCAGTTATAGGCACTGGTACAGGCAAATAAATTTGCTTTCCCCATTCATCTTTATGTTTTAAAAAACTGTACCTCATATTATTTCTCTTATATTCAGGTATATTTTATAAATAGTCCATGAATATTGATAAAGTGGAAAGCTCTCCTTTGCTCTTCACCAATTTATTTAAACCTGATTTTATTGATATGTGTGTTAGATGATTCAGTGGACATGCAAAAGAAAAGCCAAACTGACTTCTAGTAGGTTTCCACTCCTCTCAGATTTCTAATAGAGTATTTATTAATTTATTTAATTTTTAACTATATAAGTTTCAGGGGTACTATGGCATTATAATTCAACATTTGTATACACTACAAAGTGTTAACCATCACAAGTCTAGTTACCATCCATCACCATACAGTTGTCCCTTTTCCCCCATTTCACCCCCCCCAAACCCTTTCTTTTCTGGTAACCACTTATCTGTTCCCTGTATCTGTGAGTTTGTTTCGTTTTAATCTTTTTGCTTGTTTTGTTTTTTTAGATTCCACATATGAGTGAAATCACGTGGTATTTGTGTTTCTCCATCTGACTTATTTCACTTAGCACAGTACCTTCATGGTCCATCCATGTTGTTGCAAATGACAGGATTTCATTCTTTTTTGTGGCTGAGTAGTATTCCATTGTGTGTGTGCATGTGTGTGTGTAAACAACATCTTTTTTATCCATTCATCCATCTATGGACACTTAAGTTGTTTTCATATCTTGGCTATTGTAAATATTGCTGCAATGAACATAGGGGTGCATATATTTTTCGGAATTAGTGTTTTGTGCTCTTTGGATAAATACCCAGAAGTGGAGTAGCTGCATCACATGGTAGTTCTATTCTTAATTTAAGGAATCTCCATACTGCACCCATTTATAGTTCCACCAACTATAAGGGTTGGTGGGTTCCCTTTTCTTCACATCCTCTTCAACATTTGTTATTTCTTCTCTTTTTAATAATGGCCATTCTATCAGGTGTGAGATGATATCTCATTGTGGTTTTGCTTTAAATTTTCATAATAATGAGTGATTTTGAACATTTTTTCATGTGCCTGTTGGCCATCTGTATGTTTTCTTTGGAAAAATGTCTGTTCAGATCCCCTGCCTAATTTTTAACTGGGTTGTTTGGGGTTTTTTTGTTGTTGAATTGTATGAGTTCCTTATATATTTTGGATACAAATCCCTTACTGAATATATGATTTGCAAATATTTTCTCCCGTTCTATAGGTTGCCTTTTTGTTTTGATGATGATTTCCTTTACTGTGCAGCAGTTTATTAGTTTGATGTCATCCCATTTGTTTATTTTTGCTTTTGTTTTCCTTGCTTTGGAATCAGATTCACAAAAAATGATGTGAATGAGGTTATTGCCTATATTTTCTTCTAGGAATTTTACGGTTTTGGGTATTACATTCAAGTCCATATGCCTTTTTGATTTAATTTTTGTGTATGGTGTAAGACAGTGGTCTTTGCATGTGGCTGTACAGTTTCCCCTACACCATTTATTGAAGAGACTATTCTTTTTCTATTGTATGTTCTTTGCTCCTTTGTTGTAAATTAATTGTTCATATATGTGTAGGTTTATTTCTGAACTGTTCTGTTGATCTGTGGGTCTGTTTTTGTGCCAGTACCATACTGTTTTGATTACTAGAGCTTTGCAGTATAGTTTGAAATCAGTCATGATAATACCTCCAGCTTTGATTTTCTTTCTCAAGATTGCTTTGGCCATTTGGGGTCTTTTGTGTTTCCATGCAATTTAAGAATTATTTGTTCTAGTTCTGTGAAATATGCCATTTGTATTTTGATAGGGATTACACTGAATCTATAGATGGCTTTGGGTAGTATTAATATTTTAACAACATTAATTGTTTAGTTGTATGTTGTTTAGTTTTACATGTTTGTGCTTTTTCCAGTTTTCTTCCTCAATTGATTTTTAATTTACTAGTATTGGGGTAGAGAAAGATACTTTATATGATTTCAGTCTTCTTAATTTTTGGAGAATTGGTTTGAGGCCTAGAATGTGATATATCATGGAGATTGTTTCATGTGCACTTGAAAAGAATGTGTATTCTGCTTTTTTAGGATGGAATGTTCTGTAGATATATATTTAGTTCAGCTGATCTACTGTGTCATTTCTTCCACTCCATGAACAAAAATATCTTATTATTCTATTTGTGTATTCTTCAATTTCTTTCATAAGAGTCTTATAGTTTTCAACATACATGTCTTTCACCTTCTTGGTTAAATTTATTCCTAGATATTTTATTTTTTTGGTGCAATTATAAATGAGATTGTTTTCTTAATTTCTTTTTCTGATAGTTCATTATTAGTATAGAGAAATGCCACATATTTCTGTATATTGATTTCATATCCTCTGACTTTACTGAATTCATTTATTAGTTCTATCAGTTTTTTGATGGAGCCCTTACAGTTTTCTATATATAGTATACTATCATCTGCAAATAGTGACAGTTATACTTCTTCCTTTCTAATTTGGATGCCTTTTATTTCCTTTTCTTGTCTCATTGTTGTGGCTAGGAATTCTAATACTAGCTTAATAAAAGTGGCAAGAGTGGGCATTCTTGTCTTTTTCCTGATCTTAGAGGAAAAGCTTACAGCTGTTGGTTTGTCATATACAACCTTTATTATGTTGAGGTATGTTCCCTCCCTCTATACCACTTTTTGATAGTTTTTTTAATCATAAATGGATGTTATATTTTGTCAAATGCTTTTGCTGTATAGATTAAGATGATTAAAAATAATTATTTTGATACTAGTAGTAGTTTTCATGCTAGTAGCAATAGCTTCTATTTATTGAGCATTTACTACATGACTGCACTATGTTGTTTACAATTGAATTCACAACAACCCTATGAAATTGGTAAGGAATTATCCTTATGTTTAAATACAGGCACAAGAAAATAAGATACCTTTCCTAAGTTCACACAGCTGCTATGGTTCACGTCTGACTGCTTGAACTAAAAATCACTCTAACCAGAGCTTTTTTTACATGCCATTACTTCCATTCCAATACAGAACACTAAGTTGAGGGTTTCAGAAAGAGAATAGTGTAGAATTCTTGCATAATAGTTTCATCCCTGGCTAGGCTCAAAGGAATCCAAGAGATGGAAATGCATGCTCATATGTCTAATTTGTAGCATAGCTCTATTGAAAGAAACATATGTTCCTAAGTCAGATAAATATTGTTAATGTTTTTAAAGTGTCCAACCTCTTTTAAAACCCATAGTGAAGTCCAATAAACTCGCATAAATGACTGAAATTTAGTGTGTGCAAAAGATAAGGTATGGACTGTAGAAATATTCAGAATATCTTCCCCCAACATGTTCTCCAAGGAAATAAATTTTCAGTACTTCCACGTTTATGAGTACTTCTATGCCTAAGCAATTCATACAAGGCAATCACACCTAGTTCATAAGGGTCCTTATCATTGGTATAGCCAGAGTTGGTGAGAGCTAGAAAGACCTTAGAGTTCATCTCATTTAAGAGAAAGGAAACTGACAGGTTAAACAACTTATGTAAGTCTCACAAGTAAGCTGTTGACCCAGCATTAGAAATTGAGAATGTATGACATCAACTGCTATCTTGCTTAGTGTTTGCCAGCACGTTTGTAGCAGCAAAACTGGCTTATGTCCAGCTCCCATCCCTCTCCCATCCACTAGCAGTCATTATTCTTGCACATTCTTCACTTGGGTAGGCTCCATATCGTCGCTGATAAGAAATAATTGTCACTCTCAGCAGAAATGCAGGGGAATGAATAGAGTTGATATTCTCACTGTCAAAAGAACTTCTCCCCAAATCAGGGTTAAGTCACATTGATTAACAGGCATAAGCTTCTATCTGATATTGCCATTGATTGTCCTGCATTTGCCTGTACTTCAGTAAAGGATTTCAGTTTCCAGAATCTGTGCTCCACTTTTTACAAGTTGAAAACATACTCTAACTAGTGAAATAAAAATGACAACACGGATTTCCTCATTTCAATCCCTGACATGACCCTGCATCCACTACTGTTCTTTCTTAAATATTCAACTACATCATCTCATCTTAATTTGGTCAGCTAGTGCTGCTGACATAGCCTCACTCTGTCCCTCAGTCTGAAAGCATTGCAGCTCTCCACTGTGTTCTTGCCTAATAGATCATGACATTTTCTTTAATTGTATTTTTATACTCAAGTATAAGAATGATTTTAAGAAAAGCAGCATATATTAAATATTCCCATAAGATAGGGTATTACTATTGAATAAACAGAAAATATATGCAAATCAGACATTTCAGAGATTATAATTCAAAAATGTCTCATAATCAGATTGTTTAGTACCTTATTTTCTAGTCAAAGTACCTAGTTGATATTGTGATGTATCAATTTAAAAAAAAAAAGTAAAATCCTTTTCCAGGATTTTACTCAGGCTCACTCTACCCTATCATCATCTTGCATTATAATAATGTCTGTAAGTTAATATTTAAGGATGATTTAACTTAAATTCAAAATATATTTTATTTTGTGGCTTTTGGAAATCAATCTTACTTGACTACTGTGGCTGTATTTTTGTACACATTACTCAATAGCTACAACTGATTTAACCTGATTATCTAAGTGCATTGATTGCATTACCCATTTTTAAAGGATATAGAAACCAGGACGTGGCATTACTGTACCCTAGATTGCAAACTACCTCATTTTTTGATTTATTTTGTTTATGTTGTTCAGAGTACTTATCTAAATGGAGGTTTGATATATTTGGACTTCAAATCTAAGTTCTAGACTACTTAGGAAGATCACCAAACTAAGTTTCTAACAAGGAGAAAGGTCTGCTAGCATTATTCTTTCAGCTTTCAGAGGGTGACATAATTTTGAAATTATTCAGAGAATACTATTATATACAGGGCTTGAAATTTGTAGTTGCTAGGCTACTGTGTAGAAAAGAGGTGTGAATGACACTTGCCTGTGCAAGTAAGAGAGAATTAGATCAATCAAGTGTTTTTTTAAGACAGCAGGAAAAAGGATTTAATTTGCAACCACAGGACTACCATTAATAATTATTTTTATACATTAAAAAAAAGACATGCCTATGAAAGCTAGAGTTCTATAATTTATTTGAAAGGAGGTGATTTAAGAAATTTGCAAATTAATATTGATTTGAGATCAGGTTAAATGTAATATGAAACAAAACATTTTTTTCTGCCTTTTAAAAAATTTTTCTTTAAAATAGTATATAACAATCTGCACAGCCTTTTATTAGAACTGAATTGCAATATAGTTTAAGTGCAGCAAGCTGAAAGGAAGATATGGTAGAAAACAAAATGAATCTTTGATGGAAAAAAATTAACAAAGAGAGAGGGGATGAGTCAAAGTATAATCTCTTAGACTTACTTTCTGCTACACGTTGTTGTAACTTCAGTTTGTTTATCTGTTCCAATTCCTACTAATGTTTTATTGCTATCTTTATAAGTCTTCATTGAACACTATTTCCCCAGACACTTATCTGCCATTCTGATAAATCTGGTAATTCCCTCAACAATCCATAGCTCAAGTTTTTCAATTCCATTCCTTGGCAGTAATGTTGTCTTAAAGCAATTCTAAGTTCAGAGATATTGATGGTATGGAATGTATTCTTGCTCACCTTTTTAGTTTATCTAAAGCTAAGCCACTGTTCAAACTTAAGATTTTATGCCATTCTCACAGAATTATATTATCTATGTAACTTATCCCAAAAGACCAAGCCAGTCACTGAAATTTTCTTTTGATTTTTCCTCAAGTATACATAGCCACAAAAATCAATGTCACATACAATAAATACATAATCCATTAACATGTTTATAAAAGTAATCTGTTATTGTTTTGTTCCAAGAATCAAAGAATCCTTACTGCTGTTAATAGCCTTTTACTTATTGTATGGGCCAAATGTTTGCAGCCCTTCCAAATTCTTAGGTTGAAGACCTAAATCCCAATGTGGCTGTATTTGGAGACAGGGCCTGTCAGGAGATGATAAAAGTTAAATGAGGTTGCAAAGTCGGTCCCTAATCTATAAGGGGTAGTAGCCTTATAAAAAGACCAAAAAAATATCAGAGCTCTCTCTCTCTCTACCATGGGAGAACACAGAAAGAAGTCTGCCACCTTCAAGCCAAGAAGAGAGCTCTTACAAAAACCGACCATGCTGCCACACTGATCTTGGAATTTCCAGCCTCCAGAACTGTGAGAAGTGAATTTCATTGTATACAGTTGGGTAGCCTGAGCTAAGACATTTATTATGACATTATTTCCTGATAGGTATTTTAATAAATATTTTCCTAGAGATTTTCTAAAACATGAAAAGTGTTGTTATTATGGTGTAATTCCCCTGGTACATTAGAAAAAACTTTGTCGTAATCCTCCAACCGTCTTACTCTTCCCATTCATTCCCCTACACCTACACGTATTGAGTATGTGCCTGGAATGTAAATGAAGTATAATTTCTTTTTTTTTTAACATCTTTATTGGAGTATAATTGCTTTATATTGTTGTGTTAGTTGCTGTTGTATAACAAGGTGAATCAGCTATACGTATACATATATCCCCATAACCCCTCCCTCTTGCATCTCCTTCCCACACTCCCTATCCCACCCTTCTAGATGGTCACAAAGCATGGAGTTGATCTCCCTGTGCTATGCAGCTGCTTCCCACTAGCTACCTATTTTACATTTGGTAGTGTATATATATCAGTGCCAATCTTTCACTTCGTCCCAGCTTACCCTTCCCCTTCCCTGTGTCCTCAAGTCCATTCTCTATATCTGTGGCTTTATTCCTGTCTTGCCCCTGGGTTCTACAGAACAATTTTTTTTTCTTTAGATTCCATATATATGTGTTAGCATACAGTATTTGTTTTTCTCTTCCTGACTTACTTCACGCTGTGTGACAGACTCTAGGTCCATCCACCTCACTACAAATAACTCAGTTTCATTTTATTATGGCTGAATAATATTCCATTGTATATATGTGCCACATCTTCCTTATCCATTCGTCTGTTGATAGACACTTAGGTTGCTTCCATGTCCTGGCTATTGTAAATAATGCTGTAATGAATATTGTGGTACATGATTCTTTTTGAATTATGGTTTTCTCAGGGTATATGCCCAGTAGTGGGATTGCAGGGTCCTATGGTAGTTCTATTTTTAGTTTTAAAGTAGTCTCCATACTGTTCTCCATACTGGCTGTATCAACTTACATTCCCATACACAGTGCAAGAGGGTTCCCTTTTCTCCACACCCTCTGCAGCATTTATTGTTTGTAGATATTTTGATGATGGCCAGTCTGAACGGTGTGAAGTGATACCTCATTGTAGTTTTGATTTTCATTTCTCTAATTATTAGTGATGTTGAGCATCCTTTCAGGTGTTTGTTGGCCTTCTGTACATCTTCTTTGGAGAAATGTCTATGTAGGACTTCTGCCATTTTTGGATTGGGTTGTTTGTTTTTTTGATATTGAGCTGCATGAGCTGCTTGTATATTTTGCAGATTAATCCTTGGTCAGCTGTTTCATATGCAAATATTTTCTCCCATACTGAGTGTTATCTTTTCATCTTGTTTATGGTTTCCTTTGATGTGCAAAAGCTTTTAAGTTTCATTAGGTCCCATTTGTTTATTTCTGTTTTTATATCCATTTCTCTAGGAGGTGGGTCAAAAAGGATCTTTCTGTGATTTATGTCATAGAGTGTTCCGCCTATGTTTTCCTCTAAGAGTTTTATAGTGCCTGGCCTTACATTTAGGTCTTTAATCTATTTTGAGTTTATTTTTGTGTATGGTGCTATGAAGTGTTTTAATTTCATTCTTTTATATGTAGCTGTCCAGTGTTCCCAGCACCACTTAGTGAAGAGGCTGTCTTTTCTCCACTGTATATTCTTGCCTCCTTTATCAAAAATAAGTTGGCCATATGTGCATGGGTTTATGTCTGGGCTTTCTATCCTGTTCCACTGATCTATATTTCTGTTTTCATGCCAGTACCATACTATCTTGATTACTGTAGCTTCGTAGTATAGTCTGACGTTCCGGAGCGTGATTCCTCCAGCTCCATTTTTTTACCTCAAGATGTCTTTGGCTATTCAGAGTCTTTTGTGTTTCCATACAAATTGTGCAATTTTTTCTTCTAGTTCTGAGAAAAATGCCATTGGTAGTTTGATAGGGATTGCTTTGAATATGTAGATTGCTTTGGGTAGTATAGTCATTTTCACAATCTTGAATCTTCCAATCCAAGAACATGGTATACTCTCCATCTGTTTGTATCATCTTAATTTCTTTCACCAAGATCTTATAGTTTTCTGCAGACAGATCTTTTGTCTCCTAGGTAGGTTTATTCCTAGGTATTTTATTCTTTTTCTTGCAATGGTAAATTGGAGGGTTTCCTTAAATTCTCTTTCAGATTTTTCATTATTAGTGTATAGGAATGCAAGAGATTTCTGTGCATTAATTTTGTGTCCTGCTACTTTCCCAAATTTATTTATTAGCTCTAGTAGTTTTCTGGTAGCTTCTTGAGGTTTCTCAATGTACAGTATCATGTCATCTACAAACAGTGACAGTTTTACTTCTTCTTTTCCAATTTGGATTCCTTTTTATGTCTTTTTCATCTCTGAATGCTGTGGCTAAAACTTCCAAAGCTATGTTGAATAATAACGGTGAGAGTGGGCCACCTTGTCTGGTTCTTGATCTTAGTGGAAGTGGTTTCAGTTTTTCACCATTAAGAACAATGGTGGCTGTAGGTTTGTCATATATGGCCTTTATTATGTTGAGGTATGTTCCCTCTATGCCTACTTTATGGAGGGTTTTTATCATAAATGGGTGTTGAATTTTGTCGAAAGCTTTTTCTGCATCTATTGAGATGTTCATATGATATTTCTCCTTCAGTCTTTTAAAATGCTGTATCACATTGATTTATTTGCATATATTGACGAATCCTTGCATTCCTGGGATAAACCCCACTTCATCATGATGTATGATCCCTTTAATGTACTGCTGGACTGTGAGAATTTTTGCATCTATGTTCATTAGTGGTATTGGCCTATGGTTTTCTTTTTTTTGTAACGTGCTTGTCTGGCTTTGGTATCAGAGTAATGGTGGCCTCGTAGAATGAGTTTGGGAGTGGTCCTCCCTCTGCTATATTTTGGAAGAGTCTGAGAAGGATAGGTGTTAGCTCTTCTCTAAATGTTTGATAGAATTCTCTTGGGAATCCATCTTGTCTTGGGCTTTTGTTTGTTGGAAGATTTTTAATCACAGTTTCAATTTCAGTGCTTGTGATTTGTCTGTTTATATTTCCTGTTTCTTCCTGGTTCAGTCTCGGAAGGTTGTACTTTTCTATGAATTTGTCCATTTCTTCCACATTGTCCATTTTATTGGCATATAGTTGCTTGTAGTAATCTCTCATGATCCTTTGTATTTCTGCAATGTCAGTTGTTACTTCTCCTTTTCATTTCTAATTCTATTGATTTGAGTCTTCTCCCTTTTTTTCTTGATGAGTGTGCCTAATGGTTTATCAATTTCGTTTATCTTCTCAAAGAACCAGCTTCTTTGATCTTTGCTATGGTTTTCTTCATTTCTTTTTCCTTTATTTCTGATCTGATCTGATCTTTATGATTTCTTTCCTTCTGCTAACTTTGGGGTTTTTTGTTCTTCTTTCTCTAATTGCTTTAGGTGTAAGGTAGGGTTGTTTATTTGAGATGTTTTTAGTTTCTTCAGGTAGGATTGCATTACTAGAAACTTCCCTCTTAGAACTGCTTTTGCTGCATCCCATAGGTTTGGGCAGTCGTGTTTTCATTGTCATTTGTTTCTAGGTATTTTTTGATTTCCTCTTTGATTTCTTCAGTGATCTCTTGGTTATTTAGTAGCATATTGTTAAGCCTCCATGTGTTTGTATTTTTTACATTTTTTTTCCTCTAATTGATATCTAGTCTCATCATATTGTGGTTTGAAAAGATACTTGATACAATCTCAGTTTTCTTAAATTTATCAAGGCTTGATGTGTTACCTAAGATATGATCTATCCTGGAGAACATTCCATGAGCACTTGAGAAGAAATTGTATTCTGTAGTTTTGAATTGAATGTCCTATAAATATCAATTAAGTCCATCTTGTTTAATGTATCATTTAAAGCTTGTGTTTCCTTTTTATTTTCATTTTGTATGATCTGTCCATTGGTGAATGTGGGGTGTTAAAATCTCCTACTATTATTGTGTTACTGTCAGTATCCCCTTTTATGGCTGTTAGCATTTGCCTTATGTATTGAGGTGCTCCTATGTTGGGTGCATAAATATGTACAACTGTTATATCTTCTTCTTGGATTGATCTCTTGGTCATTTTGTAGTGTCCTTCTTTGTCTCTTGTAATAGTCCTTATTTTAAAGTTTATTTTGTTTGATATGAGAATTGCTACTCCAGCTTTCTTTTGATTTCCATTTGCATGCAATATCATTTTCCATCACCTCTCTTTCAGTCTGTATGTGTCCCTAGCTCTGAAGTAGGTCTCTTGTAGATTGCATATATACAGGTCGTTTTTTTTGTATCCATTCAGCCTGTCTATGTCTTTTGGTTGGAGCATTTAATCCATTTACGTTTAAGGGAATTATTGATATGTATGCTTCTATTATAATTTTTTAATTTTTTTTTTTTTTGGTAGGTCTTTTCCTTCTCTTGTGCTTCCTTCCTAGAGAAGATCCCTTAGCATTTGTTACAAAGCTGGTTTGGTGGTGTGCTATTCTCTTAGCTTTTGCTTGTCTGTAAAGGTTTTAATTTCTCCGTCATATCTGAATGAGATCCTTGCTGGGTAGAGTAATCTTGGTTTTAGGTTTTTCCCTGTCATCACTTTAAATATGTCCTGCCCCTCCCTTCTAGCTTGCAATGTTTATTCTGAAAGGTTATCTGTTAACCTTCTGGGGATTCCCTTGTATGTTATTTGTTGCTTTTCCCTGGCTGCTTTTAATATTTTTTCTTTGTATTTAGTTTTTGATAGTTTGATTAATATGTGTCTTGGTGTGTTTCTCCTTGGATTTATCCTGTATGGGACTCTCTGCACTTCCTGCACTTGATTGACTATTTCCTTTCCCACATTAGGGAAGTTTTCAACTGTAATCCCATCAAATATTTTCTCAGTCCCATTCTTTTTCTCTTCTTCTCCTGGGACCCCTATAATTCGAAAGTCGTTGTGTTTAATAATGTCCCAGATGTCTCTGAGACTGTCCTCAAGTGTTTTCATTCTTTGTTCTTTATTCTTCTCTGCAATAGTTATTTCCACTATTTTATCTTACAGGTCACTTATCCGTTCTTCTGCCTCAGTTACTCTGCTATTGATTTCTTCTACAGAATTTTTAATTTCATTTATAGTGTAGTTCATCATTGTTTGTTTCCTGTTTAGTTCTTCTAGCTCCTTGTTACATGTTTCTTGTATTTTCTCCATTCTAATTACACGATTTTGGATCTTTTTTATCATTACTCTGAATTCTTTTTCAGGTAGACTGCCTATTTCCTCTTCATTTGTTTGGTCTGGTGAGTTTTTACCTTTCTCCTTCATCTGCTGCGTATTTCTATATCTTCTCATTTTGCTTAACTTACTGTGTTTGGGGTCTCCTTTTGGCAGGCTTCATGTTTGTAGTTCCCACTGTTTTTGCTGTCTGACCCCAGTGGGTTAAAGTTGGTTCAGTGGGCTGTTTAGGCTTCCTGGTGGAGGGGACTGGTGCTTGTCTTCTGGTGGATGAGGCTGGATTTTGTCTTTCTGGTGGGCAGGACCACGTCCAGTGGTGTGTTTTGGGGTGTCTGTGAAGTTAGTATGATGTTCAGCAGCCTCTCTGCTAATGGGTAGGGTTGTGTTCCTGTATTGCTAGTTGTTTGCATGGGGTGTCCAGCACTGGAGCTGCTGGTCATTGAGTGGAGCTGGGTCTTAGCACTGAGATGGAGATCTCTGGCAGAGCTCTCGCTGATTGATATTACATGGGGCTGGGAGGTCTCTGGTGGTCCAACATCCTGAACTCAGCTCTCCCACTTCAGAGGCACAGGCCTGACATCAGGTTGGAGCACCATGACCCTGTCAGCCATTTGGTTCAGAAAAAAAGGGAGAAAAATAAATAAATAAAGTTATCAAAATTAAAAAATATTATTAAAATTAAAATAGTAATAAAAGAAAAGAGCAACCAAACCCATAAACAAATCCACCAGTGATAACAAGCACTAAAATCTAAACTAAGATAACCATATAAATCAGAAACTAGTCAGTCGCAGACAGCAAACCCCGTCTATAGTTGCTCCCAAAGTCCAGCGCCTCAATTTTAGGATGATTCGTTGTCTATTCAGGTATTCCGCAGATGCAGGGTACATCAAGTTGATTGTGGGGATTTAATCCACTGCTTCTGAGGCTGAATGGAGAAATTTCCCTTTCTCTTCTTTGTTGGCACAGCTCCTGAGGTTCAGCCTTGGATTTGGCCCTGACTCTGCACGTTGGTTGCCCTCTGGCATCTGTTCTTCACCCAGACGGGAAGTGGTTAAAGGAGCGGCTGATTCAGGGGCTCTGGCTCACTCAGGCCGGAGGGAGGGAGGGGTACGGAAAGCGGGGCAAGCCTATGGTGGCAGAGACTGGTGTGACGTTGCAACAGCCTGAGGCGTGCTCTGTGTTCTCCCAGGGATGTTGTCCCTAGGTCACGGGACCCTGGCATTGGCAGACTGCAAGGGCTCCGGGAGGGGAGGTGTGCATAGTGACCTGTGCCTACACACAGGATTCTTGGTGGTTGCTGCAGCAGCAGCATTAGCATTTCATGGCTGTCTCTGGTGTACGCGCTGATAACCATGGCTCACACCCATCTCTGAAACTCCTTTAGGCGGTGCTCTGAATCCCCTCTCCTCGCGCACACCGAAACAATGGTCTCTTGACTCTTAGGCAGTTCCAGACTTTTTCCCAGATTCCCTCCTGGTTAGCTGTGGCACACTAGCCCCCTTCAGGCTGTGTTCACACAGCCAACCCCAGTCCTCTCCCTGGGATCTGACCTTCGAAGCCCGAGCCTCAGCTCCCAGCCCCCACCTACACCCGTGTGTGAACAGATAAGCCTCTCAGGCTGGTGAGTGCTGATCAGCATTGATCCTCTGTGCAAGAATCTCTCCATTTTGCCCTCTGCACCCCTGTTGCTGTGCTCTCCTCTGTGGCTCTAAAGCTTCCCCCCTGCCCATCGCCTCTTCTCCACCACTGAAGGAGCTTCCTAGTGTTTGGAAACTTTTCCTCCCTCATAGCTTCCTCCCAGAGGTGCAGGTCCCATCCCTATTCTTTTGTCTCAGTTTTTTCATTTTTGTTTTGCCTTACCCAGGTACTTGGGGATTTTCATGTCTTTTGGGAAGTCTGAGGTCTTTTGCCAGCATTCAGCAGGTGCTCTGTTGGAGTTGTGCCACATGTAGATGTATTTTTTATGTATTTGTAGGAAGAAAGGTGATCTACATGTCTTGCTCCTCTGTCATCTTGAAGGTCCTCTTGAAGTATAATTTCTTGAGCATTAAGCACTTTACCCCAAGAAACTGCAGCTGTAGAATTACTAGATTTACTATATCCACATACTGTTTAGCAATAGTGTGAATGTTTCAACAGAAACAATTGTGTAGGTTTTTGACATAATTCTTATCAAGGTCTGTTATTAATTTAAAAAAATAGCTCAGAACACCCAGAATTCAGGGATCCCCTAAGGTTTGTGCATAGAAGAGCCTGATTGGGCAGCTTGGAGTAAAGACACATCACAGTCTGAGGCAAGAAATGTGGTCAAATAAGAAGTGACCTAGAGTATGAGATCTTGAAAGGAGTATAAAGCTTTTATTTCCAAAAAACATCTAGCCCAGCACCTCAGGCAGGGTGGGTAGACAATTTAATTCTTACTGATTAAACTAAATGGATAGATATGCCAAATTTGTCTTGAATCAGTATTGCAGTAATATATAAGAATGCTCCTAGTGAGATTTCTGCTACAATGGCAACTTGAAGTACCTGCTACTATTGTTTCAACAACCTAGATCTTTGCCATTGAGTTGATTCCTGTTAAAGAAGCAGAAAGCATTAAGACTAGAGAGTGGGAGGAAAACGTACTGTTGTCACATCACCACAGACCTAATAAAAGATGAGCTGTCATATGCTTTAATTAAGAATTTTGTTATTTCATTTGTAAGGTGATCAATCCTATTGTTGAACCTGTGTTGTTATATTTAGAGGTATTTTCTTTGAGTCTGCCTCTTCCTTTAGCAAAAAGGAAAATAGCCCTGTGATTGGGGACCTATGCAGTAGCCACTCAATTCCTTGTTTAAATGTGTTAGCATTGATAATTACAATGCTTACACTAGTTCACACATACTTAAACAAGTCCAGGTATATCTACAAGGAGTCCAATAGGGTTACCTCAAATCATATTCAACTTCAGACTGGCACCAAAGTATACCGATATTAAAAATAGCACAGCCTCAGCAATAGGACATAGAAAAATGGTGAAGAGCAGCATGTCTGGGGCCAGATTCATAGACTGAATCCATCACTTATGAGCTCTGTGATATTAAGTAATTTCTTTACTTTTTTTGCCTCAGCATCAACACATATAAAAGGAGGATAGTTTTACTATCTACCTCATAGAATTGTCATGAGGTTATATGAGTTAGTATTTATAAAGTGCTTAGAATTGAGTCTGAAGCATAAGAAGCAGTTTTGAATTATTTTTTAGAAGTTAGAAGTATTTTTCTCAACATAAATTAACTATATTTGCTCCATTTTAACCACTTAAATTCTATAAAAGTATTATGTGTATGATTTCATTTTTTCTTACAAATGGCTCTTCTGTATTTTTCAAGGGAAAAATTAAGTAAAATGGGCCTCATCTCCTCATGTAAATACATAATATTGATTGTTATATATCACTGAATGCAATTAAATTAAATATCATACAAACTTTCTCAGAAAAGTAAAAATATACCCATAATATTATTAAGTCAGGGCACTACTGTACTGGACTAATAATGCTACTAATCAAGGAATATTTCTGGTCTTATGAGGCTCCCTGGGAGGGATAACTAATATAGAAATCTAGTACAATATGTATTAAGCATAAGAGAATAAGAATTATTTACCTTTTCCCCACTACAGAAATTTAAAAGATTTGATAACACAGGAAATCTGAAAGTACTTACTGAATATTTCAATGATAGTATCTTTTTGAACTACTATAAATAAAAAAACAGGAAATATTCTAAATTAATGCCTTTTAACTCAGTAAGTTCTAAACTGATAAATTGTGAAATCATTTTTAAAGTTTTTAAAAAGGCCCATTACTTTAAAGTATGTAATATATCTCATGTATCCAGTATTAAGATGTAAAATATTTTTGTATCATATTTGCCTTATAATATTTTAAAATAAAACCCAAAATGTTACAGAACTAGTTAATGCACTTGCCTTATCCCACTCTATTCTTCCCTGCTTGAACCATTGTCCTGAATTTGTTTATTCTCTCTATGCATAATTATATATTTCATTACCTATTTATGTACCCTAAAATATATAGTATCATTCTGTGTTTATAAAATTTCCATAATTGCTATCGTACTGTAAATATTCTTTTACAATTTGCTACTTTCACACAGTATGATGTTTTCAAGATTAGGCATCTTGATACTTATAGCTGTAGTTCATTCTTGTTAACTGTTCTATAGAGTACTACTATATGAATATACCAAAATTTATTTATTACTGTATTGAAAGACATTTAAACTTTTTCCAAGTTTTTGTCCTTACAAACAAAACTGCAGTAAAAGATCTGCACCTACCTTCAGTATACATGTATGAGAGAATTTCTCTAACTAGAATTAGAATTGCTGTGATAAACAAAATGCACATACAGCAGTCCCTCCCCTTATTCGTGGAGGGAGAAGTACATAACAAGACCCCCAGTGGGTGCCTGAAACCTCAGACAGTACCAAATTCTACATATACTACGCTTTTTCCTATACGGGTAGAAAGGGTGGTAGCATATATAGCATGGATACCTCCAGACAAAGGTATGATTCACACCCCACGTGTGATGGAGTGGGAGGGCATGAGATTTCATTATGCTACTCAGAAAAGCAAGCAATTTAAAACTTATGAAATGTTTATTTCTGGAATTTTCCATTTAATATTTTCAGACTGCAGTTGACTTCAGGTAACTGAAACTGCAGAAAGCAAAACGAGGTATCAGGTGGGAGAATATGGCTCAGCTTCTGTGAATTGCTTGTGTATCTTTCTTCCATGTTCGATTGAGTTCTTTGTCTTTACTCATTGAACTGTGAGAGTTTTACTTGTTTAATTTTTAATACATTAAATAAATCCTATATAGGAATCTAACACAAAACATTCTCCCTATTATTATAAATTTTTAAATTTAATATTGGAAAGAAATATCTTTTCCTACATATGCATTTAGTCCTTGGTTAAAAGATCCTTCCTTATAAAGTGGCAGAAATATATTGTATTCTATGTTTTCATAAGTTGTTATATTTTTGCTGCTTATATTTTCATCTTTGATCCAACTGGACATTATATTTACAATGAGATAGGGAATCTATTTCTTTTTTTCCAGATGGCATCCACTTTTATCAGTAGCATTTATTAAAACGTCCATCCTTTCTCTACTGATTTTCAATGCTATCCTTGT
The DNA here is from genome assembly GCF_005190385.1 of Monodon monoceros. Lineage (NCBI taxonomy): Eukaryota > Metazoa > Chordata > Mammalia > Artiodactyla > Monodontidae > Monodon > Monodon monoceros. The sequence continues at coordinate 68,552,246 of NW_021703768.1, forward strand.
CATTCCACACTAAGAATTTACCCCCACCACCGCCCCCTAAAAACGTGGTGTATCCTTTTGCTGGCCATGTTCATTCCTGACCTGTTAGCTTATGTGGTCTGCATTGTATTGATATTTTGCTTTCACTGAAATGTGCTTATTGACCTAGTACTGTTCCTGGTAATATGTTAAAACTACTCTATTTTTTGCTTGGAATAACATCTATTCCCTAAATACTCGGTGCATGATTTTATATATGCTCATTAGATCAAACATCCAGTGTGATCTTTATTTAGTTCGCTTCTTCTCAATAGTCATGAGCATTTAGAAGCAGTTTTACATTATGTTTCCTTTTCTTCTTTATTTGCTTTGTCCTTAATTTTTATACACTAAATCATGTTAGTCTATTTTAAGCCACATTTAACACATCTTATACTGAATCTAATATTTAAGGCATAATATTTCTTTTTAAAATTATGCACCAGTATTAACATCTACCTGATATTTATCTACTTATCAACTTATATTTTAAACTTAAAATATAAATTTAAAAACTTTATATCATTAAAAACAATGGAAAACTATAATCCTTCACCCTCAGCAAAGACAATCTTCACCCATTGATTGGTTACCAAAACTGTATAGTTTTCCTGTTCTTATCCCACAGGTAAGCCCTTTTCACACCATCAAGGGGCCCTCAACAGTCCCCAGCCAGCTCATCTCTAACTCCTGTCATGCCATGATAAGCGGTGAACAAGCCATTCTTTAAACTGATACTTGTCAATGGGACATAGAGCCTTTTGCATACAGAGGAGTACACAAGCATTTGGGCTGGCAGTTGAGATTGTGTATTAGGAGAAAATCAGCTGTGCCCTTGTGTAGCTCTTCAGCCATATTCTTTTCTAACATCTAGGTACTAGAGCCCATTGTCCTCCTTGTGGGGGCCAGGGAACAGTGACATAAAGGGCTATTCAGTCTGGATTCAGGAGTTCAAATAATGCCATCAGAAATTTGTCTCTTTTGCTCAGTTTCTCTGGTAATCTTTTCTCTTCGTTGGCTTCATTTCCATGTGGGTTTTTCCCTTCTTCCATATGCCAGGAAGAGGGACAGAGACAGCTGTTTGGGTGGGGCATTTATTACCTATACTTCATTTTTTCACATACCTTCTCCAATCCCCAAAGGGATGACATATGGAAGAAATACTTCCTTAATATCCACACACTCTATTAACTTTTTCCCCAGAGGAGGAGGGGCTTACGTATTGAATGTCCCAGGAAGAAGTAATTTAATATGCCTAAGTCAGTAACCTCTCTCTTTCATATCTGCCTACCACAGAAAATGTTCATCCTAGTTTGTTCTTCCATTTTGTCATTATCTCAAAGTAGCAGTCTCTATTCCTTATGGGAGGACTGCAGATTAGTTGCACAGAGGTGCAAATGCTGGGACAAGTAAATCTGTCTAACTGTGGGACAGTACTAGCCAGCCCATTTGGCTGCAGTGCAAAAGTCACATTGTCCAAACAGATTTATTTAATTCTGAAATCTGAGGGAAGAAATTATATTGTATTTATTGGACCTTAACATTTTTCACAAGTGCTAAAGTTGCAATATTACCCTATCTGAGGATTATCCTAGTGAAAAAGGAATGCCTATTTTGAATAATTCCAGTAAAACATGGGAAAGTGTGGTAAATATATTTAATTTTAATTTCCCTACCTAGAACTATATGATCCAGCCGATTTGATAAAGCATTATAATAGGCTCTAAGTATAATCAGTAGTAGGTGAGGGTCAGTTCCATAGGCAACAACTGAGTGTGTACCTCAAGAGAGGGGAGTGCTATTAGAAGGAAAGGGAGTAAAGACATAGGGTTTGACACACCTGCAAAATACTCAGATGGCATAGATGGAAGAGTTTGGTAACTGGACATAGGATAAAAGATAGAATAGAGTTAGGGATGAATGAATTCCAAGCATTTATCTTGGATGATTGAGTAGATTGTGGAGTCATCACCAGGCTAATATAGGAAAATAAAAGATTTTGGTGTAAGGGGAGCAGAGATGGGGTGACAATGAATTCACTTTTTAAATAATATTTATTGAGACCTAGTAACGTACAATAAAACTGAACTATTTTAAAAGTCCGCTCACGCCAGTTTGCAGTCAACTTCCTCCAGCCTCCAGCAGCAAGTAACCATTTATCTGCATTCTATCACTATAGATTAGATTTGTATTCTCTAGAATTTCTTATAAAAGGAGTCGTGCAGTATGTACTATTTGTATCTACCATTTTTTCTTAACATCTTCTATATTCAGTCATATATTTGAGTGTATCAACTGTGTGTTCCTTCTTTGTGACTGAGCAGTATTCCATCATATGGATAAAACACATTTGTTTATCCATTTAACCTATTAATTGATATTTGAGTTGTTTCCAGCTTTTGGATTACAAGTAACACCGTTTTGTATATTCGTGTATAAATCTTCATGTGGGCATTTGTTCTTGGATAAATAGCAAGGATATTTAGGGGAGCAATTGCAAAGTCATTTGATTATTATATGTTTAAATTTATAATAAACTACCAAAAATTTTCCAAAGTGCTTGTAACATATTAAATTCCCACCAGCATGATTTTAGAGTTGCAGTTGCTCCTCATCTACCAACACTTGGTACTACCAATACTTTTATTTTTAGTCAGTAACTTCATTATGGAAATAGATGCTTTTGAAAAATACATAAGAGAGAAGTAGATATTGAATTCTGAAATTCAAGGGAGAGGTGTGATCTGGGAACATAAATTGTGAAATGATAAGTATATGAAAAATAATTAAAAATATGAGAATAAAGTGGTTAATATCATGCTTAGAATAGAGATTCCTGGAAAACACAAATATTTCATTTCACAGAAGTTTAGGAGTCTAACGGGGAGGCAAAGAATGTATAAAAATGGCAAGGATATCCAAGACTGTATAGAAAAACCAAGGGCATAGAGAATTGAAAATAAATGATCAACAATGTTATATGCATCAGAGAGATGAAATGAAGGACCAACATTTTCCACATTTAATTTGATAGCTAAGATGTTACTGTAACTTCAACAAAACCTGTTTATGTTTTGTGCTTGGGTTGGCAAGCAGATCAAGTTGGGTAGGTGTGACTGGACAGAGATAAAGAGGTTGCAAGTCAAGCTGACTGACCCTTTTCAGCACTTGACTAAAAAGTGGGGGAAAGAGACTGAATGAGTCATAGACATTGAATTGAGACTTAGTCTGTATAACCCTTAGTACAACGTCTGGTGTACAGAAGGATTATCAATACCTATAACATATTTGGTTTAACTGAGGGAACAGGAGAAGAGTTTGATATCTCCCTTTCAAGATCACTCCATATGTTAAAAACCAAGCTACCCCTAAGGCATCACAGAGTCTGTGACACTCAAAGCAGTTACTACTAACATGTGTCACACACCACAGATATATATATATATATATATATATATATATATATATATTTTTTTTTTTTTTTTTTGGTACGCGGGCCTCTCACTGTTGTGGCCTCTCCCGTTGCAGAGCACAGGCTCCGGACGCACAGGCTCAGCGTACATGGCTCACGGGCCCAGCCGCTCCGCGGCATGTGGGATCTTCCCGGACCGGGGCACGAACTCGTGTCCTCTCCATCGGCAGGCGGCCTCTCAACCACTGCGCCACCAGGGAAGCCCCACACTACAGATTTTATGAGGATAAATTTAGCTTAATATTTACATTAAGAAGAGCCATAAAAGAGAAAATGAGGGTGGGAGCACATAGATTTTTATATATGCATATAACTATCTGGAAACATCTCTGGTGATTATACGGAAGGTTCATGAATTAACAGTAAGTCTCAAGGATTTTTTTTTTTTCGGGCTTATAAACTTTTGTTTATAAACTTTTGTTTTTAGAAACTGCTAGCAGAATCTTCTCCTCCCATAAATTGACTCCTTGATTTTTTTTTTCCAGTTCAGACTCAAAAGACTAGTTTCCATTTTAAACTACTTGTCATAGCTTACATATGATTTTGAACACAAATGTATTGATATTAGCCTGCTAAAAAAATTTCCTTATGTTGAAAGAAAAATTAATTCAAAGCTTTGCAAACACTTTTAGTTATTTTACTAACATTACACTTTTTATTAATAAGATAGAAAACTAAAGAAAATAAAAAGCAATAAGTTCAAAGGCCCCAAAAGACTAGAACTCAAAGACCTTTTCAAAAGTATTATTTTAACCTCATGTTATTGAAATGTTAATCTTAGACATTTAAAATATATCTATATATTTTAAAAAATTTAGAGCTTACTCGGGTCCAATCTGCTAATGCTGGTTATCTAGACTTAAAACTTAAGATATGTGGATAATTACTATCATTATGAATGAAATTACTCTTCAGATTTAAAGAATAGGACAGTCATTTCTGAAACCAGGTCAAAAACTTCAGATAATATGGGGTTCCCTGGTAGCGCAGTGGTTAGGAGTCTGCCTGCCAATGCAGTGGACATGGGTTCGAGCCCTGGTCCGGGAAGATCCCACATGCTGTGGATCAACTAAGCCCGTGTGCCACAACTGCTGAGCCTGTGCTCTGGAGCCCGCCAGCCACAACTACTGAAGCCAGCACGCCTAGAGCCCATGCCCCGCAACAGAAGAATCCACCACCGTGACAGGCTTGTGCACCTCAGCGAGGAGGGGCCCCCACTCGCCACAACTAGAGAAAGCCTGCGCACAGCAACGAAGACTCAACACAGTCAAAAATAAATAAAATAAATTAATTTTAAAAAAACTTCAGAAAATATTTTAAAGGTTTAAACAAAGAAGTTATGACAGTTGAATAAATCTCTGAAAAATTAAGCTTTGATAAAAATGTAATTTATTCTATATAGTAATGAAAATATCTCTATAGGAACAAATCTGACCAGAATATTAATATTCATATTTCTAAATTATATCTCAGTTTAACTGAGATTATGAAAATATTATACATAGAAAGAAGAGCTGGCAGAATATTTTAACATCTTAATATTTAAAAATAAATAAAATGTTATATATATACGCACATATATATATACACACACACACATATATCAATAATCAAAGAAAAATAAATTGAGATTGAATGCATGAACTATTTAATAAAGACACTTCTTTTTTGAGGTTTTCTTTGATAGCAATGTATCACAGGCAACAAGTCTCAAATTTTTGATTATCCCATTTCAGGTATAATTCATTCCATTATCTGAAATGATAATACAAAAATCAGTACTACACGTATTCCAGGTTGAGAGATATATTGGAAAGAATCTTGAGGGAGGAATAGAATAGAAGAAAATAGACATACTAATAAATCTGATGGCTTACTTAGAATTCCACAAAGAAAATCTGTTAATGATTGACAATGATGAAGATGAAGATAATGGTGACTATTAAAAATAAGCTATATTGAATTGCTTCCTTGTGACAGGCCCTTTGCTAAGTTGTTCATAAGCATTACCCTATTTGTTCTTTGTATCAGTACTATCTGGCTCATTGTGGTAGCCCAATATCTAGTCTTTCTTTACTCTACTTTAACAGAGATCTTAAATGTTTACTGGAAACATTGTTCCACAAAGTAAGAACTGCATTTCCCAGCCTCATTTACAGCTAAGGTTTGAACCAGTGACAAAATTTTGAACAATTGTGATGAAAACAATATTGTGTGAATCTTTCTTACACAACAGCCAACATGAGCCTTTGCCCCTCCTTCTTTATTCCTTCCCCTCTCTGTTACAGAGAGTATATTTATGATAGCTTAATTTGGAGGACTCATCTTAGCCCATAAAGTGATCTTGTGAATAGAAGCCCAGCATACTGCAAGAACGAGAGAAAGGAATGTAACAGTACTTTATGTAGCACAACTGCCATAGCTGCTCTGAACTACAGACTTGCTGACATTTATATTAGAGAGAAATAACATTCTATCTTTTTTAAGCCACTGTTTTTTGAATTTTTATCACAAACCTGATTTATATATACATATGAATATATATTATTATATATCTCATATTTGTATTATAATATTTTAGAATATATATAATATATAAGCATATACATTAATTATTTCAATTTTACTAATCAGGGGGAAAATTTCAAAATAGGTAAGTCTTCAAGTTTACAAAATTAGTAAGTGAAAGAATTTATCAGACGCAGAAGCCTGAGATGTATTGCTTTGCAGACAAAGCATCATTATCTTGGAAGTTTTGGAAGCTAAGTCTTAGCCCCTTCTTCTCCCCTTAGGGTTATGACCTATTCAGTAAGTAAAAGGATCAGTAAGCAAATGAAATCCAAAGTACTATCTTTATTAATGACTATGCAATTTTGTGATAACTTCCCAAACTCAGACAACTGGTAAAAATATGTTAGAGACCCCCCATACCCACCCTGAATGAGTTCAGTTGGAACACAGCAAGAAAATATGGAATAGGGAGAACAAGGATAATTGGTCCTGTCTTTCAATACAGTGGTTACTCAGATTCCTTATTAAAATGATGCCCTATAGCAAAAACTTACTATGCACTGGGGCATATTCTCTTGGTCTGATTTCAGTGCCAATATGGTTGATAGCTCCATGCTCATTACCAGCACCCAGCATCAAAAGGTCTCTGCTTGGTTGCCTCAGGCCTACATGAAGGCCCACCATAGAACTGTGGGGAGTAACCCCCTGGGAGCAAGCCATAGAGGATAAGTATCATCCTTTCTGTCCTCTAGAAGGAAATTTAATGAAGTACATTCTAGAAGATTCTTTAGAGACTCCTGCACAGGCTACCCTTGTCAGTCCCTCACAGCTGCCATCAATATAAACTTTATTAACTTTTATTCTTCCATTGTTACTTTCCTTACTATCTAACTTCTGTGTCCTGGGATCTCCTCTCAAGTGAATTCCCTGCACTCAGCTCCTTGTCAGGCTTTGTTTGAGGGGAGAGCTAAACCAAAACAGGTCAATAGCTTTCACTTTTTAGATTAACAACATTCCCCTCCTCCCTTAGAAGAGAATAAATAAGAAAAGGAGAAAGAGGCAAGGTTTTTTTTTTCTGCCATTCTTCCTAAGTGAACCTTCCTACATATTCTGAGTGGATGCATAACTGAGAATCTTCCTTAACTGCAGTAATGTGAGCTGCAGTGGATAAGAGATATCCCCTAAAATAAAGTTAGCCATTATGTCTATTTCAACTGTAATGGGAACTTTTAAGATCTACTCTTGTAAAGCAATTATACCCCAATAAAGATGTTAAAAAAAAAAAATCTACTCTCATAGCAACTTTCAAATATACAATACAATATTGCTAACTATAGTCATCATGATGTGCGTTGCATCCCAGAACTTATTTTCTAACTGGAAGTTTGTACCTTCTGACCACTTTCACCCAATCCCCCCACCCTCACCTCTGACAACTACCAATCTGCTCTCAGTTTCTGAGTTGTTTGTTTGTTTTTTTGGACTCCCCATATAAGTGAGATCATACAGGATTTGCCTTTCTGTGTGACTTACTTCACTTAGCATAATGTCTTCAAGATCCATCCATGTTGTTGTGAATGGCACAATTTCCTTCTTTTTAATGGCTAAATAGAATCACATGTTTTCAATGATTATAATTATGGTAAACAGATACGGTAAATTTAATTTTCTTGTGGGAAAAGTATATATCAGTAAGAATGATTACTCATAATATCAGGAAGTCAGTGGAAAACAATACTAAGATCTCAACTAGTCTTTTAAGTATACCCACATCTATAATTTCTTTTAATTACAAACATTTCACTCTGCTATTCTCCCTTCCCAGTTCATTTTCAATTTCAGTACAATTATTTCTATGCAATATTGGCAGACTGGATATTGGACCAGAAAAACATAAGCAAGAAACCAATGCATTATTATTGTATATGAACATACACAACTTCATTTTACTAATAATCCAATAGGACATGTGTTACAGTTGCTAGGGAATGCATCGTTATGTCTGTTTCATAGATGAACAGCTAGCATAATGAGTTATTATTTGGAAAACCCACAAACCTAGTCATTTAATTGATGTGTGAATACATATCTTTTGACAACTTACCTAGTTTTCTTTCACTTAGATGGAATTGCTAATAAATTTACTGTTAGGTGAGCCTCCTTTCCTCCAATCATATTTCCACAGGAAAAGGTCCAGAGTAGTACCTCCTTCCATTGCTCATTTATTCCTCATTTACAGTGGATTTGTAATAAGGGACTGATGCTGTTTGGCTCAGCTCCTATAGCACTTCTTAGTTTCAGGAATTACTGGCCCACAAAAAGAACACAACCTGGTCAGCTCTCTACTGTATGATAAGAGGAACAGGGTCTATTTTCTGCCTACGGGAAAATCCTGCAGTTGTTCAACTGTTCTGGTGAACTAGGAAGCACCTCTGCATAACTAAAAGCCTCATTAGTCATGCATTTAAAAGCTACATTCTCTAATAAACTCTATTATTTTTTATCTCTATTGGAGAATAATTGCTTTACAGTGTTGTGTTAGTTTCTGCTGTACAACAAAGGGAATCAGCTATAGGTATACATATATCCCCATATCCCCTCCCTCTTGAATAAACTTTATTTTTTTAATACGTTTATTTGTTTTTATTTTTGGCTGTGTTGGGTCTTCATTACTGCGTGCGGGCTTTCTCTAGTTGGAGCTGGGGCTACTCTTTGCGGTGCGTGGGCGTCTCATTGTCATGGCTTTTCTTGTTGCCGAGCACAGGCTCTAGGCATGTGGGATTCAGTAGTTGTGGCGCACGGGCTTAGCTGCTCCACGGCATGTGGGATCTTCCTGGGTCAGGGATTGAAAGTGAATAACTTTGGAAGATAGAGCAAACGTTAGGAATACTTATTGTCCGTTATAAAAAGATGTGGGTTCCTAAGCTCAGGGTTCCTTTCCTGTAATGCAACCTACTATGCATGCAGACATCCTTCTGGATCCATATACATCATCTCAGTGGGCCACGGGGATGAGAGGAATAGAATTAAATATGCTGAAGTTCAGGTTGTTGGCTGTGCTGTAAATAATTCAGTCCTTTGTCCCCAACCTTGGAGTTTTCTGTCTTCTGGCAGCATCTATGAAACTGTCAGGTTAACTCCTTAGCTTGAAAGTAGAATAAAATCTTAGAACATTCTCAGCTCTTGACAGTTTTGGTGACAAGAATGAGAAGGTGACAGAGACATGGCTTTCAATAAGTATAATAATTTCATGGAATGATTAATGTGATTTGAGGTAAGTCCATGGCAATTAGTACAGGATATTTTCACCAAATTTTATGGTCAATTTGACAATAAAAATTCCTCCATTGTATTACATGATAAAGAGGAAGAATTGGGGAGAGGGTTGCAGGCTAAGTACCCAGAAGTAGGCTGAAAGACAGCTGCCCAAATAGTGTTCTAGTAGCTGCTATCTCTCTTCTGGATGGGAAAACTTCCTTGCCAGCTTGGGCTGGCAGAAATTTCTATTATCCTTCAGACAACAGTCACAAAGATGTGAACTTACACTGAGCATAAAAGGAAGGAAATTAATGACTGCTATAGCCTGTAACAAGATGAATCAGAACTTTGGCAAGTTTCCTTGGATGGTAAGAAGATGGAGCACATATTGTTTGTTAGAAAGAGTGGCAACATTTGGGCCATCTTACAAACCAACTCTTTTTATTGTCTATTTTATTAATCTTAAATCTATTCTGAGCTTTCTGCAGTGGGTCTTGGCTGATATGAGGGAGCCTTAGCTCTCTTGAAGAAATTTTCCTAAGGCAGACTAAATTCCCATGGCAAATCACAGGTGGAACATTGATTACTTTTCAAGTTACTACTATCTAAGTTAGGTTTGCAATGCCAATGAAGGTGAAACATTAGAGCAGGGCTCAGCACATGTTTTCTGCAAAAGTCATATAATAAATATTTTAGACTTTTAGGCCATATAGTTTCTGTTAAACAACTATTCAACTTTGCCTTCATAGCCCAAAAGCAGCCGCAGACAATACACAGACCAATGGTCATGGCTGCGTCTCAATGAAACTTTCTTTACAAAATCAGCCAGCCAGCCTGTAGGCTATAATTTGTTGACTTCTGTACTAGAGAGTGAGAATGATATAGAATGTCAGATAAGTTCTTGTGGCAATCACTACTGCCTTGGAAAACTCCTCTAGCTCCTACATTAAAACTTTGGTGAATACATAAGAGATGTTATAATGACAATGTGGCAACAAATACCTCGGATCAGCTCAGTGCTTTGTGACCACTTAGAGGGGTGAGATAGGGAGGGTGGGAGGGAGACGCAAGAGGGAGGGGATATGGGGATATATGTGTATGTATAGCTGATTCACTTTGTTATACAGCAGAAACTAATAAAACATTGTAAATCAATTATACTCCAATAAAGATGTTTAAAAAGAAATGGAATTCTTAGGAAAACTCCTGCTCTATTAGTCAGGCCAAAGTCAACTAGACTTTTCATCTCCGAATATTTCTGCATCACCAGTCAAAAAACAATGTAGCTGTGGCTGCTGAGTTAAGGGGTTCTCAAGGCTGAAGTAGATCTCCTTACCACCCAATGTAAAGTGCAGACCTAAAACACTGGAGATTGTTTGGTTGAGCCACAAGCCACTTTGCTTAGTAGGATGGAGTCACACATTCCTTCCACATTCCCCATCCCTCCATCATCCACATGCCAGCTTCAAGTCAGAATGCAGTCTCCTTGTCCCAGCACCATTTGTATCTTTCTAAGCGTGCTGGGAAATTTTGAGGAGGATAGGAACTCAAATGAATCTGTTAGACTTTTTAATGAATATGTTGCTAGAGGAGGGAGGATTTTTTTCTTGTACATGATTCATTGAGATGGTAACCCTTCAAGAGTAGGGGCCATATGAGGTTATTCAATTCCCACCTTGCATGTCTCCAAGGCCTTGCCTGCTGTTGCTACATTAACCATTTACACACTAGAGTTTTTGTTGCCAAGACTGTCTAATATACCCAGGGTAGCTGTAATACAGATCTCAGTTTAGCATTTTGGTTCACAACTTCCTTTTCTTTTTCTTTTTTTTTTTAAAGGCTGGTGATGATATGTCTCAATTTCTTGTGATCTCATCTACGTGTGCAAAAGGCTTTTATTTTATTCATTAATCCTTGGTATTTTATATTAGAGTTTATATCAGAATATATAATCTAATTGACCACATTATCTAAAATTATATCTTTAATCCCTCTCTTCTATAAAACCAGCTTGGTGATGCAATTTGAAATTCACAGTCAATTCTATATTAATTTACATCTTTTCTTTTGCTTCAAAACTAGTTTCTTTTTCATAGAAACAAAAGCTTATTTTGCATGCTGCATAGAAACGTGATGCACTTTTTTTTTTTTTTTTTTGCCGTACGCGGGCCTCTCACTGTTGTGGCCTCTCCCGTTGCAGAGCACAGGCTCCGGACGCGCAGGCTCAGCGTACATGGCTCACGGGCCCAGCCGCTCGGCGGCATGGGGGATCCTCCCGGACCGGGGCACGAACCCGTGTCCCCTGCATCGGCAGGCGGCCTCTCAACCACTGCGACACCAGGGAAGCCCCCGTGATGCAATTTTAATAGCACCTGAGGGTTCTGGTAGAAGTATTAGAGTCAAGGAAAGCAAACCGAAATCTAGTCTTTCAGTAAAATAAGACATCCCTTCATGAAGTAAAAGATTACCAATGTATAAGCTGCTATCTGTGTGGTTACCTAGATACCTAATACTATATGAGGTGTTCAGAATTGATCACTGCTGTTGAAATTAGACAATTTGCAGTAAAAAAAACCTTATCTCTCTTTAAAAGCATTGTAAAAAATAAAATATGCTGATCACAGACACCTATGTGAAATCTTTTCTTCTCCCTTCTATTTAAAAAATATACCTGAATTCTATAGCAGATTCCTAAATGGCTGGTGCAAAATTATTGGGCAGTTAGAAATTTAGCAAAGTTTGACATTCTGAGAATATGAATATGCTACTCATTTCACTTACATGTGTATTCAAGATTTACTTGGTATGATCCGCTGGATACTAAGTCCAATTAATGAAGGGGTGTTACCGTAAAAGAAGTGTTGCCATCTATTTATATGATTAGATGATAGAATAATACCCAGACCATCTTTATTTTGATTATCATCTGGTCCCATGGTTTTAGTCTCTACTAAGGCCCAGTAAAAATCCAAAATATGTTTGTCAAAAGCAGAATTGATATTTTCCAAAGAGGAAATATCTTTTCTCTGAAACTGTGGGGCCTCCACAGTAAGTTTCCTACTAGAGTATATCAGAATCCCAATTACCAAAATATCCAAGTGACAGAACTGCTTTACTTATAGCTTGAAAAAGTTGGAAATGCATATTTTTCCTTTGCCCTGGATCTGTTCAAAGTCAGAAGATTCTATATGAATCAGAGGCACACAATGAACCATGAGGAATCCATGAAAGATTTTATTTTCTCAACAGTAGAGGGTACAGGTTCTATTAGCCATCACTTTGAAATGATATCCTGACATACCCCAGCCATTAGAATGCATAATCATTATTGAGATCACAGGACTCTGAATTTTCATGAAATTTATCTCATATAATCTGGCATGCATGTATCTCAACAAGGTATACAGTTGACTAATATTTCTTGTTCCTCAGTCCGATATAGATGATACCATTTATGTAGAAAATTAGCATTCAATCATAAACATGATGAGATGATCAATTTACCTAATAGATTTTATCGGGGTACAGAGTCAGATAATTTATATATCCCAAGAGACAAGACAGTCAATATATACTAGGGAAGATATATGAAGATATATGTATAGCTGATTCACTATGTTATGAAGCAGAAACTAACACACCATTGTAAAGCAATTATACTCCAATAAAGATGTTAAAAATATAGAGAGAGAGAGAGAAAAAGAAAAAAGAAAAAAACAATGGTATTTTTCGCTTATCATGATGGAGAATAAAAGATATTTACCAGATTTATATCTGTACAGAAGATACCAAAATATTCACTTATTTCATTAAAGAGACCACATCTAGAACAATCCCTGTAAATGGACTAACATTAATATCCATTTGTATTTTTTGTTCTGACAAAAACGGATAATTAAATGGAGCTGTGAAAGGAATGAAGATTCCTGTGTTTTTCCTGTGTTTGTTCTAATGCAATCTATGATTTTACCCTTGAGGAAGAAAGTGTTCCAAGGACTTCTCCATTGGTTCTTTCCATGATAATAGCTCTCAACCCACAAGATAGTGTCAGATATTTGGAACATTTATTCCAACTCTACACTCAGGAGCCAGAGCCATACCTACTGTGTATGTTCATATATAATTCTGGGTCAAAGCTCTAGTTATGTTCCTTTGCCTATGAGCATGTGAGATACTGGTGTATTTGTGTTTTCACGGTTTTTCCCATGATTTAGGTTCCCAGCTGAAAGTGGGGAGTCAAAATGGAGCTCCATCTGTGTTCAGAAGCCCAATCATTTTAAAGGCTCAGTGGTGATGTGACTAAGATATCACAGGTCATGTGCAATTTTTTAAAGATAATCCATTTAACAAGAGGTCCAAGAAGTCCTACAGTTGAGTCTCTTAGATACTGTTTTCACTTTCACAGTGTGGTGATTTTTCTTGCTCCTGCAGTTAGAAAAACCCTAAAATGCAACTTCCCTAATATAAAATAAAAATAATTGCTATGAACCTTAGCACATAGTTGGTGGCATATTTTGTAAATAAAACTATATTGGATTTGTATATTAATAGTCAATTCAAATCTAGTAAGATCTACATATTTTATAATTGTTACTTTCCATGTTTTTATATGTTTATTTCAACTTGGTAATAATAGCAAAAAAATCCAGCTTAAAATACATGTATTCTCTTTGCTACCTTGCTACCTTTATCTATCATCAATCTATCTCTCTGTCTATCTACCTGCTTTTTATTTATTGAGGATCCCAATTCTAGGATGTCAGAGTTGAAAAAGAGACTGGATACAGGGTAAAGGTTACTTCTCAAGCAAAGTCTCAGAAGATGCAGTGATAAGACCAAGATCACAGGTACTCAAGACTTTTTTTGGAGTGAATATGTGAATTCTTTAGAGGCAAATGGAATGATGGATGTACAAATTTATATTTTCCCCCCCAGTGGAGGAAAACTAATGATCTTTTTATATTTGTGAAGTGAACTTGCTGAGATTGAGGCTGGAGGAATGAATAGAGAGGCAGAGGTTTGAAACTACAAAACATGAGATGCTGACATAGTAGTGCCATATATAAGTGAGGGATTAATATTAGTGTGATTGCTAAAATAAATATTTTGAAAATGTTTTACATAGTGCGCCTTTGAGAACTTAAAATGTCATGCCCCCAATATCTTTAACACAATTTTCAACCTGAATGAAAGGCAATGAAACTGTGTGGAACAAGGCCTCATTTCAATCTTAAGTTGCTTAAGTATTAAGAATATCTTGGAAACATTTAGGGCAAGGAACAATAGAAAAAGATCTCGAATAACAAGAAGAAAATATATAAAAATTAACAGTCATGAGGGTGCAAATATTGGGTAATACCATCCTCTTAGACTACTTGTCATGTATAATTCCTCTTAAGTATCAATAACATTAGACATAAACCTATATGATTAAGAAAGTGCTGATATTATATAAATCATAAATAAATAAAGCCATGCTGAAAGATGTGAAGATAGTACAGAGGACATCCAGTCATTTTATTTATAATAAAAAGTGGTAGTTGAGCTGAGTAAAGGATAGTTAAGAGGTCAGTAGAGCCCCCACTATGCTACAAGCTCCATGAGTAAAAGATGCCCTGACCTTGTCAACAAGTATATCCCAGCCCATAAGGTCTAGCACATAGTAGGTTTCAATGAATATTGACTTAATGAGTGCATAAATGTTATTTTTCCCTAGGCATTTTCATAGCTAATATTTTGTAAGTTTAAATACTGTTCATTCATTAAAGTTTATTATGTTACTGAGGCGTGCTCATTGATATTGTAAGCTTTCAGAAAAGGGACCCATGGGGAACATCTAAAGCATTTTGATTCAATGATTTCTGTTTTTTGTTAGCAAGTATAGCCATCTGGGACATCAACATTTCTGGCCATAATGCTCTTGAACAGATACATGTATGGAATATAGTCCTAAGAAGCAGCACAGACTAGATACTGAATTAGGATTTTGTTGCAGGAGAGCTGTCAAAATGGCAGTACTTCAAGGAGTGACAAAGTACACATGGCAGTTCCCATTAATTTGCCATATCTGATGCCAGACCATGTGGCTGGAGGGTGGATAACTGCTGATAGAATATCTCTTAGCTCCAAAACAATTGAAGGTTTTTACTTGTTTAACTGAGAAGCTCAGAAAAGTTTGGGATATGTGGATTGAAGGGAGTCTTCACATTATTACCTTAAAGCAGGACTTAATGAAGATGCTTCATCCATTATCAATCCTTTGTTAATGCTAAATATTATATGTTATTGAAGCATTGTTATTAGGATTTAGGGGGATATGCACAAAATTGTTGTAAAGCAAAAAATAGTATGAACACTATATAGCAGTATTTGTGTCCCTTTTTTTTGAACCTTTGTTTTAAGCATCGTGTCATTGTTAACTCATTTGTACTCATTGTAATAGCACTAGTCATAATGAATTCATTTGGAATTAATGTGGATGTCACGCATACTTTCATAAGAATTCTACAGCAATTCAATGTTAATTTAATGTACTATTTAAATAAAGTGTAAATGTTTTAAGTCATTTAATAATGTCATTATATGGAGCTGTAAAGATTATAACAGTATAGATTTTCTCAGAGAGATGATAATCTTAGAAGTGGCATTTCTCAGCTTCCATAAGCAGCCTAATAGCTATGATCATAGGTGACTAATAGCTCTCTCAATGGTGTGTGGTGTCCTCCACTGGGATATGGCTCAGTTATTCAGCAGGAGAATTACACCAGATTAAGGATACAGTCTCAGAGTGAACTGTTATTTATGTGGTCTTCTGAGTGGTTTACTTTTATTTATGTGGTTTACTTTACAGGTATAAGCTATATAAATTCACTTGTTATTAGCAATACAATAGTCCAATAATCAACATCTTTAACATTTTGTTGAAGTAAAAGAAACAGAAGTCACTACTGTTTAAGTGAAGCTAATACTTTTCAACTATTTACTTATCTCTTAATTTTGAGTGGATAGTAATGTTTAGAAGGACAAGCTATTTATTTAGAAGAGAAAAAGATAGTAAGATTAGTTAGTAAACATAAAATGGCTTAAGTTAGTAAATTTAGGAAATATTTTAATGATTTTCTTTATTGTAGTATAGTTGCTTTACAATGTTGTGTTAGTTTCTGCTGTACAATGAAGTGAATCAGCTACATGTATGCCTATATCCCCTCCCTCATGGACCTCCCTCCCCCGCATCCTACCCATCTAGGTCGTCACAGAGCACTGAGCTGAGCTCCCTGTACTATATAGCAGGTTCCCACTAGCTATCTATTTTACACATGGTAGCGTATTTATGTCAAACCTAATCTCCCAATTTGTCCCACCCTCCCCTTCCCCCTCTGTGTCCACATGTCTGTTCTCTATGCCCATGTCTCTATTCCTGCCCTGCAGATAGGTTCATCTGTACCATTTTTCTAGATTCCACATATATGCATTAATATACGATATTTGTTTTTCTCTTTCTGGGTTACTTCACTCTGTATGGGGGACAGATAGGTTATAAAGAGGGAGAGAGAGGATAGAGAGAATATAAGAATCCAGTTTACGTACAAAATGTTTTGTACTCTTATCAGCTTTGTGAGTGAGGTACCTAGAGAGATGCAAGAGTTTGGAGAGAGAGAGTTAACTTTTCAGTAAAGGTTAAATAGCTGATGAACCATTACCAGTTGCTCAAGTGCCAAAGTCCTCACTTTATGATAATGTTATCATGGTGATAAAAATCACATGCAAATGAAGAAAATAGTGTTTAAAAGCAATGTCTCATCCCTAGTCTATCTAGTGTCAATGCCCCTGATAGGAATTAGAAAAGGTTTGTGCAACAGACGATGAAATACAAGACTAGGCACTCAAGAGATTTTGGAGGTACAATGCATCCCTATTGCTCTTCCCAATGTTTTATTCACACCCAGTGTCAATAAATTAGTAATCTGTATATCCGTATGGTTTCACATATTTTTCCCAGTAACAATGTAATATGAGAATTTGAATTTAAATATTTCAAATTGGTGATAAAGTGTGCTTATGAGAATGTGCTATAGGAGTGTAAAAAATGAAAATTGGTGTAAAATAGGTCTACAAAATTCACACAGTGTACAATGGAACTCAATTTATAATAATGCTAAATTCCATAAATAAAGGAAATGCTACTAATAATCCAACAAGCTCCTTTCTCCAACTTTTCCATGAAGAGCCTCTAATGATAGAAAGTGGAATATCTGGTGGCAAGAGCACAAAGCATCTGTCAAAATGCACAGAACACAACTGAAGCATCTAAAATTTATATAAATCTTGTCTCTAGTATATATATTCATGTTAATTTTAAAAAACCATCTGGGGGGAATCTTGCTGGTTGCTCTTGGGAAACATTCTGATAACTGTAATTTCTTACTGAAAAATCAACTCACATAGCTAGAATAACATGGCAAATTTTAAGGGTCTTATTTACTACTGGTCAGTCTTAAAATAGTTAGCAAATGTCTTTTTTTATGAAGAGAAGTGATTTCACATTCTTACTATTAGTAAATTACCCTACTTCAAATTTTACCTAAGTTATTGGAATAGTGTTTTTAACAAAAAATTTTCACTTAATAATTTTTCACTTAATAATATTGTCAATTGTCATGAAAACTGTAAAAATTTTGTCTTGAAGTTGTGACAGGTGAGTGATTAAATATCACCTTAATGAAGTAAACTATAAACCATTTTTCATATTATTAAGGAAAACAGTGAATTCACCCTTCTTTCCATGTTTGGTATCTTTATTATGATATTTTTATTTCTTCATGAAAAAGAAAAAAAAACCAACTCAACCTTAAGCTTGAAAATCTTAACCATAATTACCATTCCCATGCCCAGCAAAAGTCTACAACTGAATAGAGATGGAAATTTTCAAGGTTACACCCAGTTGAATACCAAATCCGTATTTTTAAAATAAGTATTTAAATGGCAAAACCCAAATTTGTTTCTAGTTTATTATATTTACATCATGATCAATACTTGATAAACAATGCAAGCATACCCTTTGGAATGACAGCAACTGACAGTGCTTTCCTGAGCTCATTGCTTGGATTTTATGTTGTATAGGTTGATTTTTAAGTGTGATTGATCAAAATTTCTTTCCTTAACTTCCACTTCCAGAATATGGAGTAAACATATATCCCATATCCTTTTAAGTACAAATAAAATCTGTAGACATTATATATAAGACAAACATAAGAATTTGAGAGGTGGAGAGCAGAAGGCAGACTCAAGGAAAGACATAGCAGTGACTTCTCTGGATTTTCTTTGTGCCTCATGTATCTCAGAGATGGAACAGAAGCAGCTGGCAACAGAAATACAACAGTGCCAACAAAATAACTCCAATAAAATTTGCTCACTCTAGAAACAACACAGACTTCTTCAATAGTGAGTGGTTAAATAAGCTGAAATACAAATCACACCATGAATTGTAACTCAGAAGTAAAAAGGAATAAGTTATTGATTCATCCAACAATCTGGATGGATCTCTAGCGATTTATGCTGAGTGAAAAATCCAATCCCAAAAGGTCACTTATTGTTTGATTCTGTTTGTGTAATATTCTTGAAATGAAAAAATTATAGAAATGGTTATCAGAGATTAAGGTTGGGGACCAGAATGAAGCTTGTGTGTGTGTAGGTGAGTTTGTGTGTGGGGGGGGTCTGTGTGTGTCTGTGTGTGTGTGGCTGTAAAGGTGCGATATGAGGGATCCTTGTGGTAATGAAAATATTCCATTTTACTATATCAATGTCAATATCCTGGTTTTGACATTATACTATAGTTTGGCAAGATGATTCCATTGAACGAAACTGGGTAAAGCGTTCATGTAACATCTATTACTGCTTTTAACAACTGCATGTAAAAGTTTAATTACCTCAAAATTAAAAGCTTAATTAAAAGATTCTCTTTTTTTACTTCTCAGATTGATTGATCCTGTCTACTATTGATTCATTTGTAATATCTAGAATTTGCAAGTTGCTTCCTATCTAAAGGCTCAGGGAAAACATGATATCTATGACAAAAATGGATAATTTCAAGTTATTCTGAATCTGTCTTAATATATTTTATAATTTGCCTTTTTTCATGCTCCTATTTCAAACTTTCTACTTTTAGTCACCAAAATCCTGAGAAAAATATAAATTTAATTATTAATATTCTTTAAAAGTTAAAAAAGTTAACACTAAAGTCAACACTAATATTATATTATGGAATAGAATCAGGAATTCTACAGCTGCAATTTTATTAGATCTAAAATAGCTGAAATATATTGTTGATTTGTGTGAAAATGTGTGTGTGTGTGTGTGTGTGTGTGTGTGTGTAAGGGAGTGAGAGAATGAATTAGTAGAGGGGAAAAATGTATGGATTTATATGGCATCAAGCCCTCCTTAAAAAAACTAAAGTTTTGTTCTTAAGAGTGTATTTGTGATTTGGGACATGCTGACTGCCAGAAGAGAAGCTAGATATTCCATTTTGTTTTGGTTGGACTAGGACTTTCTATGGGGCCTCTGGCATTAGCACCCTTATGTCAGCAGTTGCAACACTCGTGCCATCAGAGATCCAAATTACAGAAATATACTAACTTTTCGAGCACTACACCGCATAAAAACTACTCATAAAAATTAAGTTTTCTCTGGCAACCCAATGCACATTGACTGATTCTGCATTGATTGTGATTGATGAAATCTTATGATAGCATAGAATTTGGACACTTTCTTCCTCAAAACTCTAAGTATCAATAATATTGTTGCTCCTCAGGAAGATAATCCATGTTTATCTTGTGGTTATGATTATCCCATGACTCAGAAACTTGTAGCTCCCTAAGGCACAGGTAACTCCATTTAAGAACAGGGGAAATGTTTTGAGTTCTATTTCTGCTAGTGGTAATGAATTTAGCTTGATTCCTTCTCTACTGGACTACCTTGGTAATTTTTATAATGAATGTGTTTACAATAATTGTGCAACAAGAATAAACCTGGCTAAACCATAGAAGGTTATAATTTATACTACTAAATTCATTATGTAATTAAACCACAGTGATAAGTAGCCCATACGTGACAAGTTGGTTTCTTTTCCATGGCTTTATTGATGCCTCCTACATTGCTACATAACTAGATGCTTCTGCAGGAAATGGCAAAGCAAAATAATGACTAGGATAACTGCATATGTTTGAAGATGTGTTCAGCAATAATCTGCACAAAGTTGATCTACTAAGAAGTATGAAAGCCAGGTTTCTCTCTATTCTCCAAATAATGAACTCTGGCAGTACTATATTAGCTCTTAAGGAAGCAGCACTTCATCTAATTGTCTTCCCAGAGAGTTCACCTTTTTCTAATTGGCACAAAAGTCCATTCTGTGCTATCCTTGTGTCCCAGTGATGATCAATAACATTTATTTAACAAATACTCACTGGGTCCCAACATCATATCATTACCTTGGCATACACTGAGAGTATAAAAATAAATGATACATGATCTCAGTATGTCATCAAGTAATTCAAAATTAAATGTAAATGCTGATATATACATAGACATAACTATGTTATAAGTGTACAGAGGAAGAAAAAGAGAAAATCTGATACACCTCTGGGCTCTTAAGTTTTCATAGAAAATAAATATTTTGATTGCATGTATCTCCTAGTATACAAAATTATTCTTAATTTTTCTCCTTTTTAATAAACTGTTCTTATTTTTTTGCTATAATATTTTTTCTCTTTGGTTTTATACAACGAAAAATGACATTATTATGGCTATTAGGGCTGATAATTATAGAAATGGTAACAGGGCTTCCCTGGTGGCGCAGTGGTTGAGAGTCCGCCTGCCGATGCAGAGGACACGGGTTCGTGCCCTGGTCCGGGAAGATCCCACATGCCGCGGAGCGGCTAGGCCCGTGAGCCATGGCCACTGAGCCTTCGCGTCCGGAGCCTGTGCTCCGCAACGGGAGAGGCCACAACACTGAGAGGCCCCCGTACCGCAAAAAAAAAAAAAAAAAAATTGGTAACAATATTTAAGCATTCTTAGTATTAGAGTATAGAAAGTATTTCATATCCATTATTCCACCTGATCCTTACAAGAACTCTGCAATAATGAGAGTGTATGAAGGTTAATTTTACATGTCAAATTCACTGGGTCATAAGATGCCCAAATCTTTGGTTAAACATTATTTCTCAGTGTGTCTTTGAGGGTGTTTCTGTATGAGATTAGCATTGAATTGGTGGGATAAGTAAAGCAGATTTCCCTCCCCAACGTGGGTAGGCATCATCTTGTCCACTGAAGGCTGAAACAGAACAAAAAGGAGGAAGAAAGGGGAATTCACTTTCTCTGGCTAAATGAGCTGGGATATTGGTCTTCTCCTATCCTTGGATTGGAATTTATATACCATCATCCCTCTGATTCTCAGTCCTTTGGACTTGGACTAGAGCTTATACCACTGGTTCTTCTGGTTCTAAGGCCTTCAGATTCAGATTGTAACTACACCACCAATTTTCCTAGGTCATCAGCTTATAGATAGCAGATTGTGGAACTTCTCAGCCTCCATAATCGTGTGAGCCAATTCCTCACAGGAAAACCTCTTTTTACACATACATATAATTTATTACTATAAAATATTAATATAAATGTATATATATATGTATTTATTTATTTCCTATTTGTTCTCATTGTCTGGAGAACCCTGACAAATATAGAGTGTAAATGCTATTGAAAAATTCATTCATATGAATAATAATTCCTTTTAAAATCAGCTGATGTAAATAAGCAGTATGAGAATATCAGTTGCCTTTTAATATGCAAAATTTAGATCTAATGAAGTTAAAAAAACAAGTTAAATAGAATATACATAGTATTTTCTCACATAAGTCATGCAGTAGCCATGTATAACTAATCTAGAAATAAAATATGTGAGAGTTTTTATTTTTAGGAAAATCTTTACAGAAAACAATTAGCCATATTTGATTGGTAGCTTTCTTTATTCTCTGGGTAATTCAACATTTTTGTGCAGAGTTTAAATGTCATAACTCATAATTTTGAAGAGTTTGGAATAAAGCTATAGAATAAATGTGATAGGTTTTGAAAATTACAAATATTGTATCTTAAACTAATATCTAGTTACAGGCTGGATTATGTTTATGAATAAAATAGTCTATTTACAGTTTCTGATAAAACCTATTTTTAATAGTTTTTGCACTTTCAGGCTATCATGGAATGGTTCACTGGTACTTGAAAAATAGAAACCATGTGTAAGCAGCCTGTATAATAGATACAATGGAAATTTCATTAAAAAGATGGCTGACTAGCTTATTTTTAAACATCTCCACTTTCAAAATAGATTTCTATGCCCTTGTTCACATTTTAAATGGAAATTCTGCTCAGATTCATCTCTGAAAGAGACAAACACTTACTGAGCCATTAGTGTATACTGCACTTGTAATAGAGAGGCAAAAGCCAACAGCACTGTTTTCAGCATTTTAGCCTGCACACAAATCATTATTAAATACAAGCTTCACTGTTAAGAGCCTTGCCACACATTTAAAATGCATAATTCCATTTTGAAGTGGCCCAATTAAGCCAGATTCAATTATAAAATTACCATAACGCAAGTCTTTATAAAGTTTCAAAAATTTCAAGAAAACAATGAATGAGAAAGTGTTTGCTCATTTACTTTTAAGAAACTGGTTAAAGTTAATTTTCCTTGCAGTGAAAAAGTGTCAGAATTAGGGGCAGGAGAGGAAATACAAACTCTCACTGAGAAAGAGAAAAAGAAAATATATATATATATATTTTAAAGACCAAGAGCTAAACTCTCTTCACAAAATAGGAATGCCCATATCTAAAACAATTACTTAACACAAAGACTACTGGTAAGATTTGTTTTAGAAAGAAACAGATTACTTTGGCTATCAGAGTCTTTTGTGTTTCCATACAAACTGAGTGAAGAAAATCAGACAAAGAAAGACAAATACCGTATGATATCACTTATATGTGGAATCTAAAAAAATGGTACATATCAACTTATTTTTAAAAGAGAAATAGAGTCACAGATGTAGAAAACAAACTTAGGCATACCGGGGGGGAAAGGGGAAGGAGGGATAAATTGGGAGATTGGGATTGACATATGCACACTACAATATATAAAATAAATAATTAATAAGGACCTAGTATAAAGCACAGGGAACTCTACTCAATACTCTGTAATGGCCTATATGGGAAAAGAATCTAAAAAAGAGTGGATATATGTATATGTATAACTGATACACTTTGCTCTACATCTGAAACTAACACAACATTGTAAATCAACTATACCCCAATAAAATTTTTTTAAAAATTTTAAATTAAACCAATGCTTCTTTGGTGTGTACCCTGACACCTAAATGACATTTGAGCATCTGACTATCCAAGTAGAAACTCAAAAAGTGGCAATGTTAGCTGACTGCCTTTCTATTAACTTCTGCCTTCCAGCAATCAATACACTGATCCACCACAACCCCTAGTAAGCAACCATAAAGGTAATGGTCAAAGAAAATAAAATGTTAACACCTCCATGTCACTGTACTATATCGCAATCATGTCAAAGGCAACTGCATAATCATTTCAAATGTGTCCCCTAAGATATTAATGCACATGTCTACCACTATGCTGATTAGTACTAGTACTGTTTCAAAATACATTTGTCATATTACCAAGTCTCTTATGAGACACTTATTTCCTAAATAACTTCAAGTCCATTGTCCTACATCATTAATTTTCCTGGCAAGTTTAGTAAAAGAGTCTGAAAACAGACTGAGGAAGATGTCATCTTTGAAATATAAAATTTTAGCGGATGAAAGTATATAAGATAAAGAAGCTTTTTTTTTCTCTCTCTCAAAATTTTGATCATTTATTATTTTGAGTCAAAAGTTTGTTTGTCTCAAAGCCAAAGCATACACACATTGAATAAATGTCCTATACACAGCTTACTAGGCTCCAAATGTAGCTATACGTGGCTGAGCCTCAAAGTGATAGAAAGGACCATTTTCTCTAACTCTGTGAAAGATACCTAGAACTTTGAGGTGTTTGGCTTAAGGAGTCTTAAGAAGTGGTCCTGCAATTTATAATTATATTTAAAAGGCATTTTAAAGCTGAAGATGATTCATGCACAAACGTGTAAATTCTGTTGAACAGCATACAAATATGTATAGTTAGATAATGAGAAAAGCAAATAATGTTCATTTAAAACTCACACTTTACCAGATGCTTCACTTGTATTATCTTATTTAATCTGTACAAGTTACAGACAGGAAACTGAGAAACTCAGAGGTAATACAGAAGAGGTAAAGGTTGGATATGGATTGAAAGCAGGGTTTGTCTGACTCTAAAATCATATTTGTACCATGCCTTATTCTCTTTCACAAATTCTTCAGTCAGTACTAATAAAATGAAAAGTTAGCCAAGTGGCTAAAACAACATGCAGATTTTATTTATATATTTTTGTATTTTTTTATTGGAGTATAATTGCTTTACAATGGTGTGTTAGTTTCTGCTTTATAACAAAGTGAATCAGTTATACATATACATATGTTCCCATATCTCTTCCCTCTTGCATCTCCCTCCCTCCCACCCTCCCTATCCCACCCCTCTAGGTGGTCACAAAGCACCGAGCTGATCTCCCTGTGCTATGTGGCTGCTTCCCACTAGCTATTTTACGTTTGGTAGTGTATATATGTCCATACCACTCTCTCACTTTGTCACAGCTTACCCTTCCCCCTCCCCATATCCTCAAGTCCATTCTCTAGTAGGTCTGTGTCTTTATTCCCATCTTACCCCTAGGTTCTTCATGACCTTTTTTTTTTTTCTTAAATTCCATATATATGTGTTAGCATACGGTATTTGATTTTCCCTTTCTGACTTACTTCACTCTGTATGACAGACTCTAGGTCCATCCACCTCACTACAAATAACTCAATTTTGTTTCTCTTTATGGCTGAGTAATACTCCATTGTATATATGTGCCACATCTTCTTTATCCATTCATCCGATGATGGACACTTAGGTTGCTTCCATGTCCTGGCTACTGTAAATAGAACTGCAATGAACATTTTGGTACATGACTCTTTTTGAATTATGGTTTTCTCAGGGTATATGCCCAGTAGTGGGTTTGCTGGGTCGTACGGTAGTTCTATTTTTAGTTTTTTAAGGAACCTCCATACTGTTCTCCATAGTGGCTGTATCAATTTACATTCCCACCAGCAGTGCAAGAGTGTTCCCTTTTCTCCACACCCTCTCCAGCATTTATTGTTTCTAGATTTTTTGATGATAGCCATTCTGACCGGTGTGAAATGATATCTCATTGTAGTTTTGATTTGCATTCCTCTAATGATTAATGATGTTGAGCATTCTTCCATATGTTTGTTGGAAATCTGTATAACTTCTTTGGACAAATGTCTATTTAGGTCTTCTGCCCATTTTTGGATTGGGTTGCTGGTATTTTGTTATTGAGCTGCATGAGCTGCTTGTAAATTTTGGAGATTAATCCTTTCTCAGTTGCTTCATTTGCAAATATTTTCTCCCATTCTGAGGGTTGTCTTTTAGTCTTGTTTATGGTTTCCTTTGCTGTGCAAAAGCTTTGAAGTTTCATTAGGCCCCATTTGTTTATTTTTGTTTTTATTTCCATTTCTCTAGCAGGTGGGTCAAAAAGGATCTTGCTGTGATTTATGTCATAGAGTGTTCTGTTTTCCTCTAAAAGTTTGATAGTTTCTGGCCTTACATTTAGGTCTTTAATCCATTTTGAGCTTATTTTTGTGTATAGTGTTAGGGAGTGTTCTAATCTCATACTTTTACATGTACCTGTCCAGTTTTCCCAGCAGCACTTATTGAAGAGGCTGTCTTTTCTCCACTGTATATTCTTGCCTCCTTTATCAAATATAAGGTGACCATTTGTGTGTGGGTTTATCTCTGGGCTTTCTATCCTGTTCCATTGATCTATATTTCTGTTTTTGTGCCAGTACCATACTGTCTTGATTACTGTAGCTTTGTAGTATAGTCTGAAGTCAGGGAGCCTGATTCCTCCAGCTCAATTTTTCATTCTTAAGATTTCTTTGGCTATTCGGGGTCTTTTGTGTTTCCATACAAATTGTGAAATTTTTTGTTCTAGTTCTGTGAAAAATGACATTGGTAGTTTGATAGGGATTGCATTGAATCTGTAGATTTCTTTGGGTAGTAGAGTCATTTTCACAATGTTGATTCTTCCAATCCAAGAACATGGTATATCTCTCCATTCTTTGATTCCTCCTCCTCCATTAGAATAACCTGTTTGTGGGTAAAACAGTGGGAGATATTGCTGTAAAGCCAGTTTGAGACCAGATAACAAAGGACCTTGGATGTTTGGGTAATATGTCTGTACTCTGGCCTTTAAATGTTTTTTTTCCCATCACAGATATATATGAAATCACTATTTTGATTTAATTATACAATTATGAACCCTATCTAACAACTGCTAAGTCAGAATCTCTAGTACAAATGCCTTAGTTTACAAATTATGTGGAAAAAAAATACCAAAGCAGTGATTTTCTGGACAGGTAGGATTATACAAGTCATTAAAAATATGATATGACCAAGGGAATGACATGATAAAGGAGTAAAGGGCTTGGAGAAGATAACCTGGTGGTAACTGTCTTAAATGCCTTGAAGTGGAAAAGAGACTGGAATCAGAGACTGGTCTGTAATCAGCCATAAAGTCATGGGGCCTTGACAGTAATTTTCCTATGAATATGTAAAAGACATTTTTAGAGTTTTCATTTATACATGCTGTACTTGTTTTCAGATCCCCAAAGGTGATAGGATAGGGAAGTTGTAGTCAAACACAAATAATTTATTCCAGGACTGAATATTCTTTCTGAATGAATTCCGGTGAACCATCCTAAACCATTGAGAAGGAGATCTAAAAATTACTTTCACTTTTCTTCCTTGAGCAAATATAATGTACTAATCAGCCCTTTTCCTATTTTCCCACATCTGGGACACCTCCCTTTCCCTTTATTTCTCTTATAGTATTTATATCAGTCTATTCATTCATTGTCTTTATTAAGCATCTAGTTTATATCAAATATCATGGGTAGAAATGCAAATAAAATGTAAACTGAGCTTCGAGAAGTTTGTAAACTAGTAGAAAAAAATGTTATTTTTAAATCAAGTGTCATTAATGCTAAGATGGAAATTTGGACAAGGTGTAGTGAAAAGTCTAAGGAGGGAGGGCTAAATTCTATCATTATGGCCACAAAAAGCACCATAGAAAGATGTATGCTGGAGTTAAACACTGAAATTTGAGAGATGCTTTATATGAAAACAGGGATATGGGTATACTCTTGCCTAATAAAATAGTGTGAAAGATCACAAGGCTATACAACAGGATGATTCAGAAATTATGAATACATGTCAAAGATTGGGGTATGACTTGCAATGGGCATGGAGCGGGGTGGTGATATGTAGCAAGATATATAATTAAAGAAATAGGTACACATACTAGTCCCTGTATTACACATTGGACTAAGGAATTGATGCTAATCCTGTAAGCTATGGGGAACAAAGATATGACTTAGAATTAGATTTTTGGTCTGGTGACAATCAGTTAGGATACTTGAAATACTCCAAATGAGGTTTGTCAAGCAAGCACTGTCAGTAGCAGTGATGATATTGAGAGCCACTATTTCCAAATCTTCACTCTCTAAGGTAATCATTCAGTTTACAATGATATCTGCCTTAGATTATAAGAGGCCAATATCTAACTTACATTTTATTTACCTTTCATCAATCTCACTTCAACTTAATTTTCAGGGAATAAAATTGGCCCAATTTATTTACTGGTCAGTTTTTTCCATTTTCTCATCATATATTACCTTTTTGATCAGTATAGTATAAACAATTGTCAGTATTATTTTTGACTACTACAGTCTTTTCTGGTTTGCACTCACCCTTCAGAAAGGCACACTTTGTGATATCTTATCTTGAAAGATGACATGCAAATCAAATGCAATGTCCTCAAAGTCAAAGTGTCCTTTTTTAACTTCACCCTGAGTCAGCATGCACATAGGATCAGCAGGAAAGAACAATGAGTTGTTTAGGTGGCAGCTTGGATACCCCTGAGATTGGCATTATCAAAATCATAACCCTTCCAACCTATCGGAATTTAGACACAGGGCGAAGGTCAATGAAATATGTCTTCACTGGGCTGTTCTAATGTTTAGCAAATATATATCATCAAGGAAATCTTTCATTGAAATTCCTTAAACGATTCAGTTAGACTTATATTTTGTTATACATATTGATAACTAAAAAGCTACATCTGATCATGAATCTCACCTACAAAGTAAACATTAAATATTTGTTGAACGCATTCTAGTAACTTAGTTAAATAACTAACTTTGAAAATTCCTTATAAAGGGAAAGTGCAAAGTAATGTTGATATTCCAGAACAGTAATCACATCCCCTTTGGTGTTATACTTTGTATTCTGTGGAGGTTAATAGTGATTACTAACTTGCTATCTGTTGAAGAGAGTCTTTTCTTTTTCATTTATTTTTGAGCAGTCCGTTCATTTTATAACTAATTTTGCATAACTGCATTAACTGCTACTGTTTTGAAATGGAATCAATTTATAACTAATTTCTAAAATTCTCAATTCTCCTTTTGGCTAATAAAAGGAATTTTACTATCACATAAAGTTATTTAATAAACTACTAAATGTGGGGGAAAAATGCACCAAAACATTTCTTGAAAACTCTTTGCTGCATATATTTATATTGTATAATTAGCACTTGGTATAATTAATATCATCCTGCATACACTTAGCTTTTCAGCATAGAGAAGGTATTATCTCTCACTAGGATGTATTTTCTGCCTGTGGCAGTGAATTAAGGGAAGATTTAAGGAAAAACACATACAAAAACAGAATACTTTTCAGTGTGATTCTTTGCATTTTTGGTGTAGTTCAAAATGATTGACAAGTACTCTTGTATTACGCTCTCATAATTGACAGTGGTAGAGCACAGATATTAGATATATTTTGAACCAGGGAAACTTTGGCTTATGGACAGTACACAACTGAGAACATATCAAAAACTGAATACCTCTAAAACCTTTATTTTGAGCCTCCTAAAATAGAATATTTTTTCAGAGGCTAGACCACACTGTGCTCTGAATTTGAAACACTTAAGGATCCAGAAAACTGCATTAAATTTCTGTTACTGGATTGCTGGGAAGACGATTTTCTTTTACCATCCTGCACTTCTGTCTTGTACTTTCCTATACAACAGCCTCCATACTGAGATTTCTTCTCTTATTTTAGAAAAACAAGTGACAAAACAGAGCATCGAGCTATTTTTAAAAATCAATTCTTTCTGGAAGAAATTTATTTTTATTTAGTACTTCAGATAAGATGATCAAAAGTTTGAAGTCATCTGGCTTTCTTATCATGTATTAAGCCCTTAAGAAAAAGTAAGAGCAGATGTCTGTGTGCCACCTTTTGCGTTCAAACAGATGAATTTTTTGTTACTGTTGTGTTCAGCTTGTTAGCTGGTGAATTCCTCAGTCATTCTGCAAGCTATACTTTATCTCAGATTTGGATAGATAGTAATTTAATTAAATAAATCTATTAATTACTATACCAAATTATCTTTGTTCTTTTTATTAAACAAAAATTAGTAATTTTACTTGATAGGAAAGGTACTTCCATAATACTTTTAATGAATCAAATTGAAAATTCATAATTTTGCCATTGGCTGACATTGCTGGATGTGTTTCTCTTTTTTTTGCCCATATTAATTGAGCTGCATAAAGAATGATTGTGAAAATAATCCCCTCAATGATTTTCAGTCTCACACAAAGAAATACTCCATTCCATGTAAAAAGACTCCACCTCCCTTACTACACAAAGTCTCATTTTAAATGCAGATCACTAATGAACTTGTTGAAACAAAACAGGCATTTAAACAAAACAGATATCTCAGACCATCTCATTTCATCATTACTATGTATTCAGTTGTCTGAGTATTATATACTTAGTATCCTCTTTGGTTCCATTCAATAAAAAATGCTTAAAGTCACTGGACTTAACAAGTCTGACAAGTTATTTTCTACTAAATTTAGTGTTTTGAGACTGGATATAATGGAATTTGGAGGTCACTTTAGTTTCAGAAAGATAGCGAGTATATAAGCAAAAGACATCTCATTATTTCCTTTACTCCAGATATTTTTCTAAGTAACACAATAAGTCTACAGAAAGATTAAATTACGGATATTTTAATTTTCATCCATTACTTCCTGTATACCCCAGCATTCTCAGGATGACATGGATATAAAATGAATAATCAGAGTCTCCCTTCAATTCCTCTCCTCCAACTTCAAATATAGCTTTGGCCAATTAAATAATATTTTAAAAAACAAACAAAAACTGCATATTATGCTCAATACACATTTCTTCTCACTAGAAAGACAAACAAGCAAGTCAGACTATAGTCCTGACTCATGAATATATGCATGCTCATTTAATTAGATCAGAAAGCAATGTGGTTAAGATAGGATACATTTTCATTTTGATCATGTGTTAAAGTAAATAAAAATAGAACATTTTAAATAGTATATGTTTTGAACAATGTTTGATTTTCTGAAGCAATTACATTGAAAAACTTTTAAAAAGAAACTTCATACACCTACATTCAAGAGAAAACCTTCACGTCCATCTTTTCTTTTTGAAAATAGCTGTTCTAGTATCTAATGCTCAGAATAGGAGTATCAGGCTTTTCCAAGCACCTCCTTATGTTGGTTGATTTCTTTGCTGCTGAAGCAATGCACATATGACAGAAATGGCAACACTTGAAAGCATTTGAAGTCCAGAAAATAACAACTCAAACACTGAGTCTTTTTTTTGCGGTACGGGTGCCTCTCACTGTTGTGGCCCCTCCTGTTGTGGAGCACAGGCTCCGGACGCGCAGGCTCAGCAGCCATGGCTCACGGGCCTAGCCGCTCCGCGGCATGTGAGATCTTCCTGGACCGGGGCACGAACCCGTGTCCCCTGCATCGGCAGGCGGACTCTCAACCACTGCGCCACCAGGGAAGCCATTTTTTAAAATTCTGATATTTATCCTTATTTCAGAGTTAATCAGATCTTTATATTTCTGCTGCTATACTTCAGTTATCCCAAATATTATTTGACAAAGGTTATTTGATCCACACAAGCTTTCTGAGTACTCTTATATGCCTCTCAAAAGTTTTATTTGAATCAAAAAATTGTTATTCCCATGGGTAGATGACCTATAAGATATTTTTATAGAAGATAAATTTATAACCCATAAATTTGAGTTCATCTGAGCCTAGTAAAATATGCTTCCAGTGAGATGAGTTTCTACAGTGAAAGCAGAAGTCACTGTTAGCCATATTCACCTGTTAGTTCAGAAAGTTACCTTTAGATTCAAGCATACTTATACAAACATAAGGATTTTTCAAAAAGCTTTAGACTGAGATATCACTTCCAAATCTGGGTTGGTTCATTTTATTCGCATTCCTCCATGTGGGAATGATATCTACCAGTGATGTCATTAAGATAGTGACACAGATCATTCCTGACCCCAGCCCCCCTCACAAGAAGACCAACTAGCAACTATCCATAGCTGACCACAGAGACCAAGAAGGACTGCGTTAGAAGGGTAAGCGGTGTGGCTATACTCTGATTACATCACCCTTCCCCCAGACTAACACAACACCACACCAAGAGGATCCCCTGGGCCTACGATTTCTCCAGTAGGACAAAGACAGCCCACTGGGGATATCCAGCTCCTCCAGCATTGTGGGTCACTTCTTGGGAGGCCCACACAGGTTTGCCCCCATGAAGATCAAGATGGGAATCTGCAAGGCTTGAACTGGAGATCAGATTGTGTTGCAGAAGGGGGATGGGGCTTATAGCAACCAAGATTCAGATCTTGGCAGACAAAGCATCACCCAAGCAGAAATCCTAAACAGCGGCTTTCCCTATCTATACAGCAAAGATGGTAGCCTTGTCTGACCACAGAACCCAGCATGCAGCTCACCCTGATTTGGGACCCCAAACATCGAGCCTGTTTTACTGTATTGCCCAGGTAGGGAAACTGATTCATGTGCCAACTGGTGAGTGCAAACATCAGCCCTGCTCAACCAGAAAACCTAACGAAAGCACCTGGTAAGTTGTGTAACCCATCCTACAACCCCAATTACATACAGTGGCATATGAGGAGAGAGCCCAGTCATTGGCTCTCTCCATCTGGCAGAGCAAAGTCAGTGGCCCCAACTGGCCAGGCAACTAGTTGCACAATTCTGCCTGAATGGAGTCCCCAAGCAATGAGCCATACCAGCCTTGAGGCCTCAAGGCTCAAGCAGTGAAGCTAATTCATAGACTTGCCTACTGCTGACTATAGTATCCAGGCTCGCCTAACTAGAAAGCCTGACCAGAGAATCTAGGCCACTGTGGAGCCCATCTTACAGAGCAGTCAGGCAAGAAAAAATAAATAAAAGACATCATAATTGGAAATAAAGAAGTAAAATTGGCTCTATTTGCAGAAGACATGATTTTATATATGGAAAAATCCTAAAGACTCAACCAAAAGCTGTTAGATCTAATGAATGAATTCCGTTGCTGGGTACAAAATCAACACACAAAAATCAGTAGTGAATTATCTGAAAAAATAGAGGAAACAATCTCATTTACAACAGCTATAAAAAACAATAAAATACTTAGGAATAAATTTAGCCAAGGAGGTGAAAGATTTCTACACTGAAAACTACAAGACTCTGATTAAAAAAAAGAAAATGAAAAAGACACAAAGGGAAAGATATCTTGTATTCATGGATTGGAAAAATTAAAACTGTTAAAACATCCTTACTAGCCAAAGCAATCTAAGAGTCAATGCAATCCCTATCAAGATTACAATGGCAATTTTTACGGAACTAGAAAATACAATTCTAAAATTTGTATGGAATCACAAAGGGCCCCTAATAGCCAAAGCAACCCTAAGAAAGAGCAAAGCTAGAAGCATCCCAGTTTCTGATTTCAAACAATAGTACAAAGCTATAGCAGTCAAAAGAGTAGGACACTGGCATAAAAACACATATACCAAAGGAACAGAATCAAGAGCCCAGAAATAAACCCACTCATATACTGTCAACTAATATTGACAAGGAAGCCAAGAATACTCAATGGAGAAAAGATAGTCTCTTCAATAAGTGGTGCTGGGAAAAGTGGATATTCACATTCAAGAGAATGAAACTAAACCTTTATCTTATACCCATCACAAAAATTAACTCAAAATAGATTAAAAACTTAAATGTAATACCTGAAATGATAAAACTCCTAGAAGAAAACATAGGGAAAAAGCTTCTTATCATGGGCCCCTACAATGAATTTTTGGATATAATACTTAAAGCACAAAAATCAAAAGAAAAGTAAACAAGTGGGACTACATTAAACTAAAAAGCTTCTGCACAGCAAAAGAAATGATCAAAAAAATGAAAAGTTAACATATGGAATGGGAGAAAATACTGGCAAACCACACATAAAATAAGGCGTTATTATCCACAATACATAAGGAACTCATATAACTCAATAGAAAAAATAATAATCCAATTTTTAAAATGTGCAAATGTTCTGAATATACCATATGTAAAGAAGATATTCAAATGACCATCAGCCACCAATGAAAAGGTGCTCAACGTCACTCACTATCAGGGGAAATGCAAATCAAATCTACAGTAAGATATCACTTTATACCTCTTAGAATGGTTATCATTAAAAAGACAAAAGATGACAAATATGGTCAAGGAAGTAGAGAAAAGGGAACTCTTGTGTGCTGTTGGTAGGAATTGGGAATGCAAGTTAGTACAACCACTAAGAAAAACAGTATGGAGGTTCTTCGAACAGTTAAAATTAGAACTACCCCCGATCCTGCAATTCCATTCTGTACATACATCAAAAGGAAATGAAATCACTGTCCCCAAAAGATAACTGCACCCTACGTTCACTGCAGCATTCTTTACAATAGCCAAGACTTGGAAACAACCTGTGTCCTTCAATAAATGAATGGATAAAGAAAATGTGGTGTTGGGGAACAAAGATCCCACATGCCCCATGGTGTGGCCAAAAAAACCCCAAAACCAAACCAAAACAAAACAAAACAAAAACAAACCAAGAATATGTGGTGTAAAAGCACAATGGAATACTTAATCCATTTTTAAAATTGGACTATTTTTTTTCTGTTGAGTTGTATGAGTTCCTTATATATTTTGGATATTAACCCTTTATCAGCCACAAAAAGAAGGGAATCCTTCCACCAGCAGCAACGTTGATGGATCTTGAGTGAAATAAGTCAGACAGAGAAAGGCAACTACCACATGATCTCACTTATATGTAGACTCTAAAAAATATCAAACTTACAGAAACAGTAAATTTTTGGTTGCCAGAGGCAGGAGGTAGAGGGTGGAATAATTGGGTGAAGACGGTCTAAAGGTAAAAATGTGCAGTTATAAGCTAAACATGTTCTGGGGATGTAATGTATATAATGACTATAGTTAACATACTGTACTGTACATTTAGAAGTTCTACAAGGGTAAATCTTCAGAGTCCTCATCACAAGGAAAAGAATTATGAGTATGAGGTGATGAATGTTAACTAAACTTACTCTGGGAATCATTTTACAATATATACATATATCAAATCAATATGTTGTGCATCTTAAACTTATACAATGTTATACATCAAACATTTCTCAATAAAACTGAAAAAAAAGAAATAATATCTAGGATGAACATTAATTTAATTTTAGAATTTTTAACATAAACTAATTTTTAATTATAGAGTAATTTCAAATAGATTGAAAGAATTTTAGGAAATATTCATGTAGCAAATATTTGTAAATAATATCTATTAGCAAATAATGCCTTCTTTGAAAAACATTACTATTACCTATATTTAATCCTTTTTTTGTGATAAAGGAGACTAATGAAACTGACCAAGAGGCCTCAGTGTTCCCTTTAGCTTGACTAAATTTGAGATGCGCCTCTTCTTAACTCTCTAGCCTCTAACCTTTCTTAGAGCATTTACTTAAGAAACAAAAACTTGTCAGCTCTCTCTCTCTCTGTCCCTTTCAGATGTATGTAAATCTTATCAAAGATTCTTTACAGTTTTACCACCCAGGACTGTCTTTCTCAAATACCTGGGGGACAAGCCATTTCTTTGAAAAGAAACATCAAGGGAGATATCACCGCATCTCCCTGTTTCTGTTGGAGGTAGGAGATATACATCCATCTCCTGTCACAGGTAAATAAGAAAGTTTACTTTTTCTTTGCTTAAAGCCAACAAGCCAACTTAGATGGCCCTTGTACCCTGACCTTTAAAAACTTCACGTGTGTATGAGCAGAGCTGAGCTGAGACTGAGTTTTGGCCTCTCTTCCCTACTACAAGAGCCTTGAATAAATTCTCCTTGCCTGTTTAACTGGTGCAATATTTGCTTTTATAACACCTTTTTAGAAAGCTAAACTGCTTAATTTTCTTTCCTGACTTCATTCTATTCCTATCTGCCTACAAAAGAAGACAGACTCTTCTATTATTCATCATTCTGAAAAAAATGTTCTCTCCAGCAGAAAATTCAAAGCAATAGGAAGGGTGATGAGAAAATGATGTTTAGGGGCTTCCCTGGTGGCCTTCCTTGGTGGCGCAGTGGTTGAGAGTCTGCCTACCGATGCAGGGGACACGGATTCATGCCCCGGTCTGGGAAGATCCCACATGCTGTGGAGCGGCTGGGCCCGTGAGCCATGACCGCTGAGCCTGCGCGTCCGGAGCCTGTGCTCCGCAACGGGAGAGACCACAACAGTGAGAGGCCCGCGTACTGCAAAAAAAAAAAGAAAATGATGTTTACCAGCTGCTCTTCAAATTAGGTGATCAGTCTGTGGAGATATGCTTATATTTTAACTTTTGTGAATACCAAAAACATCCAGTTTACTGATATTCAAATGTCAGTACAAAAGTAACCTCAAGACAAGTACAATTTATTTTGTTAGTTTCCCGTGATACTACTACTATTACTACTATCACTAATAGTACCACTCATAAAATTAAATACATCATTTATTATCTGTTAATAACCATTCCATGCCATGAAATTGAATATATATATGTGTATACATATATATATTTCCAAAACACAAAATTTTAAATAATATTTCAAAATCTAATAAAATTGTCAATGATAATACAAACCAAATTCAGAAGAATTTAAAGATAATTTTCTCTCTATACTTATTCTAGTTTAGATTTTTGCTCTTTTTTCCATTAGTATGTCTAAAGGAGAGTTATATTAAATTTTTTCATTCTTTCCAAATGAATCTGTTGCCTTTAGTCTGTACAGGAAAAGTAAAACGAGAAAGCACTGATGCTTTAACTATGCTTTAACTATGCTTTAACTATTATAAAGCATTATATTTAAATACCTATTAATGATTACATTTTTATTTCTATTACTTATTGTTAACAAAAAATAATATTTAACTTCAGTATTAGTGCTGAAATCCAATATGATTAGGAAGGATGTTCTGGTCGGGAAACATTCATTATATAATTTAAACTTCAAATACTTGGAATACTAAACATTAACAAAAGATTTTAGAAGAGGAAGAGAAAAAAAGTACAGAAGAAGGGAATGAAGTAAGGACTGGAGAGAATTTTCTTTTTTGCTAAAAATCATGTTTTCTAGGCTACTATCAAGAATTTGAGGGAATTCCCTTGTGGTCCATCTGTTAAGATTCAGCACTTTCACTGCCGGGGCCGGTTTCTATTCCTGGCTGGGGAACTAAGATCCCACAAGCCGAGAGGTGCGGCCAAAAAAAAAAATTGAAAGTTTCCAGAGGGAATTTTTAATTACATATAAATATATATATAATCATATACAGATGTACATATTTATAACAAGTATATACATACAATGTATATTATATGTATATAATGATAATACTAATTCTTGGAATAGTACAACTTGAACACTTAATGAACAAAGTAAAAAAGTGAGTCATAGCCTTGTATGATTCAAATTATGTAGGTGATTACAAAAAAGGGAAAGAATGAAACACCAGCTTTGAATAACCTATAATTGTTTTGTGAACATCTTCACATGTGTAAAAGATAGATAAAATTATCATTAAACATATTCACATGATAAAGAAATTATATTTGGTTGAAATTCGATAAAGAGAGGCATTTGAAAAAAACCTAGAGGATTGGGCAGGATTTCAAGAAATGAAAATGCATAGATGGGAGGAAAAAATAAATATTTCAGGTAGGGAAAACTGAATTCACACTTCTTCCTAAATAGAAAACACTAAAATCACAAAGGGCTGCAAAATGAATACCATTGCTCCTTCCAAATTTGAGATTCCAAATCTCTGACTCTTTCATCTAGGTTCAGACTATGAAGGTGGATGTTTACCTTAATATTGAATACTGGTTAACTGTGAAATTTTGTTCCAGAAAACACACAAGTAGATTTAGAATCAGGTCTATTAATATTGTTGTATATATGCATATTATATATGCATACATATACTTATGATTCATTATAAACATACAAGTACTAAAAATATGTGACAAAAATAATATATTTAGTATAATATATAAATAAAATTTAAAAGGTATAAATAATATACCAGCTGTGTTAATACATCAGGAAATAAAACAGGCTTCAGCTGGCTGTACTTTCAGGAACTGTCCCAGTTGCAACCTTATCAAGGTGTCCCTAATACAATGAATGATCACTTCAAGGGGAGAAAACCATGGTTATTCAAACCCAATTTAGGACAACTCTGAAGGGCCATTCTAGCTCCAAAATGACCTATAGAAGAATAATTTGATGCTGTTGCTGGGCTTGCACCTGAAGTTGATTTCTCCCTCTCATCAATCCTGTTTCCACCTCCATCCTTTCACAAAAACTGATCCAAAAGTCAATCCTTAATAAACATCCTGCACACAAAACTCTAAGAATTTGCTTCTTAGAGACCCATCATGCAACAGGGGGCATTTCTTGTAGGATCTTATTGGCCATGGTAGGAGTTTTGCTCTTTATAAGTGAACTGAGGAACGATTACAGGGTTTGGAACAGAAAAGTGACAATCTGAATATCACTTTTAAAGGAACACCCAGGCTACTAGTTTGAAAATTGATTTATGGGTTCAGCAGCAAATGTAGGAGGCCAGTTAGGAGATTATTACAGTCTCCTTGAGACAAATGTAAGAAGGGTTAGTTTACATTTTTTCAGGCTTACAAGGAAGAATTTGAAGGTCACAGATTTATGTGTTTCTCCTACTATAATCCCCATTTAGGCTCAGCTGGGCTTTAACTTCTTTCCATCTCATCCATGAGCTATGATTTCTGAAGTTTAAATTTATCAAGGCAAAAGTGAATTCCATTTCAGCATTCTCACTTTCTGAGTGTTTTGCTGCTTTTAAGAAAATGTTTGGTAAGAATTATTGGCAAAGATTGGTATGGGCAACTATCCAGCTCTATTCTCTGAAATGGATGTCTGACCTCTAGCTTAAATTAAGAACTATCATCTTAGTCCTCAACTCACAATGCATGGTGGAGAAGCAGAGAAATCATGCTCTCATTGAGGATGACAGCTGTCAAAAACAGGTGAGCATGAATCAAAACAACATTTAAAAATAAGGGAGGAACTGGGATTTAAAAAATTAAGAGAAAGCGTTCATATTTTTAATGAAATACTAAAAACAGTACCACAAATGAAATACCTTTATTTATTTTTTTAACATCTTTATTGGAGTATAATTGCTTTACAATGTTGCCTTAGTTTCTGCTGTATAATAAGGTAAATCATCTATATGTATGCATATATCTCCATAATCCCTCCCTCTTGCCTCTCTCTCCCAGCCTCCCTGTCCCACCCCTCTATGTCGTCACAAAGCACCAAGCTGATCTCCCTGTGCTATGCAGCTCCTTCCCACTAACTATCTATTTTAAAATTGGTAGAGTATATGTCATTGTTACTGTCTCACTTTATCCCAGATTACCCTTCCCCCTCCCAGAGTCCTTAATCCATTCTCTATGTCTGTGTCTTTATTCCTGTCCTGCCCCTAGGTTCATCAGAACCTTTTGTTTTTTAGATTCCATATATACATTTTAGCATAGGGTATTTGTTTTTCTCTTTTTGACTTACTTCACTCTGAATGACAGACTCTAGGTACATCCACCTCACTACAAATAACTCAATTTCATTTCTTTTCTATGGCTGTGTAATATTCCATTGTATATATGTGCCACATCTTATTTATCCATTCATCTGTGGATGGACAATTAGGTTGCTTCCACATCCTGGCTATTGTAAATAGTGCTGCAATGAACATTGTGGAACATGTCTCTTTTTGAATTATGGTTTTCTCAGGGTATATGCCCAGTAGTGGGATTGTTGGGTCATATGGTAGTTCTATTTTAGTTTTTTAAGGAACCTCCATACTGTTCTCCATAATGGCTGTATCAATTTACATTCCCCCAACAGTGCAGGAGAGCTCCCTTTTCTCCACACGCTCTACAGCATTTATTGTTTGTAAATTTTTTTGATGGCCATTCTGACCGGTGTGAGGTGATACATCATTGTAGTTTTGTTTTGCATTTCTCTAATGATTAATGATGTTGAGCATTCTTTCATGTGTTTGTTGGCAATCTGTATATCTTCTTTGGAGAAATATCTATTTATGTCTTCTGCCCACTTTTTGGATTGTGTTGTTTGTTTTTTTGGTATTGAGTTGCATGAGCTGCTTGTATATTTTGGAGAAGAATCCTTGTCAGTGGATACATTTGCAAATATTTTCTCCCATTCTGAGTGTTGTCTATTCATCTTGTTAATGGTTTCCATTGCTGTGCAAAAGCTTTGAAGTTTCATCAGGTCCTATTTCTTTATTTTTGTTTTTATTTCCATTTCTCTAGCAGGTGGGTCAAAAAGGATCTTGCTGTGATATATATCGTAGAGGGTTCTACCTATGTTTTCCTCTAAGAGTTTTATAGTTCTTGGCCTTACATTTAGGTCTTTAATCCATTTTGAGCTTATTTTTGTATATGGTGTTAGGGAGTGTTCTAATGTCATTGTTTTATGGGTAGCTGTCCAGTTTTCCCAGCACCACTTATTGAAGAGGCTGTCTTTTCTCCATTGTATATTCTTGCCTCCTTTATCAAAGATAAGCTGACCATATGTGTGTGGGTTTATCTCTGGGCTTTCTATTTTGTTTCATTGATCTATATTTCTGTTTTTGTGTCAGTACCACATTGTCTTGATTACTATAGCTTTGTAGTATAGTGTGAAGTAAAGGAGCCTGATTCCTCCAGCTCTGATTTTTTTTCCCCTCAAGATTGCTTTGGATATTTGGGATCTTTGTGTTTCCATACAAATTGTGAAATTTTTTCTTCTAATTCTATGAAAAATGCCTTTGGTAATTTAATAGGGATTGCATTGAATCTGTAGATTGCTTTGGGTAATACAGTCATTTTCAAAACGTTGATTCTTCCAATCCAAGAACGTGGTGTATCTCTCCATCTGTTTGTATCATCTTTAATTACTTTCATCAGTGTCTTATAGTTTTCTGCATACAAGTCTTTTGTCTCCTTAGGTAGGTTTATTCCTAGTTATTTTATTCTTTTTGTTGCAATGGTAAATGGGAGTGCTTCTTTAATTTCTCTTTCAGATTTTTTATCATTCGTGTATAGGAAAATAAGAATCATATATTGAATCATAGTGGTGGGAGTGGGCAACCTTGTCTTGTTCCTGATCTACTGGAAATGGTTTCAGTTTTTCACCATTGAGAATGGTGTTGGCTGTGGGATTGTCATATATGGCCTTTATTATGTTGAGGCAAGTTCCCTCTCTGCCTACCTTCTGGAGAGTTTTTATCATAAATTGGTGTTGATTTTGTCAAAAGTTTTTCTGCAGGTATTGAGATGATCATATTGTTTTTCTCCTTCAATTTTTTAATATGGTTTATCACATTGATTGATCTGCATAAATTGAAGAATCCTTGCATTCCTGGGATAAACCCACTTGATCATGTTTTATGATTTTTTTAATGTGCTATTGGATTCTGTTTTCTAGTATTTTTTGAGGATTTTTGCATCTATGTTCAGGATATTGGCCTGTAGTTTTCTTTTTTGTGTGACATCTTTGTCTAGTTTTGGTATCAGGGTGATTGTGGCCTTGTAGAATAAGTTTGGGAGTGTTCCTCCCTCTGCTATAATTTGGAAGAGTTTGAGAAGGACAGGTGTTAGCTCTTCTCTAAAAGTTTGATAGAATTCTCCTGTGAAGCCATCTGGTCCTGGGCTATTGTTTGTTGGAATATTTTTAATCACTGTTTCAATTTCAGTGCTTGTGATTGCCTTGTTTATATTTTATATTTCTTCCTGGTTGAGTCTCAGAATGTTGTGTTATTGTAAGGATTTGTCCATTTCTTCCAAGTTGTCCATTTTATTGGCATATAGGTGCTTGTAAAGTCTCTCATGATCCTTTGTATTTCTGCAGAATCTGTTGTTACTTCTTTTTCATTTCTAAATCTGTTGACTTGAGTCTTCTCCCTTTTTTCTTGATGAGTCTGGCTAATTGTTTATCAATTTTGTTTATCTTCTCAAAGAACCAGCTTTTAGTTATATTGATCTTTGCTATTGTTTTCTTCATTTATTTCTCATCTGATATTTTGATTTCTTTCCTTTTGCTAATTTTTGGGGTTTTTTTTGTTCTTCTTTCTCTAATTGCTTTGTGGCCTCTCCCACTGTGGAGCACAGGCTCTGGATGTGCAGGCTCAGCAGCCATGGCTCACAGGCCTAGCCGCTCTGCTGTATGTGGGATCCTCCCGGACCGGGGCACAAACCCATGTCCCCTGCATCGGCAGGCAGACTCTCAACCACTGTGCCACCAGGGAAGCCCTAGACTGCCTAACTCTCAAAAGACAAAAAGATTTATTAAAGGAAAGAGTAAATGAAAATATGAACATGTGTTTTATATTCCCATATAGTTATGATTATATTTTAATCTCTTCATTAGTAACTAAGTTTTCAAATACATTATTTAATTATATATATAAAGATCAAATTCAGCATTCTATGCCACTTGTGTGACTTATTAAAATAACTATAAAATTAGAAAAAAATTAATGACAAATAAGGCATAAAACATTTTATTATCATTTTATTCTTAAATAAAAATTAATGACAAATAAGGCATAAAACATTTTATCATTTTATTCTTAAATATCTCCCATCCTATGATTACATTTCCTTATTGTGAAGTCACAAACATGTAATTTGTGTTAAAGATATATTTA
Organism: Monodon monoceros; assembly: GCF_005190385.1. Taxonomy (NCBI): domain Eukaryota; kingdom Metazoa; phylum Chordata; class Mammalia; order Artiodactyla; family Monodontidae; genus Monodon; species Monodon monoceros. The sequence continues at coordinate 68,594,909 of NW_021703768.1, forward strand.
CATTATTGCTTTTGATCTCAAATGGTAAACATCAAGTGATAGAAATTTCATACTGCTCATATTTAATTTTTAATACACATCAATAATCACTCTTTCAATAAATAAAACTGGAAAAATATTATAACTCAGTTCTTTAGTATAACTGTCCACTAATTATGGTACAATATGGAAATGAAGAATGCCAAACCCCTTTTCTGTATAGCCTTTATAACAAACTAAGAAAGATAAAGAGTATATTTAAAGATATATTAACATATGTATAAAGCCACTTAGGAAAAAAGAAAATGACAATGATTCATTCACAGTAGTTAATTACAAAGGGAATAGTGCATAAATAAACAAGCACAATTAATTGGATACATTTTCACAGAAAAGGATTTTGGTTAGATCTTAACCACAGTTTTGTTGTGTTTTTTAAATTGTTTTATACACACACACACACACACACACATACATACACACACATATACATCAGGAGACTTTAGAGGGTATGTATGTAAATCTCAATCCACCTATAACAGAAGAATCTACTCTGTTTTTTCTCTCCAGTATCTCTCTCTTTTTTTTTTTTTTTGCACTTTATTGAGGTAAAATTGACATACCAAAAGTTGTACGTATCTAATGTATACAACTTGATTACTTTGGAGATAAGTATATACCTGTGAAACTCTCAACCACAGGCTATGCCATAAACATATCCATCACATTTAAAGGTTTCCATCCACCTTCTTTATTATTATTAATTTGTGGTAAGAACACTTAACGTAAGAGCTATCCTCTTAGCAAATTTTTGAGTATACGACACAGTATTCTTAACTATAGGCAATAAATCTGTACAGTAGATCTCTAGGGTGTATTCATCTTGCATAACTGAAACTTTATCCCCATTGATTAATACCCCCTCATTTTCCTCTCCCCCCAGGCCCTGAAAACCACCATTACACCCTCTATTTCTATGAGTTTGACTAGTTTATATTCCTCATTTAAGTTGTATAGTCATGTAGTATTTGTCCTGTCTGGCTAATTTCATGTAGGATAATATCCTCCAGATCATCCATGTTGTCACAAGTGCCAGGATTTCCCACCTTGTTGCTGTTGTTTTTATTTAACATCTTTATTGGAGTATAATTGCTTAACAATGGTGTGTTAGTTTCTGCTTTATAACAAAGTGAATCAGTTATACATGTACATATGTCCCCATATCTCTTCATTCTTGCATCTCCTTCCCTCCCACCCTCCCTATCCCACCCCTCTAGGTGGTCACAAAGCACCGAGCTGATCTCCCTGTGCTATGTGGCTGCTTCCCAGAAGCTTGGTAGTTGGGTAGTGTATATATGTCCATGCCACTCTCTCACTTTGTCCCAGCTTACCCTTAATACATATATATGGAATCTAAAGAAAAAAAAATGGTAATGAAGAACCCACCTTGTTTTTTCCAGGCTGAACAAATATCCCACTGTATACATGTACCACATCTTCTTTATCCATTCATCCATTGGTGGATATTTAGCTTGCTTCCACGTATTGGCTACTGTGAAATATCCTGCAATGAACATGGGATTACAGAATATTTAAATTCTTGACTATATACCCAGAAGTGCGACTGATGGATCATAGGGCAGATCTATCTTTGATCTTTTTAGGAACCACCATGCTGCCCTCCACAGCAGATGCACCAATCCACACTCCCAAAAACGTGCACAAGGTTTCCCCTTCCTCCACATCCAGGTCAACAACTATCTTTTTTTTTTTTTTTGGATAACAGCCATCCTGAACAGGCACGAGGTGATAGCTCACTGCAGCCTTGATTTGCACTTCCTGGATGACCAGTGATGTTGAGCACCCCTTCATCTACCCGTTCCTCATTTACATGATTTTTGTTTTTATAGACCTTTACTGGAGTATAATTGCTTTGCAATACTGTGTTAGTTTCTGTTGTACAACAAAGTGAATCAGCCATGTGCATACATATATCACCATATCCCCTCCCTCTTGAGCCTCCCTCCCATTCTCCCTATCCCACTCTTCGAGGTTGTCACAAAGCACCGAGCTGGTCTCCCTGCGCTATGCGGCTGCTTCCCACTAGCTGTCTATTTTACATTTGGTAGTGTATATATGTCGATGACACTCTCACTTCACCCCAGCTTCCCCCTCCCCCTCCCCCTGGCCTCAAGTCCATTCTCTATGTCTATGTCTTTATTCCTACCCGCCACTAGGTTCATCCGTACCTTTTTTTTTTTTAAGATTCCATATATATGCGTTAGCATACAATATTTGTTTTTCTCTTTCTGACTTACTTCATTATGTATAACAGACTCTAGGTCCATCCACCTCATACAAATAACTCAACTTCGTTTCCTTTTATGGCAGAGTAATGTTCCACTGTATATATGTGCCACATCTTCCTTATCCATTCATCTGTCGATGGACATTTAAGTTGTTTCCATGTCCTGGCTATTGTAAATAGCGCTTCAATGAACATTTTGGTACATGCGTCTTTTTGAATTATGGTTTTCTCAGGGTATATGCCCTGTAGTGGGATTGCTGGGTCATATGGTAGTTCTATTTTTAGTTTTTTAAGGGACCTCCATACTGTTCTCCATAATGGTTGTACCAATATATATTCCCACCAACAGTGAAGGAGGGTTCCCTTTTCACCACACCCTTTCCAACATTTATTGTTTCTAGATTATTTGATAATGGCCATTCTGACTGGTATGAGGTGATACCTCATTGTAGTTTTGATTTGCATTCCTCTAATAATTAGTGATGTTGAGCATGTTTTCTTGTGCCTCTTGGCCATCTATATGTCTTCTTTGGTGAAATGTCTAATTAGGTCTTCTGTCCATTTTATAATTGGATTGTTTGATTTTTTGAAATTGAGCTGCATGAGCTGTTTGTATTTTTTGGAGTGTAATCCTTTGTCCGTTGTTTCATTTGCAGATATTTTCTCCCATTCTAAGCGTTGTCTTTTCATGTTGTTTATGGTTTGCTTTGCTGTGCAAAAGCTTTTAAGTTTCATTAGGTCCCATTTGTTTAGTTTTGTTTTTGTTTTCATTACTGTAGGAGGTGGGTCAAAAAAGATCCTGCTGTGGTTTATGTCAGAGTGTTTTCCTATGTTTTCCTATAAGAGTTTTATAGTGTCTGGCCTTGCATTTGGTCTTTAATCCATTTTGGGTTTATTTTTGTGTATGGTGTTAGGGAGTGTTGTAATTTCATTCTTTTACATATAGCGATCCTGTTTTCCCAGCACCACTTATTGAAGAGGTTGTCTTTTCTCCATTGTATATTCTTTCCTCCTTTGTCATAAATTAGGTGACCATATGCACGTGGGTTTATCTCTGGGTTTTCTATCCTGTACCATTGATCTATATTTCTGGTTTTGGACCAGTACCATACTATCTTGATCACTGTAGCTTTGTAGTATAGTTTGAAGCCAGGGAGCCTGATTCCTCCAGCTGCGTTTTTCTTTCTCAAGATTGCTTTGGCTATTCGGGGTCTTTTGTGTTTCCATATGAATTGTAAAATTTTTTGTTCTAGTTCCATAAAAAATGCCATTGGTAGTTTGATAAGGATTGCATTGAATCTGTAGATTGCTTTGGGGAGTATAATCATTTTCACAATATTGATTCTTCTAATCCAAGATCATGGTATGTTTCTCCATCTGTTTATGTCATCTTTGATTTCTTTCATCAGTTTTTTATAGTTTTCTGAGTACAAGTCTTTCACCTCCTTAGGTAGGTTTATTCCTAGGTATTTCATTCTTTTTGTTGCAATGGTAAATGGGATTGTTTTCTTAATTTCTCTTTCTGATTTTTTGTTGTTAGTGTATAGTAATGCCAGAGATTTCTGTGCATTAATTTTGTATCCTGCAACCTTACCAAATTCACTGATTCATTCTAGTAGTTTTCTGGTGGCATCTTTAGGATTTTCTATGTATAGTATCATGTCATCTGCAAACAGTGACACTTTTACTTCATCTTTTCCAATTTGTATTCCTCTTATTTATTTTTCTTCTTTGATTTCTATGGCTAGGACTTCCAAAACTATGTTGAATAAGAGTGGCGAGAGTGGACATCCTTTTCTTGTTCCTGATCTTAGTGGAAATGCTTTCAGTTTTTCACCATTGAGTATGATGCTTGCTATGGGTTTCTCATATATGGCCTTTATTATGTTGAGGTAGTTTCCCTCTATGCCCATTTTCTGGAGAGTTTTTATCATAAATGGGTGTTGAATTTTGTCAGGAGCTTTTTCTGCATCTATTGAGATGATCATATGGTTTTTATTCCTTAATTTGTTAATATGGTGTATCACATTGATTGAATTGCATATATTGAATAATCCTTGCATCCCAGGGATAAATCACACTTGATCATGGTGTATGATCCTTTTAATATGTATCTCTTAACTATTACATAGAACATTTGTTACAATACTTTTTTCCATATTACATTGACACTTTTTGTTTGTTTTCCTCTTACTTGTATCCAAACATTGAGGTTATGAGTTGTTCATAAATAGCTGCATATTAACTGACCTAAAGCAATTAATAAAGTAGTTTGGAGAGACCATTTTGACTACCACTAACAAAATACGTCTAGTGTGGAACGATTTCAAAGTAAGAAACCAACTGAAGCCAAGTATTACTTCTATAGCATACGTGTAGAGAATTTGACATAATCATTACAGTATTGCTGCCAAATTTGGATTCATTGGATAATTATTACAAAACCATTTCTTTTCCATTAAGTACAAATGATTTCCCAAATGGAAAGAATCTGTTGAAAAGGCAACTGATATTCCAGAATGACATTCTATGACAATCAAAGTATTTTTACCTGCTTAAATAGTTTGCATTTGGAATGGGGAATGACAATTCCTTTAGTTTTTTTTCACTTAACACAGAGAGAAGAAGCTTGGAACAAAATAAAATAGCAAGTATAACAAAAAAGACAGTAATCTTACACCAGTTTATAATTTTTCTCAATATCTTATTTTATAGCTGCTTTGGCATTTTTCAGTATGCTGCATTTGCTGAGTAGTAAATTTAAGTCTCAAAAGGAATAAAAGTACTTTGCAAATTTAAATGCCTTTCTTCAGGGACTGCTCTAACCACCACAAAAATAGCTGTTGCGTTTCACCTCTAGGTAGTTACAAATGAAAGTGCAAAATAATTTTAAAAGGTAGCTAAAAGATTGTGAAAAACACTAAAGGCAACAGTTGCTGCATAGAGAAGTTAAGTAGGCAAAATGTAGCCATCTGAGAATTAGGTAATTTGACCAGGACTCTAGGATGGAAATTCCTGTACTTCTTCATTAGTTGTAAAATATGTTACATTTTGTATGCTCAGTGGATTAGGCTTTTTGACTTCAGATGAAGCTTTCTTCTTGATTTAGCTTCTTAGGCACAGATAACACAGAACAGCAAGTAAAAAGCAAACTGCTCACTACATTGTAGAGATGAAAATAATACATATTTCACAAAAAGATAAGTTACAATCTATGTTATGTTATGGAAGCCAGTTAGATGTTTTATTATTTACTTGTTCATCTATCAATCCATTCATTGTTTTGGCAAATAATATTAGGACCCCTTGTATATCCAAGTTAGGTGGTGTGAGAGGGGAATTCAGTGGTGGAAGTTGATATGGTCCCATTCTGTTTTTAAGGATCTTAGTTAGTTTATAAGGAAACTATAGGAAGCATTCTAGACTGTAGGAAATTTGATATAAGCACCTGAGGTTCTGGTCAGAGATGGTCAGTGATGGATGAGATGACATGAGACTATTAGATTTTATTTTGATCTGTGTTATGCCCCTAACATGGTTTCCCAGGAAAGGTTTGTTTCACCAGAAAGATACATATCTACCTATTTATTACTACTGTGAGGAAACAAACTTCTAACTCCATGAATAGTATTTTGTTTCACTAAATGTTTAGCATAAACACATGGAAAGTGAAAGACCTGGGAATAGCACCTGTTGTAAAGTAACACATCCTTAGGAGAACTTAGAGCAACATGGAGGCAGAAATAACAGACTAGTAACTCAAAGGTGACATTAGAAAGCTTAGATTTCCCTCCCTGATAAATTCATTTTTAAGGAAAGTAACTATAGAAAATTAAAAATTGGGTAGTAACATTGTGCTCTTCTCTAAGTTTGCAGCTGAAAGAGAGGCATGAAGATAACAGCCCTGAAAACATTTGGCTCTGTTACTCTCTCATGAAAAATCATGCTTATAAATTTAGTGTATAAGTAGATTATTTTTTAAATTTAAGACCCCAAAGATGAGAATTTCTTGAGGATTCTTTATTCTTTCCAAATTGTTACCATCTTTGTATCTTATTGGACTCTAGCTTCTATGTTCAGATCTTTCAGGTTTTCATATATTGATAACATTTTTAAATCTCTTTTGGAATCTTATACATGCCACTTAGCTGAAAATCCTAGAAAGAAATATTCATACATGCCCTTGACCATAGGATGCTGATGGAGCTGTAATTATGTTCACCTCTACTTTGTCATTCAATACTGTAGCCCCTCTGGTTCATCAGAGTTTATGGGGTCTCCAAGAGAAAGTTGCACTGAATCTTCTACAATTCAACATATATGAGCCGTTCTCATCCCACAGTACCAGCTGGGAAGAGAAAAGAATTAAGCATCTTCACTGACTTAAGATATAATCTGGTCTCCTCTCTCATTTCTTGAATGCTTTTCTATCTACTCTGTAAGTACTAATTGACTGGTTGTTTGATTAACAAATTGTATTTATTTCTTGATTATTCATACTGATGTACTTCCTCCTTCTCCTTCTTTTCCTTCTTCTCCTTCTTTTCTGATCCTCAATATTCTCTACACTTCTGAGCAAGCTGGGAGTACATGTATAAAATTTGCATATATTGGTTTTCTCTCATAAAGGAAATAAGAGTTGCCAGGTTATAAGGAGAACTAATGAGTAATGCATAAGGTATTACAAAGGGAATTTTCTTCCTTTTATATAAATTTTAGTCACCCCCCCCCAAAATTTCCTGTTGAAATTACTGGATCTTATAAAATAAAGGTGAAACCTTATTTAAAACAACAACAACACCAATGAAAACAACAATGAAAAAAAGATTTCTTAAAATGGTTGCCAAGTGAAGCCTAGGTGAGAAATATACTTTGTATTACACAACTTACTACTAAAACAAACAAAAGACATAATGGTTATCACATTATAAAATGGAAAATGGAAAAAAAAATACTGTTTAGTTTTGGATGTTGTTTAACTTCCTAAAACAATACAGATTGAAATACTAGACGCTCATTCTGTATTGCTATTTTTCAGCTTCCAATATCTTTAAAGGCAAAATTTGAAAACTGTAATGGTTTGCTTATTGTTGCTGTTGCTTCCACTGTTGTTATTCTATTTACTGCCTTTATTTGACTAGGGTAACAGGCCTTATTAGACTCTCAGATGCTTAGCAGCTTTACTTGAAACTCCGTTTTACTCAGACTATACCCAGAGGGTGCTATTTATCCTTTCTGTACCTAAGTACCCTTACGGAGAAGATGAAAAGATCAGTTGCATATAAAATTCCATGGTGAAGTATAAGGTTCTATAAAGTGCATTTCAAGAGAATCATTGTAGAATGTTTAAAATAGAGGCTATTTTTTATTCTCTACATGGTATCTATATAATATTTTCTTATGACTGTCCTATATTTTTGAGCAAATTTATTTTATTCTTTAAAAAAACAATGTAATATAAATTACTTTATAAATTTAATTTACAAATTGGAACCAAAACTCAAAGTATTACAATATGTCAAAATTTTTCCTGTTAAAATGAATTTATTTCCTTTTTAATGGAGAAATAGCACCTTTAAAGGTTCAATAATTAATTTTAATTCAAGATAGTGGTCTGAAAATTTGTACTTAGAGTTGTTTCCTCCTGAAAATCCCACTGAAATTACAGTAAATATATACAAAATGGAATAAATCCAGAAAAGCATAGAGAAAATTGTAAAGCCACCTTGTCTTATTCTGTTCAGACTGCTATAATAAAAATACCATAGACTGGTTGGTTTATAAACAATAAATATTTATTTCTCACAGTTCTGGAGGCTGGAAGTCCAAGATCCTGGCACTAGGAGTTTGGTGTCTAGTGAGGGCCCACTGCTTAGGATGGCTGACTTTTCACTGTAACCTCACAAAGTGAAGGGACAGGGCTCCCTCTAGATCTCTTTTATAAGGACACTAATCCCATTTATGAGGGCCCAGCCCTCATGACCTAATGACTCCCAAAGACCTCATCTTCTAATACTATCACTTGGGGGTTGGGTTTCAACATGAATTCTTAAGAGACACAAGCATTCAGACCACAGCATACCTGAACAAGTATTTTTTTGTCCCATAAATCTGTAGATACTTTAAAGCAGATGGAGTTGAGGAATAAACCAAACTGAAGAAAATCAGAGACCAAAATAGGCACAGAAAAATCTCCAATAGGTACAGAACACATTTTGCTCAATGAACCCAACTACATTTAGAATTAGCAGGTACAGAGGATTGTATCCTATAGAGTAGCTAGTGGAGTGTGATTTTTTCATTAAAACTAAAGTGGTATTCCTTCAAAAAAGTAAAGATCCACTAGGGAATAGAGGAGGGTTCTAAGTATATAGGTCAGTGCTTCAGAATAAATCTCATCTTAATTTGGCTATGGAGAAGGTGAAAGATTATTGCAACGACTCCATATTTGCACCAAAGTAAAACCTTTTCTGAAATATGTACAAAGGGGTCCTATGCAGATCTTATATTCCAAGGAAAAGACTGCTGGGGAAATAGACTAGAAGATGAGTCAATCAATTTCATTAATCATCCTAACCTCCATTCATAAAGAGATGGAAATTGAAAAATTAGCAGTAAAAAAAATAAAACAAAAAGATAGAAGGTGTAAAATGGATAAACTGAACAGATGACAGCAAAAAAAGAAGAAATAATTTTGGAAATATAGTATAATATTAAAATTCTCATAAATATTCTTAGATTAGAGAAGATAGCACATCCTTAAAGCATGATCAGGTTGTTATTTGAAGGCAGAAAAAAATAACCAAGAAAAAGGAAGGATTTCTGGAAATTAAAATATTTTAATATGACATTTGGCTTCCACTCTGGAAATTAAAAGTATTTTAATATGACATTTGGCTTCCACTCTGGAGTATAGAAGGCTAAAAGGAGTGCCACTCTCATCCTTATAATGTAAAAGACCCAGATTAGCTTTCAAATTAATGATTTCTTTTCAAACCCATTGGAGAGCTGAGGTCTCAGAGCAAAGAAGTGACTTCAAATCTAAGGAAAGGCAGGTATCTGCTGGGAGAGAGGAATATATATTCCTTGCCCAAGGAATGTAAACCAGATACCTGTAAAAGAATTCATCCAGAATAGTTGATGGGTTAATATAGGCCAAGTGTAGTGTGTTGGGCAGTGTGAAGCCCTTAGAGAATCACAGCTTGGGGAAATACCATTCTTTTGTAGGTTCTCAATGAACAAAACCTATCAGATCTTCACAGAAAATATAAGGAAGATCACTAACAAAGTGTTCAGTATGGTATAGATCTGGGAGAGGAAAACAGCATCTATGCAGGCAGGACACGAGATTACACCCAGACCTTTCAACTCTACCTCTCTTGCATTTCTTCTATATAATTTGTGAAGAAAAGGGCAACAAACACTGTTACTCTCAGATTTAAAACTCACTGTAGCTGAGGAAGGGGAAGGGAACAGATAAAAATATTCCTGGATACGTGGTGGGAATAGGCACGAGGCCCACAACTATAGCCAGGGCATATAAGCAGCTGGCTAGTTGCCCTTTTATTCTCTCTCTCAATTTTCTGTTTCCATGTAAAAGACAAATAAATGATTCCCCCTCCCCCCCAAAAAAAAAGAAAACAGTGAATGCCACACCCTGACACACAGGGATATGGAGCTTGCCTAAAAAGGAGGTTTAATCAGAACAACAAAGAATGTTCAATTCCCCACATTCCCTCCCACCACCAAGTTACCAAGCATTGAATGAGAAGTAACAGGAGAAAACTGTTGGAGAGGAATAAGAGAAGAACACAAAAAAACTCTCTGAGGCACAGGAAAAAGGGAAAACTTAAAACTCAGAGCCAAACAGGCAGTGCTCTGGAAAACTAACCCAACCCTAAACACAGGTTATAACTACAGAAATTTAAAGAGTATGGTGTACTGAGAATAATCATAACAGCAATAAATCTCAAACCCAGATGATCTCCCCAACCAGTAAGACAATGATTGCAAGACTGAATGAAAATCTAAGAGCCAAAAGTATGCTGTCTATAAGAATCCCACTTCAAATATAAATACATAGATTAAAAGAAAAGGAGAAAGATGTACCAAGCAAACACTAACCAAAATAAAGATAATACTTTATTATAAAGCAACATATTTAAAGATGATTACTATACTAATATCAGACAAAGTAGCCTTCAGTTCAAAGAAAATTACACACGCAAAGAAAATCACAGGCGAAAGAGGACATAATATAATGATGAAGTGGTCAATTCTCCAAGAAATACAGTAATCTTAAATCTGAATGTACCTAAACAGGAAGCTTCAAAAAAAAGGTAAAAGTGAAAAAAAGAAACAGGAAAATTTCAATAATAGTTAAAGAGTTCAATACTCCTTTCTAATTAATTCATAAGACAATTGCAGAGAAACTTCACTCGACAAAACCACAACAAGCTTTCTTTTCAAGTATATATGGAACATTCATCAATACCAACCTTATTCTGCATGATAAAACAGCTCAACAAATTGATAAGATTGGAAATCATATGAAGTATGTACTTGGAACACAAGAAAATTAAAAGTCAATAAAACCAAAATATATGGAAAATCCACAAAATTTTGAAATTAACTCACTTCTAAATAACTTATGGTCAAAATACTCAACAGAAAAAATATTTTGAACTGAATGAAAAGTGTAACATACCAAAAAATTTGAGATGCATCAACAGCAGTACATAGAGTACAACTTATAGCATTAAATGCTTGTATCAGACAAGAAGAAACACCACAAATGAGTGATCTAAGTTTCAAACTTAAGAAACTTAAGAGGAGTAAACTAAACCAAACTGAGACATAAGGAAGGAGAGAATAGAGAAGATGATAATGATAATAAATACAGTAAAATAAGAGAAAAAAGCCAACAGTTTCAAAACTAGCTTTTGAATGTTTTAATAAAATTCATAAATGTTTACACCCTCTGACAAAAAACAAAACACAAACAAAAAAGCAAAAAGAGAGAAGACACAAATTACTGAAACAATGAAAGAAAAAAGATAATACTAGAGATCATACATGTGTTAAAACGACCATAATTAAATACTACTGATATGAACAACTTTATGCCCATAAATGTAACATTTTACATGAAATTGTCATAAATCTTATAAAAATACAAACTATCAAATCTCATTCAAGAAGAAATAGATAACCTAGATATCTTTTGAATATCTATGTCTTTTTAAGAAAGAATCTTATTTAAAAGCCTTTGAATAAGGAAAACCCCAACCCCAAATAATTTCACTGGTTATTTCTACCAAATATTAATCTTTTATATCCTCTTCTAGAAAATAGGAGAGGAGGAAATATTTCCCAATTATGAGGCCAGCACTGCCCTAATACCAATATTAGACAAAGATATTACAAGGAAAAAAATGTACAGATCAATAATCCTCATGAACATAACTCAAATGTCCTCCACAAAAGGCATCTATTTGTCAATCAAGGTTATTCATCATATTAACAGACTTAACAAGCTCAAGCTCCCATCAATAGCTACAGAGGAAGCATTTGAAACAACAACAACATCAATTTATGATAAACTTTCAGTAAATGTGGAATAAGAAGGGAATTCCTTCACGTGAGAAGGGTATCTAAAATAATCACTGTTAACATCATACTTTCTAGTGAAGACCTGTATGCCTTATCCCTAAAATCAGTAACAAGGGAAGAACAATCTCTCTCCTGATATATACTGAACATTATGCTGGATATGCTAGCCAATATAATAATAAAGTGAAATAAATACAAAGCACACACATTATTAAATTAGAGATAAACATTTTCTTTTGAATTTACTTATTTATTTTTAACATCTTTATTGGAGTATAATTGCTTTACAATGGTGTGTTAGTTTCTGCTGCATAACAAAGTGAATCAACTAAATATATACATATATCCCCATATCTCCTCCCTCTTGCATCTCCTTCCCACTCTCCCTATCCCACCCCGCTACGTGGACACAAAGAACCGAGCTGATCTCCTTGTGCTATGCGGCTGCTTCCCAAAAGCTATCTATTTTACAGTTGGTAGTGTATATATGTCCATGCCATTCTCTCACTTCATCCAGGCTTACCTTTTCCCCTCCCTGCATTCTCAAGTCCATTCCCTACATCAGTGTCTTTATTCTTGTTCTGCCCCTAGGTACTACAGAATCTTTTTTTTTTTTTTAGATTCCGTATATATGTGTTAGCATACGGTATTTGTTTTTCTATTTCTGACTTAACTTCACTCTGAATGACAGACTCTAGGTCCATCCACCTCACTACAAATAACTCAATTTCGTTTCTCTTTATGGTTGAGTAATATTCCATTGTATATATGTGCCACATCTTCTTTATCCATTCATCTGTCGATGGACACTTAGGTAGTTTCCATGTCCTGGCTATTGTAAAGAGAGCTGAAATGAACATTGTGGTACATGACTCTTTTTGAATTATGGTCTTCTCAGGGTATATGCCCAGTAGTGGGATTGTTGGGTCGTATGGTAGTTCTATTTTTCGTTTTTTAAGGAACCTCCATACTGTTCTTCATAGTGGCTGTATCAATTTACATTACCACCAGCAGTGCAAGAGGGTTCCTTTGCTCCACACCCTCTTCAGCATTTATTTTTTCTAGATTTTTTGTTGATGGCCATTCTGACAAGTGTGAGGTGATAACTCATTGTAAATTTGACTTGCAGTTCTCTAATGATTAGTGATGTTGAGCATCCTTTCATGTGTTCATTGGCAATCTGTACATCTTCTTTGGAGAAATGTCTATTCAGGTATTCTGCCCATTTTTGGTTTGGGTTGTTTGTGTTTTTGATATTGAGCTCCATGAGCTGCTTGTATGTTTTGGAGATTAATCCTTTGTCAGCTGCTTCATTTGCAAATATTTTCTCCCATTTTGAGGATTGTCTTTTCATCTTGTTTATGGTTTCCTTTGCTGTGCCAAAGCTTTGAAGCTTCATTAGGTCCCATTTGTTTAGTTTTGTTTTTATTTCCATTTCTCTAGGAGGTGGGTCAAAAGGCATCTTGCTGTGATTTATGTGATAGAATGTTCTGCCTATGTTTTCCTCTAAGAGTTTTATAGTGTCTGGCCTTATATTTAGGGCTTTAATACATTTTGAGTTTATTTTTGTGTGTGGTGTTAGGGAGTGTTCTAATTTCATTCTTTGCATGTAGCTGTCCAGTTTTCCAAGCACCACTTATTGAAGAGGCTGTCTTTTTTCCATTGTATATTCTTGCCTCCTTATCAAAGATAAGGTGACCACATGGGTGTGGGTTTAACTCTGGGCTTTCTATCTTGTTTCACTGTTATATATTTCTGTTTTTTTTGTGCCAGTACCATACTGTCTTGATTACTGTAGCTTTGTAGTATATTCTGAAGTCAGGGAGCCTGATTCCTCTAGCTCCATTTTTTTTTCTCAAGGGTGTTTTGCTATTCTGGGTCCTTTGTGTTTCCATACAAACTGTGAAAATTTTTGTTCTAGTTCTGTGAAAAATGCCAGTGGTAGTTTGATAGGGATTGCATTGAATCTGTAGATTGCTTTGGGTAGTAGAGTCATGTTCATAATGTTGATTCTTCCAATCCACGAACATGGTATAGCTCTTCATCTGTTTGTATCATCTTTAATTTCTTTCATCAGTGTCTTATAGTTTTCTGCATACAAGTCTTTTGTTTCCTTAGGTAGGTTTATTCCTAGGTATTTTATTCTTTTTGTTGCAATGGTAAATGGGAGTGTTTCCTTAATTTCTTTTTCAGATTTTTCATCATCAGTGTATAGGAATGCAAGAGATTTCTGTGAATTAATTTTGTATTCTGCTACTTTCCCAAATTCATTGATTAGCTCTAGTAGTTTTCTGGTGGCATTTTTAGGATTCTCTATGTATAGTATCATGTCATCTACAAACAGTGAGAATTTTACTTCTTCTTTTCCAATTTGGATTCCTTTTATTTCTTTTTCTTCTCTGATAGCTGTGGCTAAAATTTCCAAACCTATGTTTAATAATAGTGGTGAGAGTGGGCAACCTTGTCTTTTTCCTGATCTTAGTGGAAATGATTTCAGTTTTTCACCCCTGACAACAATGTTGGCTGTGGGTTTGTCATATATAGCTCTTATTATATTGAGGTAAGTTCCCTCTTTGCCCACATTCTGAAGGGTTTTTATCATGAATGTGTATTGAATTTTGTGGAAAGCTTTTTCTGCATGTATTGGGATGATCATATAGTTTTTCTCCTTCAGTTTGTTAATATGTTGTATCACATTGATTGATTTGTGTATATTGAAGGATCCTTGCATTCCTGGGATAAACTCCACTTGATCATGGTGTATCATCCTTTTAATGTGCTGTTGGATTCTGTTTTCTAGTGTTTCATTGAGGATATTTGCATCTCTTTTCATCAGTAATATTGGTCTGTAGTTTTCTTTTTTGTGACATCTTTGTCTGGTCTTGGTATCATGGTGATGGTGGCCTCATAGAATGAGTTTGGGAGTGTTCCTCCCTCTGCTCTATTTTGGAAGAGTTTGAGAAGGATAGATGTTAGCTCTTCTCTAAATGTTGGATAGAATTTGCCAGTGAAGCCATGTGGTCCTGGGCTTTTGTTTGTTGGAAGATTTTCAATCACAGTGTCAATTTCAGTGCTTGTGACTGGTCAGTTTATGTTTTCTATTTCTTCCTGGTTCAGTCTCATAAGGTTTACTTTTCTTGAATTTTTCCATTTCTTCCAGGTTGTTCATTTTATTGGCATATAGTTTCTTGTAGTAATCTCTCATGATCCTTTGCATTTCTCCAGTGTTAGTTATTACTTCTTTTTCATTTCTCATTCTGTTGATTTGAGTCTTCTCCTTTTTTTTCTTGATGAGTCTGGTTAGTGGTTTCTCAATTTTGTTTATCTTCTCAGAGAACCAGCTTTTAGTTTTATTGATATTTGCTATCGTTTCCTTTATTTCTTTTTCCTTTATTTCTGATCTGATCTTTATGATTTCTTTCCTTCTGCTAACTATTTTTTTTGTTGTTATTCTTCTTTCTCTAATTGCTTTCATTGTAAGGTTAGGCTGTTTTTTTTGAGATATTTCTTGTTTCTTGAGGTAAGATTGTATTGCTATAAACTTCCTTCTTAAAACAGTTTTGCTGCATCCCATAGGTTTTGGGTCATCGTGTTTCATTGTCATTTGTTTCTAGGTATTTTTTTTTCCTCTTTAATTTCTTCCATGATCTCTTGGTTATTTAGTAGTGTATTGTTTAGCTTCCATGTATTTGTATTTTTTACAGATTTTTTCCTGTAACTGATATCTAGTCTCATAGCATTGTGTTTGGAAAAGATGCTTGATACGATTTCAATTTTCTTAAATTTACCAAGGCTTGACTTGTGACCCAAGATAAGATCTATCTATCATAACATATTATAAGATATGTTCCATGTGCACTTGAGAAGAAAGTGTATTCTGTTGTTTTTGGATGAAATGTCCTATTAAATATCAGTTAAATCATTCTTCTTTAATGTATCACTTAACGCTTCTGTTTCCTTATTTATTTTCATTTTCGATGATCTGTCCATTGGTGAAAGGGGGTTGTTAAAGTCCCCTACTATGATTGTGTTACTGTCATTTATCCCTTTTATGGCTGTTAACATTTGCCTTATGTATTGAGGTGCTCCTATGTTGAGTGCATAAATATTTAGAATTGTTATATCTTCTTGGATTGATCCCTTGATCATTATGAAGTGTCCTTCTTTGTCTCTTGTAATAGTCTTTATTTTAAAGTCTATTTTTTCTGATATGAGAATTGCTGCTCCAGCTTTCTTTTGATTTCCATTTGCATGGAATATCTTTTTCCATCTCCTTACTTTCAGTCTGTATGTGTCCCTAGGTCTGAAGTTGGTCTCTTGTAGACAGCATATATATGGGTCTCATTTTTGTATCCATTCAGGCAGTCTATGTCTTTAGGTTGGAGCATTTAATCCATTCACATTTAGGGTAATTATCGATATGTATGTTCCTATTACCATTTTCTTAATTGCTTTGGGTTTGTTTTTCTAGGTCTGTTCCTTCTCTTGTGTTCCCTGCCTAGAGATGTTCCTTTAGCATTTGTTGTAAAGCTGGTTTGGTGGTGCTGAATTCTTTTAGCTTTTGCTTGCCTGTAAAGGTTTTAATTTCTCCATTGAATCTGAATGAGATCCTGGCTGGGTAGAGTTATCTTGGTTGTAGTTTCTTCCCATTCATCACTTTAAATGTGTCCTGCCACTTCCTTCTGGCTTTCAGTGTTTCTGCTGACAGATTAGCTGTTAACCTTATGGGGATTCCCCTGTATGTTATTTGTCGTTTTTCCCTTGCTGTTTTTAATATTTTTTCTTTGTATTTAATTTTTGCTAGTATGATTAATATGTGTCTTGGCGTGTTTCTCCTTGGATTTATCCTGTTTGGGACTCTCTGCACTTCCTGGACTTGATTGACTATTTCCTTTCCATATTATGAAAGTTTTCAACTATAATCTCTTCAAATATTTTTTCAGTCCCTTTCTATTTCTCTTCTTCTTCTGGGACCCCTATAATTCAAATGTTGGTGCATTTAATGTTGTCCCAGAGTTCTCTGAGACTGTCCTCAGTTCTTTTCATTCTTTTTCTTTATTCTACTCTGTGGTAGTTATTTCCACTATTTTATCTTCCAGGTCACTTATCCATTCTTCTGCCTCAGTTGTTCTGCTATTGATTCCTTCTAGAGAATTTTTAATTTCATTTGTTGTGTTGTTCATCATTGTTTGTATGCTCTTTAGTGCTTCTAGGTTCTTGTTAATCATTTTTTGTATTTTTTCTATTCTATTTGCAAGATTTGGGGTCATCTTTACTATCATTACTCTGAATTCTTTTCCAGGTAGACTACCTATTTCCTCTTCATTTGTTTGATCTGGTGTATTTTTACCTTGCTCCTTCATCTGCTGTGTATTTATCTGTCTTTCCATTTTGGTTAACTTACTGTGTTTGCGGTCTCCTTTTCTCAGGCCTGAAGTTTGTAGTTCTCATTCTTTTTGGTGTCTGCCACCAGTAGGTAAGGTTGGTTCAGTGGCTTGTGTAGGCTTCCTCTTGGAGTGGACTGGTGCCTGTGTTCTTGTGGGTGGGGCTGGATCTTGTTTTTCTGGTGGGAAGGACCGCATCCATTTTGTTTTGGGGTGTCTGTGAACTTATTATGGCTTTAGGCAGCCTCTCTGCTAATGGGTGGTGTTGTGTTCCTGTCTTGTTAGTTGTTTGGCATGGGGTGTCCAGAAGTGTAGCTTGCTGGTTGTTGAGTGGATTGGGGTCTTAGCATTGAGATGGAGATCTCTGGGAGGGCTTTTCCCATTTGCTATTACTTGGAGCCGGGAGGTCTCTGGTGGACCAATGTCCTGAACTCAGCTGTCCCACCTAGGAAGCTCAGGCCTAAGTTCCGAGCAGAGCACCACGATCCTTTCAGCCACATGGCTCAGAGAAAAGGGAGAAAATAAATAAATTAAATAAAATATAGTTACTAAAATAATAATTTAAAAATATTAAAAATAAAAAAAGAGAAAAGTAAAAAAAGAAAATGAAAGAAAGAAGAGAGTAACCATATCAATAAACAAATCCACCAATGATAATAAGTATTAAAAACTTTAATAAAAAAAATCAGACTGACAGAACTTTAGGATAAATGGTAAAAGGAAACCTATTCAGAGAAAATCACACAAAGAAGCATATACATACACACTCACAAAAAGAAAAAAAGGAAAAAAATATATAAATATAAAAAAGCAAGAGAGCAACCAAATCAATAAACAAATCTACCAATGATAATAAGCTCTAATACTAAAAGAAACATAAAACCAGAAACAAATTAGATGCAGAAAGCAAACCCCAAGTCTACAGTTGCTCCCAAAGTCCACCGCCTCAATTTTGGGATGATTTGTTGTCTATTCAGGTATTCCACAGATGCAAGGTACATCAAGCTGATTGTGGAGATTTTATTCACTGCTCCTGAGGCTGCTGGGAGAAATTTCCCTTTCCCTCTTTGTTTGCACAGAATCTGGTGTTCAGCTTTGGATTTGGCCCCACCTCTGCATGTAGGTCACCTGAAATCGTCTCTTCCCCACCCAGACAGGACAGGGTTAAAGTAACAGCTGATTAGGAGGCTCTGGCTCACTCAGGCCAGGGGGGAATGCAGGGTGAGCCTGTGGTGGCAGAGGCTGGTGTGATGTTGCAACAGCCTTAGGTGTGCTGTATATTCTCCTGGGGAAGTTGTGCCTGGATCACGGGACCCTGGAAGAGGCAGGGTGCACTGACTCCCAGGAAGGGAGGTGTGGATAGTGACCTGTGTTTGCACACAGGCTTCTTGGTGGCTGCAGCAGCAGCCTTAGTGTTTCATGCCTGTATCTGGTGTCTGTGCCGATAGCCACAGCTCATGCCCATCTATGAAGCTCATTTAGGTGGTGTTCTGAATCTCCTCTTCTTGCGCACCCCAAAACAATGGTCCCTTGCCTCTTAGGCAGGTCCAGACTTTTTCCCGGACTCCCTCCAGTTAGCTGTGGCAAACTAGCCCCCTTCAAGATGTGGTCACGCAGCCAACCCCAGTCCTCCCCCTGGGATCTGACTTCCAAAGTCAGAGCTTCAGCTCCCAGCCCCCAGACCCCCCTGGCGGGTGAGCAGACAAGCCTCTCAGCCTGCTGAGTGCTGGTCAGCACCAATCTTCTGTGCAGGAATCTCTGTGCTTTGCCCTGTGCACCCCTGTTGCTGTGCTCTCTTCTGTGGCTCCGAAGCTTCCCCCCAGCCCACCCCCTTCTCTGCCAGTGAAGATGCTTCCTAGTGTGTGGAAACTTTTCCTCCTTCACAACTCCCTCCCTGAGGTGCTGGTCCCATCCCTATTCTTTTGTCTCTGTTTTTTCTTTTGCCCTACCCAGGTAATTGGGGAGTTTCTTACCTTTTGGGAGGTCTGAGGTCTTCTGCCAGTGTTCAGTAGTTGTTCTGTAGGAGTTGTTCCACATGTAGATGTATTTTTGATGTATTTGTGGGGAGGAAGGTGATCTCCATGTCTTACTTCTCCGCCATATTGAAGGTCCCCCCAAGATAATCATTTTCTATTCACAGATGAAATAATTTTCTATGTGGAAAATCTGAAAAACTCAGATATTTTTCTAGAATTAATAGAGTTTATCAAGTTTTAGTAAATAAAGTCAGCCTAAAAATATAAATTTTATTCCTACCTACTGGCAAGAAACAATTGGAATTTTAAAAATTTAATTTACTGTAGCACTAAATAAAATTGAAAGATTAGGTAGAAACCTAACAAAAATATATTCAGGTTCTCTGTGTTGAAAACTATAAAGCACAAATGAAAATAATTAAACAACAAATAAGAGATATACCATTTTCTTAGACAGGAAAACTCAATATTTTTAGGAAATAAATTATCCACAATTTGATCTGCAGATTCAGTGCAACCCTAATTAAAATTCCAGCATGATTTTTGTAGATATCTTATGGGTGAGTGTAAAATTTATATGGAAAGACAAAGAAACTTGAATTGACAAAAATGATTTTAAAACTGAAGAACAAATTTGGAAGATTCACACATTTCAACTTAAATACTTACTTGAAAGCTACACTAATCAAGACAGTATGGTATTGGAAAGAAGATATATCCACAGATTGATGGAAAAGAATTAGACTAGAAAATAGATTTCCCCAAATTTATTCAATAGAATTTTTTTAAACAAAGTTAGAAAGCCATCCACTGGATGCCTTCTTCTCCCCTTTTTCCTCTTCCATTTTTCTTCTACCCCACCACCTGCCCCCACCCACCCCCCCAACAAATTATATTATCTATACCTGAATCCCAGTTTGGCCGCTCAGGTGGCACAAGGGACTACTACCACCATCTGCAGGTTCATCTTAGGCTCACCAGCTCCCAGACACTACTAATGCCACATTTGATCATAGTCAGGTGCTCCAGGGAGAGGTCCCTGACAGGCAACACCTGACAGGTTCTCAGGGAGCCCCATGGGCAGCAGCATCTCAGGGCAGAAGAGTCCAGAGCTCCGGACCTCCACCCACTTCTTTAGGCCTTGGTGGTAACTGAACGCCTCCTCGCTGGGCTCTGTGTAGGGATTGTAGGCTGTCTCGAAATGAATGATACCAGCTTGGTGAAGAACTCCCTCATGATGTCCACAAAATGGTCTGGGATGAGGTGGTGGTCAGCCACAATGTCTAACATCTGGTGGAATTCAGCCAGGTGCGAGTCCTCCAGGTCTCGTTCCAGAACACACCGTTGGTGGTTAGGTTCTTGGCGGGGCACAATGGACTTGCCCAGGGCGGAAGCGGCAGAGTGCACTGAGCTGACGGTCGTGGTGTGTGTGCTCGTGCAGCAGGCTTTTCCCATCTCATCCTGCTCCCTGCAGTCCCGGTTGTTCCCCCATGAGTGGCAGCTGACCTAGGGCCAGGCCTGCTTGACCTGCTGGACATAGTCCACTGGCAGCTGCAGGGCCTCTGCTGGGTATCCCAGGAAGAAGGTGTCATGCTAGTCGTGTGCTGAGTGCTTCTGGGGCTGGAAAAGGGCATCAAAAAAAAAAATCCAGAAGGATTGCTTGAGGAGATGGTCTGTTGGCAACCCTGTGAACCTCAACTCCAGAAAGATCAGCCGGAGAGCTGGGTGCAGACTTGAGTAGGGTGTGCAGGTGTCTGCTGTTGTGGAGGATCCTGGGGGCTGAGAAGTTGTAGGGCTTAAAGGGCGGTCCCACTCAGAACTGCTGGAAATCATCTCTGGGGCCAGTTCCACCTCCTGCTTGGAGATGCTGATGCTGAAGATGTTGCCTTTTCTTACCCAGCAGGTTACTTCAGGGTTACTTCAGTCAGCAGCTTCCTGTTTCTGAGCTCACTTCTCTCCTCCTTGCCTGCCCTCCCGGGACCAGGTGGAGCCACCACTGCACCTCATCCTCCACGCTGTCCACCACTCTGAACAACCGGGGCTTATTGGGCACACCTTTGTCCACTCGGAGTCACTTGTTGGACAAGGCTTTGCTGAAGCCTGTTTTGTCACTGGGCAGTCACAGGAGTTGCCTCTGGCTAGGCCTTGGGGCAGAAGGGGCAAGACATGTTAAGAAACACCCAGGGTTCCTGGCTGCCCTCTCTGGGCGTCGTCCTTACCCTCGGCTGTAGGCTCCCGCCAACCGATTAGAATATTTTAAGAAATATTATGTATTGTGCTGTTGCCAGTGAAGGTGGCAGACATTTTTATGCCCCTGGGGCGGAATGTCACAGGCCGCTGTTTTCACAATGTTGGCCATCCACTGGACAGAATAGCTGCTCTTCTTGTTTTGGATGTTAAGCATCTGTTCGTCCACCACCTTCATGGACATGCAGCTTCTGAACACGATGGCCACAGTCAGATAGCAGCCATGGCAGAGGCCACAGGTGGCCATCATATTCTTGGTGTCTGACATCTGCTGGGTAAGCTCTGGCACTGTCAGGGCCCACTGCTGCTGGTTTCCCTGGCTGCTTAACACAGCAAAGCCGACATGAAGAAGTGCAGGCGGGGGAAGGGGACCTTGTTCATGCCAGCTTGCGCAGGTCAGTATTGAGCTGGTTGGGGAAGGACAGGCAGGTAATGACCCCACTCGTGGTGGCCAACTCCAGGTGGTCCAGGTCATTGTAGGTGGGCGTGGTCAGCTTTATGGTTCTGAATCAGACGTAATGGAGAGCATCATTATCAATGCAGTAGGTCTCATCTGTGTTTTCTACCAGCTGGTGGAACGAGTAGGTGGTATTGTAGGGCTCCACCATCCTATCTGACACCTCAGGCAAGGGCGCCATGCTGAAAATGTTCATGTTCCTATCTAGATATGCCTCCTGGATCTTGGTGATGAGGAGAGTATGCATCCCAGATCCAGTCCCTCCACCCAGGGAGTGGGTCATCTGGAAGCCATGCAGGCAGTCACAGCTCTCAGCCTCCTTCTTCAGGACATCTTAATAATGAAAAATTACTTGTAGTTCTAAATGAAAAATATAAAACTCTAAAACATCTACAAAATGTTCTTTTTAGAAGAAATTATAGGAGAAAACTTACCTGACTGTGGTTTAGGCAGAGAGATATTAGATACAACACCAAAAGCATGATCTATTTAGGAAAAGAGAAGATAAATTGAACTTTTTATAAATATAAATTGAATTTTTTTAAAATAAAAATTACTATTCTGCAAATGATACTACTAAGTAAATAGAACGACAAGAGACACACTCATAGAAAATATTTACAAATCAAATTTCCTTTTCAGGACTTGTTTCCAGAATATAAAAATAAATCTAAATCTCAAAACTCAGCAATAAAAATCAATAAACAATATGTGGGAAAGATCTGAAGATAGGTGTCACCAAAGAAGATGGAGATATGGCAAATAAGCCTATGAAAAGGTGCTCGACATTTTTAATCTTTAGGGAGTTGCAACTTAAAATTTCAGTGAGGTAACTATACACCTATCAAAATGCCAAAACAAGCAAACAAAGTAACAATAACAACACTGGCAATACCAAGTGGTGCCAATGATGCAATCCCCTAGAAGTCTCATACATTTTTATTAGAAATGCAAAACTCTACAGCCACATTAGAAAACATTTTGGGAGTATTTTATAAAGTTGAATGTGCTTCTGTTTACCATAGGACCCAGCAGTATTACTCCAAGGCAAATGAAAACATATGTTCGCGCACACACATACACACACACACACACACACACACTAAATATTTATAACAGCTTTATTCACAGTCACCAAATATTGGAAACAAAACAAATGTTTCTCAACCAGTGAATGGATAAACAAACTTTTGTATATTCTAACAAATAGATGACTCCCAAATCTTCAATGTAACTGGCTAAGTGAATGAAGTTAGACACCAATACTATATATTGTATGATTCCATTAATATATGCTATTTTGGAAAAGGCAATACCATAAGTATAGAAAATTAGATCAGTTGGTGCCACACATTGGGTTTTGAGAGGGAGAGGATGAATATAAAGAGACTGTATTTGGGATGGAACTGTTCTTCGTGAAACTGTAGTGGTGAATATACAGTTCTACGAATTTGTCAAAACCTGTGGAACCATACATCAAAGAGTAATTTTTATATACAATTTTAAATTTAAAAAATCAGGATTGTGAGATAGAAGGAGTGTGACAAAATAACTGAACTACAATTGAGTCAAATAACCATACTGAAGGGGAGGGAATAAAAAGAATCTCATTTTAAATAATTTTGGAAAGTAGTGTTTTGACCAGATATTGTAAGGGTAAATGTATAAAGAAATGTATCCAAACACTCTAGTTAGTAAATGTGTTTCTCCCTTGGATATGGCTGAACAAATCTAAAACTATTGTTATAAGAGGGTTGAACAAATAAGTAATTTTTTTTTACATGATGAGAGCTATGTTTCTGACTTTTTTTTTGGAGGGGGGAGTTATAAATACCTAAATGGGGAAAATTAGAATAAACCTTACAGTGCTGGATTGGAGTAATTATCAGTACAGACATATAGATGATAAGTGACAGATTACACACATACATGCATACATAATTATTGATGTGTATTTATGCAGGAATTGGTAAATATATATTCCTAGATCTTTTCACTAAGAAGAAATAGAAGCAATAACAATAAGTACACCGAATGTCCAGATCTCGGTTTCTAAATATAATTTTCCAATAAAAAGATTCAAGGGTCCTTGGTGAAACTATTGATTTCAGGGCTGGGAAGAAAACTACAAGATGAGCCTAGAGCATCTAGCAGTATCAGAGATGAATACATTTAATGAAACATAGATGGAGGCATGTTAAAAGGGCACAGGAGTCAACCTGAAAGAGCTCTCAATGGACAAAGCTGCTGGAACAACTTGAGCAACAAAATATCGAATGCCAGAATAGGATTATAACCCCCAAATAAAATAAATATGCATGAGTCCATATGTATAAATAACTAACTGAACAAATAAATGGGGAGAAAGCACATCTCTTCCTTATAGAAGAATAGATGTAGGAGGAGTGAGGGATAGAGAAAATCATCATTAGAACACTACAGTAATAACTGCTACAGGCAAGATCCTCAGTGAGTGATAAAATTAGTGAACATTTAAGCAGAAGTTGTTATATTTGTATTGTCAAAATATTTCCCCCCAATTATTTAGTAATTAAAAAAGGAATAATAGTGACTTTATAATGTAGAATCCTTAAATATACTTACTTCACCAAAGTAAGGTAGTATCAGTAATATTTGTCAACATAATGTATACCCTAATATGGTGCACTGAGAGCCATCACTTCTGTGATAGCCTTCCCCAAAATGCATTATAGCATACAAAGAAAAGCAACAGCAAAAATAGGCAAAGCCAGACTTCTCTTTGAATTTATTCCATGGTATGCAACAAAGGAGAAATTTCCCCAGAATTTTGATGGAAATTAATTTTGAACTCAGAATTATATAACTAGCAAAAATTAAGATGGAAAGGACAAAAAAGATATTTGTAGACATGCAGTGTCTTGGAGTGTTCTGTGATGAGAAAATACTAGACAAACTCAAATTGAGGGACATTACAAAAATAAAGTGGCCATTGCTGTTCAGAATGTTCAAGGTCTTGAACTATATGAAAAGACCAGGGAACTTTCACAGATAAGTAATATAACAACTAAATGCAAGGTGAGATCCTGGATTGTATCCTGGAAGAGTAAAAGTCTATTAGTTGGGGGGGGGGGGAAGGTAAACTGCACCAATTCTACTGTTTAATAGTACTGAACCAAAGTTAGTTTCTTAGTTTCATTAATAGTACTGTACCAAAGTTACTTTCTTAGTTTATTAATAGTACTGTACTAAAGTTACTTTCTTAGTTTTGATAATTGTCCTATATTATGTAAGATAAATATTCACAAAGGACAACTTAGAGGATACAATGGGACTGTCTGTAGTATTTTTGCAACTCTCTAAGTCTAAAATCATAAGATTGATCTTTTTTAAGTTTTAAAGTTTTGTAGGATAACATTGAGAAAATTTTCCTAAACCAAGAGCAAAAGTCAATGATGTGAAAAATATCACAGAAAATTCACGAATATAAAATATCAATCCAAGTAGGTCCAACAATCAGAAAGAAAATCATAAAGGAAATATTAGAAACAAATTATCAGAATTTAGAAACAATATGAGCCATTCAATTAAATGTATCCACTAAATGACTCAAAAATAAATGTTAAAATCCCTTTTCCTAAAGGCACAAGAGATTTTCAAATCCCAGGGACAAAGAGAAGTTTGCATAAGTTTTGAGAAATAATAGCACACAAAGAAAAGCAACAATAAAAATAGGCAATGCCAGACTTCTCTTTGAAGTTATTCCATGGTATGCAGCAAAGGAGAAATTTCCCCAGAATTTTGATGGGAATTAATTTTGAACTTAGAATTATATATCTAGCAAAAATTAAGACAGAAAGGACAAAAAAAGATATTTGTAGACTTGCAGGGTCTTGGAGTGTCTGTTATCATATTTGTCATTTCCAGAAAAAGATATCCCTTGAACATATGCTCCAGCAAAATGTAAGGGGAGTCAAGAACATGGAAAATGAAGAACAGCAATTCCCACTGAAAAATATTCTAGGAACAAATGGGCAATCCCTTTAGAAAGCAGTCAGTGTTATGTAGAACAGTATCAAAGTACTATGATAAAGAATCTGGAAAATGTCTTGGGTGTTATGAGGATATTTTATGATTCTTTTGCCAACTCTAAAAAATCAAAAGTAATTAGACTCCAAGAAAAACAAAAGCTGCACAAAATTATAATCCAAATTGAAGCAAAATGAAAATGCAACTTGAGTTTTAGTAAAGAACATTTAATACTTTTATTTTTATTTATTATTAATATAAATAAAGAGGGAGAGGAAACTTCGGGAGGTGATGAGTATGTTTATGGCATTGATTGTGGTGATGACTTGACAAGTATATAATTACCTGCAAACTCATCAAGATGTATACACTACATATGTACAACTTTTTTGTGTCAGTAGTACCTCAATAAACTGGTTAAAAGGTGTGATAAATTTAATTTAAAGATAAATTGCTCTTTTTAAAAAAATTTGCAGTTTTTGTACCATTTTGCTTATGCTTCTCTATACTTGTTCTTTCTTCTCGATGCGCTTTGTAACAAACAATATTTACATGAAAATGTAAATGCTCTTTATTTGTTTCAATGTTAGAATCAAACTGTAACAAAACAAGGGTATTTTAATTTTTATAAGAGGACAAACTGTAAATTTGATAAACCATATCAATGGAATTTTAATGGTCTGAGTATCTTAAGCTAGAATATAGAGTTAGGGAGAATTTGAGTAGGTAAATGTAAGGATACTAGCTTTTTTAAAAATCTTACATGGAGGTATCTGTCTTCATTTAGAGAGATAAGAAACAGATTTACATATATTATTTAAAATTAAATTATATATATATATGAAAAACTAATTTAGTAACAATAGGATAGAAAAGGTAAAAAAAAATGCCCTAAGGCAAAATCCATCCTATTTCAGTAGAGGAAATACATACAAATAGTTTAAAATTGATAAATCAAGAAGGAAAACTAAAATGATATCCTTTAGAATTTCATTAAAAATTACCAGACCTAAAATAGAAACTTCTAAATGCTGTTAAGTCAAGGAGTGTTACAAGAAACGGGTCAGAATAATTTAAATTTTCAGTTAATATTCTAATGTAATGGTTTGAATTTTCTTTTTTTGCTTTTTTTTTACCATACATATGAATTATTTTATTAATAATATTTTACTATATCACTTTATAAAATAAATTCAAATTTTCTTAAGATTAGTTTTTATTGGAAAAATATAATTTCTATTAAGTCTGCTATTTATTTTAAACTTGCTTGACCTATGGTTTTCTTTGGAAAAAAGCACAATTGAGAGGAATTGATATAGAACATATGAAAATAGTGGTATAAAATAAAAGAAAAAATATATAGAAAAACTAAATGGGACTTACCATACAATTTTATATATATTCTGTGGCAAAAATCTTGTAGTCTTCAGAGTGAGTTATTCTACAGCATTAAAAATATTTCCTCAATTATTTTGCTATTAACTTAGTTATTGTAACAAAAATAATTTAATTTATACTGCTAAGAGACAGTGATGTGAATTCTGATATTTCACAGTAACATAAATGAAATGTAACACATCAGATTTGGTGATCTTTTAATTAATTACTTAAAATTGAATATCTTTTCCAACTGAAGAAATTAAATAACTAAAATTCAGCACAAAGTAAAGAAAATCTATTGAGAAAAAATAAATCAGTATAAAATGTTACAGATTTCTTTATCATACTTGTAAAACTCAATAAAACAAAGATTTTTGATCTAATTTTTATAAACTTGAGTAGACATATAAACATATGATTTTACAAACTTGTTTATGCTATTGGGAAATGTATTTCATTTTCATCTCTTCTCAGTTCTCTGCATGAGGCCTAAAGAGTGAACTAAGGCCAAGCAAACCATACTGAACAGAACAAGGACAAGACACAAACAAACGTTTAATGAGGGTATTTTGTTTCCAAATAATCCGTAGTGAGTAGTCCTATGAAAGTAGATGGCAAAATGTACTCACAAAGAACTAGTGATTTTTTGAGTAAAGTATATTAAAAAGAGTCAAATTGTTATTCATCCTATAAATGAAAGAGATTAGTTCACACCTCTGATGAGTAATATAGAATACCATATAAAATTAGATTAACTTTTTTGTTTATTCAGTTAATGCTATTCAAAGCCTACTAGATGAGTAGCTTCATTTCTGAATGCTGAGTATATTATTAGTGAACAAACTCTGACAAGAGTCTATAACCTGGTATGAGTAACACAAAATAAACAGTTAAACAGATAAATCATTTAATTAGAGGTGAAGAGACAAAGGCATGATGCTATATTTCCTAAATATTATGAATAAACAGTAGTATGAAGAAATAGTGAATAATAAGGACAAGTGTCTATACTGGTGGTCAGGTAAGGCTTTTCTGAGGAGATGATATTTAATTTGAGGCATGAAAAATGGAGGCAAGCTAGTTTTATAAGAAATGAGGGGACTGAGGTGAGTAGGAAATGAATTTTAGAAGGAGGGACATCATATGCAAAAACTCAGCAGTGGGAGAAATACACTGACCTTTTCTGGTGTTAGTAAAGAAAGAAAAAGAAATTGAGAGTGAGAAAATAACAGTTCTGTAAATTTAAACAAAATATGTGAATAGTATAGACTGTGTGTATGCACATCTGTGTATGTGTCTGCATTGTAAACACTGAGACCAGTTATAATTAGTGTTTTTATTAAGATTTTTCTCAACTTTGAAATTCCTAGTTTATTTATTCTGACTTTGGATATACCCTATCACACCACCATTTCTCTTTCTTATCCTTTCTTCTTTTTTTTTTTAACATCTTTATTAGAGTATAATTTCTTTACAATGGTGTGTTAGTTTCTGCTTTATAACGAAGTGAATCATCTATACATATACATATATCCCCATATGTCTTCCCTCTTGCGACTCCCTCCCTCCCACCCTCCCTATCCCACCCCTCTAGGTGGTCACAAAGCACCGAGCTGATCTCCCTGTGCTACGCGACTGCTTCCCACTAGCTATCTATTTTACGTTTGGTAGTGTATATATGTCCATGCCACTCTCTCACTTTGTCACAGCTTACCCTTCCCCCTCCCCATATCCTCAAGTCCATTGTCTAGTAGGTCTGTGTCTTTATTCCCATCTTGCCTCTAGGTTCTTCATGACCTTTTTCTTTTTTTTTCTTTTTCTTTCTTAGATTCCATATATATGTGTTAGCATACGGTATTTCTTTTTCTCTCTCTGACTTACTTCACTCTGTATGACAGACTCTAGGTCCATCCACCTCACAACAAATAACTCAATTTCGTTTCTTTTTATAGCTGAGTAATATTCCATTGTATATATGTGCCACAACTTTTTATCCATTCATCTGTTGATGGACACTTAGGTTGCTTCCATGTCCTGGCTATTGTAAGTAGAGCTGCAATGAACATTTTGTACATGACTCTTTTTGAATTATGGTTTTCTCAGGGTATATGCCCAGTAGTGGGTTTGCTGGGTTGTATGGTAGTTCTATTTGTAGTTTTTTAAGGAACCTCCATACTGTTCTCCATAGTGGCTGTATCAATTTACATTCCCACCAACAGTGCAAGAGAGTTCCCTTTTCTCCACACCCTCTCCAGCATTTACTGTTTGTAGATTTTTTGATGATGGCCATTCTGACCGGTGTGAGATGATATCTCATTGTAGTTTTGATTTGCATTTCTCTAATGATTAATGATGTTGAGCATTCTTTTATGTGTTTGTTGGCAATCTGTATATCTTCTTTGGACAAATGTCTATTTAGGTCTTCTGCCCATTTTTGGATTGGGTTTTTTGTTTTTTGATATTGAACTGCATGAGCTGCTTGTAAATTTTGGAGATTAATCCTTTGTCAGTTGCTTCATTTGTAAATATATTCTCCCATTCGGAGTGTTGTCTTTTGGTCTTGTTTATGGTTTCCTTTGCTGTGCAAAAGCTTTGAAGTTTCATTAGGTCCCATTTCTTTATTTTTGTTTTTATTTCCATTTCTCTAGGAGGTGGGTCAAAAAGGATCTTGCTGTGATTTATGTCATAGAGTGTTCTGCCTATGTTTTCCTCTAAGAGTTTGATAGTGTCTGGCCTTATATTTAGGTCTTTAATCCATTTTCAGTTTGTTTTTGTGTATGGTGTTAGGGAGTGTTCTAATTTCATACTGTTATATGTAGCTGTCCAGTTTTCCCAGCACCACTTATTGAAGAGGGTGTCTTTTCTCCACTGTATATTCTTGCCTCCTTTATCAAAGATAAGGTGACCATATGTGTGTGGGTTTATCTCTGGGCCTTATCCTCTCTTAATCATGGAATATATCTGATTCTTGTAACTGCCATTTATTTTATAACAATGGAAATAAAAGGAAGATTGTGTTTTAATCAGACATTTTAAAGTTTGCTGTACATGACATTGTCAGCATATAGCTGCGTTTCCAGAGCAATTACCTGGTGCTTTGTGAAATGTCATTGATGTAAGTGTAGTGCAGAAGTATGTTTAAGGGCTAGAGTGAATGGGAGAGCCAAATAACAAAAATGGTGGATTGACTACTGCTTTAGTTGTTATTATTTTGAAACTTGATAGAGGCCAGTCATTCATAATGGTATCAGGAGATCTTCCTTGTGCTTTGTTCAAAGGAGTTAGAGAATAAGGATGGAATATAAGAGGTAAAAATTAGTGAGCACTTCTATGTCAAGCAATATGGCAGATTAGGTGTTTTGAAAATTTTAGCATTGAAAACAGAGATAAAGGATGAATAATTATAATTTTGTTTAACTTCTTAAGAAATTAAGCAAGAAGCAGAGAGACCAAAATCTAAGTTGACTCTGCAAACACATGTGATAAACTCTCCTTTAAAGCTTCGTATACCTTGGGAGGGATCTGCTGGTGTCAGTAACCACAAGCCACTTGAAGAGCAAATGGACAAGGCTTAAACTTATAAGAGGTCTCCAGATGGAACTGAGAACTTTATAAGAAATGAGAGGGATCAAAGATTATACCCTTAGTAAATGGGAAAGTTATTTGGGAGAAGCCTGGGCAGTGGATAGAAGATAGAAAAACCACTAAAAGGATGTCTGGTTTTGTAAAGAACTGTGGTCTTTCTGAATCTTAGAGCCTGGGAACTTTGTGAGTAGTGAAGGTCATAGTTTCTCCTGCTTAAGTAAAGGGAGATTGTTTCTTTGAATTCATATATTGTCCTACCTTTTATGACTAGGGATCATTGCTATATACAAAAATAAATTAATTAAACACCAAACTGGAAAATGGTAGCCTTTATCTCTGGCTATGGTAATTTTAGTGATTTGGCCTAGCTAAGAAGCAGTAGTATCCTTTGCTGCCTTAACTGTTTATTTGCTGATATGAAGGAAGTTCATGCTCACTCAAAATGTTTCAAAGAGTAAAAATTTAATTTTACATAGTCTTGCAAAGCAAAATTTGGTGCTGGTACTGGAAAAAAAGATAGACTGAAGGCATGGAAATGAAATGACAAATTTGCATAATGTCCATAAAATAGGATAATTTATTTCACAGACATGGATTTTTGCAATACATATTTAGGCATTATTGACAGCATTCCCTGGGAACATGAACTATCACAAACGTCTAGACATGTATACATATGGGTCTAGAAGTATATGCAAGCAAAGAAAGTAATTAAAATATTTTTAAATCATATATTTCAGAAAGAAATGTTTTTTATTAAATAAAATATATAATCTAACTTTGTTAGCTTTTTCCATTTTGGTTATCCTCATAACTTTTTTTTTTTTGTGTGTGGTATGCGGGCCTCTCACTGTTGTGGCCTCCCCCACTGTGGAGCACAGGCTCCGGACGCACAGGCTCATGGGCCCAGCCACTCCACGGCATGTGAGATCCTCCCGGAGTGGGGCACGAACCCGTGTCCCCTGCATCGGCAGGCGGATTCTCAACCACTGTGCCACCAGGGAAGCCCCATATCCTCATAACTTTTGAATAAGATCCTAATAAAACAAATATGCCTATAGAGAAATAATCACGAAAAATATTTTTGATGAATAACTTTTACATTTTTAATGTTTCAGTGTGTTAAAAATCAAAATTCAACTGAGTAAATTTTAAAGATCTTATTGGCTCTATTCAATGGTTCATGAATTAGGCATCATCCAGTCTATCAGTTAGAAAGTAGTTCTGAGGAGCTGTACAAAATTACAGACTTTTATAGGCAGAAAGGAGCAGAAACAAGGAAGTTATACTTACAAAAAAGTGGGCTTGTTATTGCATGGTAACTTTCCTTTAGGGGAAGGCTATCAGACAGAATACCTAACTGGTGCTGATCGGGTGATTCCTGATTGGTTTAAGATTCCATTTTGGGGAGAACTGAAACTCTAAGTCAAGTCTCAGTTTGGTGACTGAAGTTTTGCATAAGTGACTATGTTTGGGGCCTTTTGTCTTGTTTTTGACAATTGTTTTACTACGAAAGATACTTTATTGAATTATTCCATTGTATTAATACCCCAAAACAGCAATATACCCTACAAATGAAATGAATTTGAAAGACCAAAGTTGAAAAGTGAGATGAGACGTCTGTGAATTATCACATGATCTATGTTTTGTTATTACTGTTTTGAAAGCCATTGAGTAATAACTGTGTTAAGTAATCTATATTTGATATTGGTTACAATTTTGTATAGAGTCCACTTCCTCTCACGAATTGTAATGTGTGCTTTTCAGAAGGTCGAATATTATCCATTCTAGATTATACAGTTTTGAATGTAGCCTAAGAGGAGAATGTGGAGGGTCAAATTTTCATTTTGATCCTCTAGGATCCGAAGTGCAGACAAAACTATGCTTTGTGTGAAAAATTAAAAAGTAATTTCTCTCTGAAATCTGTCATTGTTCTCTGTCATCTGAAAAATTACTAGTTTAACAGCTGGGAAAGTATTAACATGATAGAGGCTCAGAACAGGAACTATCTTAAACTCTATATTTTATAATTCATTCATTCTTCAATTAGAGAAATAGAACCAAAGAACTGAAGAGTTCTCTTAATGCTATAAATTGGTTACTTAAGGCAGATTCAATCCAGGGACTTTGCTACCTTGTTATAATTCTTTCCAGACTCCAATCCTTGCCCAGAACAAAGTTTGGTCATTTCTGACAGCTCATCAAGACTTGCCACATTGAAATGTGTGTGTATCAGCAAAGTAATTTTTTCATAAAATGGTTCCAAGAAACTTTAATAACCTAGCATAAAATAGTTTAATGGCAACTATAGCTAATATCCTTTTCTGTTACTTAAATGATATTTAGCCCTGTGGAAAAATGTTTTCAGGCTAGATAAAGATTTACTGCAGGGTGTCCGAGAAATCTAAACCTGCCCCAGTCATCAATTCTGACTTCTAAAGCACTTGTGTGTGTCACAAGGAGCCTTGATTTATACTGGCCTCAAAAAGAAACCTTGTTAATAAGGAACCAGCTAGCCCTCTAGAAAGCATATTTACTCAAGTGCACTTCACATCCTTGTGTATGTGTGGAAAATGGATTGTAACATTACACTTAAATATCTATTGGTTACTACAGAGTAAGCAGAGCAAGGACAGATTAGAAACTTGCTATGAAACACATTGAGGCACTATGGTACATAGTATAAAATATACTGGGAAATTATAACTGCAGATGAAACCATTTAGCCTACTGCAGTTGGATTCAGAGTGAAGTGTTTTTAGGGAAAAACAATACCTGTTAGCATGTAATGTAGAAGCAGAGATTCAGAGTATAAAAGGTTGTTGTGATGAAGTTATCAACATAAAATGGAAGAATATCCTTAAAGATCAGTAAAATGTGAGTACAGTGCCCAGGTGGAGGTGTTACCATCAAAGGAAAGGTGGCTCAAATCTTCCACTGAGTTTAGAAAAAAAGTTATTATAATAACATTCACATAAAGATCTGTTTTGATAAAGTCAGTGACAGCCCAGGAATTTATCATATAAGATCTTACGGAAAAACCCAGATGAACTTTTTGGCCAGCCCAATACATGCTAACCTTGAATTGGTTACTGAAATAAAAGGAAGTAGACCCAGTGTTGTATCAAGTAGAAAGGGTCTGTGGTCAGTGATGTCCCCTGAAAACCATGATAATTTTGCAAAAATTGTATAAAAAATTACATTACAGAAAGTAAAGAAGTGCTAGAGATATGTTAAAGAAAATTTGATAGCAATTGCTGACTAATGTACTATTAGAGAATGGAGAAACTCTTTAAAGCTCCCAGATATTTTTACTCATCAAGAAGTTGTTCTTTACTACTATGAGGCTATCAACATTTTTGCCCTTTTTTCCCCCAATGAATCGATCCACTCCTGATTTTAGGTCCTTCCCAGTACATCTATGATCACTCTTATCATTAATCAAGCCTATCTCCATACTCTATGCTTGCAATATTCCCAACTTCAAACCACCCGCCTGGATAAATTTAACTTTCTGCTTTCTCTGCCTCAACACTAAACCCCTGAACACTGCTGAAGGAAAACAACAATTGTTCAAATAAGCACCAGTACTTATTTGCAGTTTCAGTGGTCATTCACAACTACCTCCCAGTCATTCCTAGGAGTCTTGATCAGCAACCATTCTCATTCAGCCAACTTCTCATGCTCACATCAAGCTCACTTTCGGCAGGTCTCTTTAGTTTCTTCACACACACAAAAACACAAACACTAACAAACTGAGACCATCATTCAGGAATTCCCTCCATTTTTCTGATCAAACCAAATTTTCTGCGCTTAAACTCCTGCCTTTCTCTTCTTTGCTAGTGTAATTGTTTAAAACAGATAGCCACAACTGTGTAGGCCTTATAACTTTCTTCTTTCCATGGCTTGGGGTTGTCAGTAATCACTATGATTTCTACTAACCTTCACAATATGATTTTGCTCTCTGTCTCCTTAAATATGTATGTTATGCATATATTGCATGTAGATAATTTGTTTTCAATTATTCCTTAACTTTGCTAGCTCAATTTTTATCTTTATGTATCAGAGAGGTTTTTTTTGTTTTGTTTTGTTTTTAATTAGACATCTTCTTTCTGGTCTCTGATTCTGTTTTTCTGTGACATCCAATTTTACATAACAAGCTCCCTATTAGACATTGATTTTATTTTCTGTATTCTATACTTGTCTGAACTCACAAACCATACCTCAGTTACTTTTTATTCTCAAAGTCTGGTATATTTATGGTATGTTATTTGCACCCAGTAAGGTTTAGTAAAATGAATGAATGACAGAAAAGATTTAGGGAAGTAACAGAAGGGTAGCACCATTGAAAAGACAGAAAGAAAAAACAAGTGGTTTGAAAGAAAGAAAAATGTAACTAAGAGAACAGCCTCCATATACCCTTAATTGCAAAATTTACAAGCAGAAAACTTAAAGAATAAAAAAGAAATTTTATGGCTACCAATCCTACTGGGTATTTTTAATGCAAATTTCCACTTGAGTGACAAAGCAGTGAAAACTAGTGGTTTTTATAAAGCATAACATAATGGATCTTTTTTTTATGTGATAAATTCCTTTGGATATTTAAGAGATTGTCATTTAGTGAAACAAAGGTCTAAAATTATTATTTTCCTTTACTCCTTTTATATTAATTTATACAGCTCTTATCAATCTATTTTGTTGTTGGAAATGAGTAACGTCTGCTTTCTTAGTTCATTAAAAAAGTATTATATCTGAAATTGCTCACATTCAAACTGCCTAATAAGAGAAAATTGAAAATGAAAGTAATTACTGTTAACTGGTTGAATCAATTCACCAAAGGCTAATTTGACTATTGTCTAGAGTTTAGCAATCCCTAGTGTATATTTTTCCAAAACTGAAAATAACTGAAATTAATCCTTGTTCATACAGAATCTTAGATATAAGCTTATTCATATAGTATTTTTTGGATTATTTGTTTCATGCTATAAAATATAACTGAGTAGAAAACCATAGGAGGTTTTATTTGGAAGATATTTTTAAGATCATCCATTTATTCTGTCAGCATAAATTGAATATATAATGCATAAGAACAGTGTAAGTTCCAAAAATAATTTAATTCAAACTACTTCCTGTCTCACTCACTCATTCATGTATTCTTTTAATCAATATTTATCAAGCTCTTGCTTTGTTTCAGATATTACTTTAGAGATGAGAGATTCAAGAGTAAGAAAAAGGGAAACAAAAAAACAAGTAAACAAAACCCAAAGTGGTTTCTTTTTTAATGGAGCTGTGCAATTTAGTATCTGTATAGATTAATTTCCTTACATAATGTTAACCACATAAATTCTAGAAAAAGGTATCTGTCTATGTGCAGATGACAGTGGAAAGTTCACTATTTAATTTTATTACTGTATGATTTTGATAAAAAGTTATAGAGAGCCATAACCTGATTCTCTACCGTTATAGCAAGTGCCTTTATTTTCAACCTTTAGAAGACATAAAACATGAACACATTCCTATTATGCATGACTGTCCTTTAAGTATTTGAATACAAAACCAATATTCCTCCATTTATATCTATAACCAGTGGTGGAGAATCAGGTTTTGTGTCACTTTAACTTTTTTTTTTTTTTTGCGGTACGCGGGCCTCTCACTGTTGTGGCCTCTTCCGTTGCGGAGAACAGGCTCCGGACGCGCAGGCCCAGCGGCCATGGCTCACGGGCCCAGCCGCTCCGCGGCATGTGGGATCTTCCCGTACCGGGGCATGAACCCGTGTCCCCTGCATCGGCAGGCGGACTCTCAACCACTGCGCCACCAGGGAAGCCCTTAACTTTTTATTAAAGTAGTACAATAATAAAATTAAATAGTGAGTTTTCTATCAGCGCTACTGTAATTTAAATGTAAAGCTTAAATGTATTTCTCTATCATCCTATCATTCATCTTATGTTGTATGCCAACCTGCCAAAAGTATTTTGAATCATGGCTGTAAAGTTATCAAATTAGTTATTCTTTTCTTCTGTATTCCTATAAACTTGAATAACTGTCTTTTTTATGTTTTAAGATATTACTCTAGAGAACAAAAGGCATGATTATGGACTCTTTTCCCACCAAAAAAAATCCCTCCAGATAGCCATTTAGAATCCTTACACTGGTTGGGCATTACTGTTTCCCATAATCTGTCCTGAAAAGCCCTGCTGTCTCAGCTGTTGTTTGGAACCTTCTCCTGGATGGGAAGATGGGCATGGAATATATCCTACTTCTGCTACAGTAAAAGAAATCTTTTAGACATCTCTAATTGTAGCATATTTCAAAAAGAAGTACTATGAAAATAATCTTTCTAACTTATATTTAAAACCTAAACATTTGCATTATATTAGCTGATTTCAGAACCTATGTACTTTTTACAACATTACATTAATAGAAAATTTTACTCCAATTTCTAAACATCAGATTTGCAAACTCTTCCTGCACAATTCATTCATTAATTGAGAATATTTTGCAATGTAATTGATCAGCCTATATATAAAATTAAAATTTATGAAAAAATATGAATTTTAATATTGGGGTAATTAGCACAATGCTTCATGGAAGAATAAATATTCAGGTTTAAAACACTTTGAGAGTGGAAAATGATGTATGTAAAATGACCAGTTTATTTAAAATCATAAATATCATTCAGGCGTGTAATCCTATTTTTTGTAGAAAAATATAATGCTTTTCTCACGTCTATTCAAACTGAGTTGAGGTTTCAAGAATATCAGAATGCAAGTTTTGGCTTGCTCAGTTATTTTATAATATATAAACTTTGAAGTATCTACTAAGATATAACTTCAGTTATTAATACTAAAAATTGAAAATCTTAACCTAACCTCTCTCTGATATGTCTGTAAGATATATTAGAAGTGAGATTAAAAGGCATGCATTTCCAAAAATATTTTGTAAAATGAAAAACAGAGAGTTACCTTTTAAAGCAGTGCTCATTTATTAGATTTTGTCTCATTAAAATGTGTTTTCTCATTTTATGTCTGTGTTATAGATTAGTCCAGTTTTCATGTGGATTTTAATTGCATACATTGTAAAAAAAAAAAATTCACAGGACATGATTTTGTGATAGAACATTTTAGTTTCTCACTGCTGTCTCAATAGACATGCAAAACAATAGGGATTAGCATAGTTCCCTTTGACTGATGGATTCAAGGCTTTCAATTTCCCTGAAAAGCAGCTGTAACATTCAGATGAGCTGATCCAGGAAGCTTGTCATTTCAGTGATCCTCTGGAGACTGTCACGGACAGCAGAATCAATTTAGAATTAATGAAGCAAATGTATGTTGTGAAGAAGAACCTGATGAGTTCCTTCAGCAACTGTCATGAACAAAGATTTCATATCAAACTGGTTAGCCTGGCCCTCATTCAGCTAGGTGAGGTCTATATAAGTGAGATTGTGAGAGAGTATTTGAAATGCTACTGTCTATAAACAACAGAAGAACTCTACAAGCTCCATTCATTTAAACTAGTCTCTACAGAGTGGGAAGTCACCTTAATGTCATATCTCATTACTTTGATTTAGTCCCCGATTTCATTAGAAAAAAATGATGATAGTATATCATTCAAGGCTTTTTTATTCACAGACTTATATTCTCTAGGCAACTTTTCTACCATTTAGCTATTTGAGAAAATATTTGAAAGAGAAAATTAACATACTCTTTCTGTCACTAACTCAAAGGGGTCTTGAATCAAACTGATCCAATGATAATATCAGTACTTGTTTTCTTTCACCACATGCAAAAGTATAAATAGTAAATCCGGAAGATCCCACATGCTGCAGAGCAGCTGCGCCCATGAGCCATGGCCGCTGAGCCTGCGCGTCTGGAGCCTGTGCTCCGCGACGGGAGAGGCCACAACAGTGAGAGGCCCGTGTACTGAAAAAAAAAAAAAAAATAGTAAATATAAACTGAAAATTCTTCCAGGATTAAAGTATCATGTATTAATTTATTTATCAAAATGAAGCAGCCAAAACGGGGAGATTCCTCGCTATTTGACATGAAAGGATGAATTCATATATTAGTGAATGAATGTTTTTGCCCTAATAGTATTTATTCTTCTAATGATGTAATTATGTGATAAATAATACTTTTTCTTTGGTCTTTACTCTCCAAAAGTACAGCCAAATTAGTTGTGGCTGAATTAATAGATGTGAAGCAAGTTCACACTGACAGACAAAAAATATATTTTATGTGTGCATATATATATATATATATATATACACACATATATACATGCACACACACACATATATAGTGAAACTTCTACAGTGTCTGAATTTAAAATCATATTTGTTTCTGAAAAGAAAATTGTTCTTACTCTTTTAGAAGTTGTAAAATCCTATATTTTCCTTTTCTTAAAAAAACGAATCCTCTTCTTTTTTCCCTCTCTGCAAAGTTGTTTGACATTTAGAGCATCAT
Organism: Monodon monoceros; assembly: GCF_005190385.1. Lineage (NCBI taxonomy): Eukaryota > Metazoa > Chordata > Mammalia > Artiodactyla > Monodontidae > Monodon > Monodon monoceros. The sequence continues at coordinate 68,634,307 of NW_021703768.1, forward strand.
AGTTGTGAATTACAATTAATTTGAATTTCGGAAATGTCATTTTACTTCTTGAAATAAACGGAGGTACTTGATTTCTGGATTATTGCTGTGAACTTCTTTATAATTATAATGTGTCTTTTAAAAAATATTTATTTAGTTAGTTTGAGCTGGGTCTTAGTTGCGGCACACGGGATCTTCATTGAGGCGTGCAAGATCTTTTAGTTGTGGCGTGCAAACATCTTAGTTGCGACATATGGACTCAGTTGTGGCATGCGGACTTCTTCTTAGTTGCAGCATGCAGACTCTCAGTTGCTGCATGCTAAATCTTAGTTGTGGCATTCTTGCGAGATCTAGTTCCCTGACCAGGGATGGAACCCGGGCCCCCAGCATTGGGAGCACGGAGTCTTACCCACTGGACCACCAGGGAAGTCCCTGTGACCCTTTTTACTTGGAATATTCTGGCATTATGAAGTCTGATATTCAAGGAACAGAGTAGAGTGGTGAGAAAATCTTGAGGTTTTAAATCAGATAAAACTGAGCTTGAATTCTGGCTGTAGTTGTTTTTAGTTAAATTCTCCATTTGCAAATTGCCTAAACTCTCAGCCTCACTGTTCTTATCATCAATCTACCTTTAATTTCAAGGATTAAAACAGATGATTTTCAAATTACTTAGAATAGTTCCCGTCACATAGTAGCTTCCGTCTCAAGTATATATTACTCCATAAGAAATTAATCTTTAAAAGAAAAAGAAAAACTTTCAAAAGATGCCTCATTTTTCTTTTATGTCTAATATCTGGTTTCTATTATTCCCATGAGTATGTGTTTTTGAGTAAATTATGAATACAAATTTTATTTTTTTAATTTTTAATTTTATTATATTTTCATTTTATTTTTCAGTATTAATTCATGGTAATAATAAAAATTTACCAGGTCTAAATATTCTCTGTTCAAATCTATATGATAATCTCTCATGCAGTCTTCTTTTTCATCTTTTATCAATTTTTATCTCCTATGTGCTACTTATTGTCATTCATACATTATAGAGATAGGTTATTCTAAATGAGGTTTAAGACACTCAATATAACACATCATTTGATTTCTCCTCATTTTCTGAGTCAGAAATTTTTCTTGGCTTTCTAGTTATTCTAACTAGATGTTGAAACCAGTTAACAACTTTTTCTCAAACAAATGCAAATAGTAGGAACATAGCCTGAGTCCAACCAGACAAATAAGCAGATAGTCTCTCTACCTGGTGAATTTGGCAAAATAAACTCAATTCTATACAAGTAAATCCAAATGTCAAACACACCAATGTCACATTTAGCTAAGTGTGCTAGGCAGCTGTAGAAAACATAACAGGGTTTTAATGAGAATGCAATGGAAAAAGCTAAGAGAACAAATGTTGCTTAAAGCAGACTTTATGTTCACAAACAGAAATTTTCATTTCATATGCAGAACCATTTTAACAACCTCTGCAAGTGTCCACCATTGAGATTGTCTTCATAAAACAACATGCTTCTTGTTATCAAAAGGCCTTCAGTTTACTGAAACATTTAGCCCAGTGTTTACGGACATGGAGTCTGAACCAGACTGCCTAGTCACACATCCTGGCTTCACTTACTACTGGGGACCTTGGGCTAATTACTCAACATCCCTCCAAGCATTAGTTTAAAAAAAATCATAGTATGAGCATCTGGAATAGAGTAAATGTTCAGCATATATTGTCTTTTATTATATTTTTCAGGAGTAATATACCATCTTGCTTATCATGTCAAATATTAAGCAGACTAATTTTTAAATTTCTTGTTTAATGTCCTGACAAATAAACATAAAATCAACTTGCTTTTAACTTTGGAATTAAATCTTGGTTTAACATTTCTTAATTTTTACTTGCCAAGTGTCAAATATAATTTTGTCCTTTAAAAACTATTCTCTGAATTTTTGTATTTATGTTAAGGACACCTGTTTCAGCTTTTGATGGAATAGTGATTAGTTTTTTAGCAAAAGTTTATATATAGTTGCAAAAACATAAATAACATATACATTAGAAAATTCAATTTTTCTTGAAAAACTGGACTTGCAGTTCTTTAATTATATTTTTCAATTGCATTTGTATTCAGAATAAAGTACAGAGAGCTTAAAAATTCTGAAATAAGAGGAATATTGTATGCAATTTTTTTTTAGCAGATATGTATTTTGCATAGCACATTTTACTGTGAAAGAGACTTTGCCTCACATTTTTTATTCCTAATTGTAAATTGCTGATAGTGTTATGCCAACTTTGCAATGTGTGAATATTTCTACACCATGGCAGGAAATGTTTGTAATGTGTAGCTGTATTCCTGAAAATAATCCTCAGGATAAAGTGAGAGTCACAGACTTACACAGTAGGGTACATCACTAGAACCATGCAATCTAGTAATGCATGTCACACTGGCCATATGCTCTGATAAATTTTTCTTGTATTGTTAAACATGAAACACACTTTTTCTTTCTTTCAGTGTTTTCCTCTCATGTCTTCTTTATAGTTTCTTTATCCCCCATCCTTCTGTTTTCATTCTCCCACCTTAGGTCTAGGATAGTGCTTCCTTTTTATAGGGAAGTGATTTCATTGGAAAGTAAAAAAGAAATAACATGGTGACTCCTAAAAGACTTTTCATATTATATAAATGGCCATATTGTCTATCCCTTGAGTAATCAAGGATTTCACCTTGAATAGTCTTAGAAGGGTAAGGGAACTCCAAAGTGAAACCCTGTATTTTGTCAAATAAGACACTCTGTCCCCTTAAATGTGATCAAGTATTTGGAATTTGCAGTTAATACTACCGAAAAAAGGTATAGTGGAAAATTGAATCTGTGAGTTATTTTTACTAGATATAAAATAATGAAAACATACCTTGGTACAGAATAATTATTTAGTCTCATAATGAAACCATTAAAATTAATAAACACTAAAATGTTATTTATTATGTAATTGTATGTAAATATAAAAGTATGTGGTGCACTTAGGTTGCCTTCAGCTAGTTGTATTTACATACTAAATGAAATATGGATTTTTAATAATTAAAATAAATACTCATTTATCTTTTAATTATTGCAAATTATCTCAGTTACCAGGCAAATTCACTATTACCTGATAAACAACTATCAGCTTCTTTAATTTTCTTCAATAAAAAAAGGATTTTTTCCCCATTACAACTGATTTAGATTGGTGAGAGTGAACCATACCCTTGAAAACTCTAACTTTTTTGTAGCGATACTTGGAAATATTTACAATTATCTTTAAAAATATTTTGCTATGTCCAGAGATTTGCATGAATTTAACTGTCAAGGTCAGAAATAGCTTCCATCCGAGTTAAAGATTCTATCCCCTGAGGACACCAACTAATATGTCAAAGGTCATCAGTTTTATACCTGATTATAATTAAGTACATGTTGACATAGATCTGATTTATTGCTCTACCAGGACTGTCAACTTCAGGGTAGACTATTTGTTTTAATGGGAATGTATTTTTTTTTCTTGCTTATCAGAGGAATTCTGTTAACTTTAAAAGGGTTAGCAGAAGATGATTGGAAAACAAAATACCAATTAACTCACAATTATATAATTTTATTTAAAATTTTTATTTTATTATGGTATGCTATTCTATATAAAAGTAATAGATGATAACAGTACTTTCTAGTTATTGATATATAAAAATATATTTAAATGCATTTCATGATAATTGAGGGGAAAAAACAGTTCTAATGTCACTTGAAAGTTTAAGATTTGTTTCCTCCTCATGGAGATTATATTGTATCAGTGCTGGGGACGTGGTCTGGAAAGCAGAGAGAAAAGAAATAAAAATAGGTTTTAACTGTAATATTCTTTGTGATATTGAATCAGAGTCTATATTTATTTGCAAAGTAACATAGGAAATTGAGTTAATTATAAGTAGATTTAGAAAGGAAACAAAATATATTTTCTGTTACAACTATCTAAATGTTTATTTTTGAATGTGTGTGTGGGGCGGTGCTAAAATCTGCCACTTAAATTTACAAAAGAAATGCATAAAATTGTTATGTGACCTATGTGATACAGTCAAATTGTTCTATTCACTTTATAAACATCATATATGTGAGCATATGTGTGTATTATTGCACTCAAGCATGGGAATAAAAAGAGATTGGAATTTTAACATCTACCATTTTATAGATTATGAATATATAGCATGCCTACTCACCCTATACTTGTAAATGTATTTTAATATTTTATAAAACACATTTGATCTTTTAAAAGCTTCTTTACTAATTTCTTTTATTCTTTCCATATTCTTTATGAAAACTTAACAGGAACACTTTATCCCCCTTGAAATATATTACTTGTTTGAAACAAATAGTGTTATCTGTTCTAATTTACTTTGTACGAATTGCCAGAGCTTCATATCTTGGAAGTTTCCATATTTATACTCTACCAATAACTTTACTAATGACTTCCAATCTTATGTTTGAGACAGATATTTTATGCTTGTTTTATGGAATAAGTATAAATATACAGGGCATACTATTCATAGTGTTTATGAGTACTTCATTTTGATAATACTTAAAGATACAGTGAGTAATATTCATAGTGTTTATGTTTATCAGTACTACAATCTGACAATATTTGATTAATTTCCTAGATTTTCAGACTCATTTAATAAAGTGATTACTAGAGGAATAAATATACTTCTAATAATTTCGTGAAGAAAGCATTAAGCTAACGATAAACAACCACTTAGCAACTTGAATTTTGAATAAAATGCATCAATCAAATATGTGTTTCCAGAATGAGATAGGAACTTGTACAAAGTATGTTAGTTGAAGCTCTCTGACACCAAAACCTTTTCTCAATGTGCTAGATAAAGTTTCTATTCATTGATGGGTATTGTAAAGTTATGGCTTCTTCATGAATATTCTAAATTATTCTTAATGTACATGTCCATATTTAAATTCTATAGCATATTATAAAATATCTTGTATATTTGTTAGGTTTTATAAGCAGTATAAATAACATTGTTTCAAACACTGGAAATTGATATGTAACTATTTGCTTAGCAAGAATTTTAATTCTACCTAATAAACCTTTAGATAATATTTAAAATTCATTAAATAATTTGTAATACACCTGGTAATGAGAGAAAAATTTGAATCATAGTCCAGAACCACATTTAGTTATGATGTGGGCAAGGGAGAAAGAAAAGTTATTTATGTCTGTGTGGAAAGAAATAGTGATTAAATAGGTAAACCTGCTATACTACATAAAATTCAATATCATTCCCTATTACAACATTCTTTGAGCACTTATTTTGCAGAGGCAGTGTGCTAAATATTGCTGGTAAAACTGTTAATCAAATAGGGCCATCACATTTATTGTTTTTTTTCTATAAAATCAGAGAAATAAACATCTGAACAAGTAGTAATTCATAATGATAAATTATTTAATGCATATGTACAATATGTATAAAGTGCTACAGAAACACAAAATGAGCAATGCATGATTTTTTCAGTGATAGGGCAATGGAGACTTTAAGGGAAGTTACAAATTGGAAGACATGTTTCTTTTAGACCTTAAATAATAAAGGTAATTTTTATGGTGATGAAAACAGTGATGCCAATAATACTGTCAAGGCTGGTGGATGGAATTACACAAGAAGAAATGATCATGAGATAAAAAGTGTGTTGTGGTGTAAAAAGTTTTCAAGTATGGGAAGGATAAGGTAAAAACTTTACAGAAGGAGAATCTTTTGACATTGGAAAGGATGTAAGGGAGTGGGAAGGCAGGGGGATAATCTAAGAGGCTATTATTGTAAGAACTACCCCCATAAGTAAAATATAATGAAACATTTTTAGAAGGTAATCATAGTTCTATATCTACTAATAGGGCTGAGGAACATAGTCTAAAATTTTTTTTTTTTTACAAAATATACTAATCTAAAATTAATCTGACATTGTTATTTGTGTTCTAACATAAAATTGTTAACTAATAACAATTTTTATAAGTATTCCTTCATTGATTATTTCTGGAAAAATTATCTATATAAATTAAGAGTATTTTAAAGTATACTCATAATTCACATGAATAATTTATATAGATAATTGATTTTTATATATAATGTGGTTATGTATTTAAGCACTAACGACTTTGCTGCTCAAAATATTAGAGCACATTAAGAAAACTCTTCCCTAGATCTTATGGTTCTGCACTGTGTTTGGGAATTACAGAATGAAAGATATGTTTTAAAAAATATCTAAATCCTAATAATTCAAATTCATTGATAAATGCATTTGGTACACAAAGACATTTTTTTCTTAAAGGTATTAGGTAATAATACCCTTCTACCTGAAGGAAAGGATTGAACTAATATTCATCTAAAAGAACATTTAAATATTTAAGTTTATTTTTCCAATGTTAACCTTTTATATTGTTTCCTGAGAGAGTTATATATAAAGTTATAGACATCACATTTGGATACATTTTATACACAATTACATATTATGGTCCATTAAGAATTTCACACAATATTGTGTGACAGTTAATCGTGAAGTAAAGTCAAGAGAAAGGCTGTATGACCTGTTTTAAGTGTCAGAAAATGACTCAAAATGCCTGATTCATCCTTTTTCCATCCATAGAATGATTATGTGTGACATAATATAAAGATACATTCATGGTTATGCTAGGGAACATAAAAAAGTAAAATTTTAGCCCATAAGAATAGCTGATGAGTTCCAGAAGTGAAGTCAAGAACCGATTTAACTCATTCTACTGGAAAGACAATTACTTTAAGAAAAATATCTAAAATACACCTGTGATTTCATTTAAGAGAATAACATTAAGCACCATCCCTGGAATTATGCTCCTTATATAAATTATTCTTGTTTACCACAATTTATAATCAATGTCAATTGATAACGCATGCTGTGGTAGAAGGTAATCTCAATATATAAGAGAAATGAGCCCTTATCTCTTGGTATTTGTCTTTGAAGAAAGCTACTTTGAGCAACCTCTTAAATTTCAGCTAAGGCCTTGTGTGTACACAAAGGAGTTGTGTTTTGTTTTTCTAAGAGGTGTTCATCTTTCTCATCAAGTTTATTTTATTTTATCATAGTCAATGCTAAGTTCTTTAAGTAATATCATGATTAATAACGCTTTCCCCAAATTCAGTCTACCATTTTGTTGTAATTTATAATACTGGAGTCAGATCAATAAGAACAGACTTATGAAATTTCTTGTGGGAAAATTTTGTTTCATTTCAATTCATCCCTCCTTTGTTAAGATCAGAATTGAAGAGCACAAGCCTATGTAATTGTTTATTACTTTATTCATTTTCTGGTCTGCTGCTATGTTCATTTTAGTGTAAGGTACTTATTCTCCCTTCCTGGTCTTGTATAGGCAGCTGTTAGTTTTTTGTTCTTTCACCTTTACTTCTCTTCCTCAAGTAGTTTTGCACCAATGTACTTACTAGATCCACTTCAATATGTTTTAAGAAACTATACATTCCAACATAATGCCTTATAAATCTTCCTAGAGTCACTTAAGGCTAGGTTAGGTAGGTTATAAAATATGCATCATCATAAAGAGAAACAGCAAAAAAGTCTCTAAAAATATTATTCTTAGAAAAAAAATAGCCCACAGGAAAAGAAGAGATATTTGAGTTTGGCTCTTAGAATTGTTGGAAGGGAATTCGTGTCAAGAAAGACCAGAAATAACAGTCAGCTGTTTTATCGGCAGAGATAGTAAAACAACTGAGTTGTGAAGTCAGCAGTTCCCACAAGTGGCCACAGAAGGAGGATTCCGAGGAGTGCATGGTAAGGGTGCTCATAGCCTCAGAAGAATTAATTGTGCCTTTGTCTCCTGGGGATCTGGGATCATCACAAGAGAGACCTTCAGAGTAGGACAATAAGTAACATTAGTGCTGGTCCACTTCTATTGTCCTATTCCCTCCCTCCCTTAATAATTATTCATCTAAATTGTTTGTCATAGACGACTATTGCATTTTGTATCACAAATTTGTTACCGAAATGCTGTTTTTTTATCCTTACACCAAAGTCTCTGCATTGATTCTTCAAGGATGGCCTTCTTGGTGACCCTCCAAAACTCACTCTGAGCCAATTAGGTATTTTAACTCTTTATTCCTGTATCTCCAATAACTGAAGAAAGAATTCATCACAATATCTAGATTAGGGCTAAACTTCAGGGCTCCGTACACTAGGAAAGGGAATTAACAAGGACAAACAAATATGCTGAAGTACTATGTATAATATAGATAAACCCTCTTGAGAGTTTGGAGCTCAATGATTGCCTCATGCAAAGTGTCAAGACATCACCCCACCAGAGTGGAATAAGGGTGAGTGGAGAGAATGAAATCTTTGGGAAACACTGTCACCTCCTTCATATAACCTTCAACATTTTAGGGAGGCAAGTATCAAAAGTAACTTACTTGTGATCTCAGGTTGTTCTTTTTTAAAAAGTTTCTTCCTCTCCTTCCAGCATGAGAAGCCAGGTAATTTATCATCAGTAACTGGCTTACATTGGGTTATGGCACATTTGCTGCTTTCTCTTTGTAAAAGGTGTGGACTCCACACCAGACTCATGGTGTTCTCTCAGAAAACACACTGTCCATCTCTTCTGTCCTATTTTAGTTATCACTTCCCCCAATTCTTCAGTGGAAACCCTTTAGCCTCCAGACAAAAAAACAAATAAACTCCCTGGAATTTATTTTGAAGAGATATCATATGAGACTTAGGTGATTTCTTATAACTTATATTTCCAATGACTTTTGTTATTTACAAAATTACCTATGATACAGTAACATAATACAATTATAATTATTAATTGGGACAAGAAAAAATATTGGAATCATATATATATATAAATTGCTGTACTGTGACAATAAATTTATTTTGATTTTCTTAAAAGTCAAGTTTAGAAAAAAAATAACGGTGATATATGGTCATCCTTCTATATTCTAAACGTTTTTAATAAGTATTTATTATGGGTGAAGCAAATAATGGGTGTTGGAAATACAAACATAAGAGAGGAATTCATATTCTATTGGCAGAAAATAAAAGTAAGTAATAATATGGTGTGATATGTGTTGTAAAAAATTATGCTAACATTACTATGGAAGGGCAAAGGTCAGAGCAAACCTAGATTATCATCACCAAGAGCATGATTGAGCCTTGGAAAATTAGAATTTCATAAGCTGGAGTATTGAGAAAAAGGGCATTCATGCTAGCATGAATATAATAACCACATTAAGGCATGAAAGACCATGGTGAGACTGGTAATGATGATTAAGTTGTAAGAGAAGCATGTTATTAAAAAAAATTAAAACTGAAAGTAGAAATGCAGTAATGCATTAAAACTAAATGCATTACAAATCTAATCTTTTTAAAAACACTGTATGGTCACACAAATATATATCCATAGGCAAGAATCTTCCCCATGACAAGTGGAAAATTCTACAGAAAAGACAGTGAAGGTGAAGGAAAGTGCTAAGATTTAGAAGATGTTTATGAAAAAGAAACAGCAGAACTTTGGGTGTGAAGGGCAGTGAGGAAGGGCAAGAGCTTCAAATTGTGTGGCTTTGTCTGGGTGTCATTGATTGAGTTAGAAAATACAAGATGAAAAATGAGTTTAGAGGGAAATCAACTTAAGATTACTGTACACATAACGCTTTGGGAAAACTAAGTGATAATCAAAAATTTTTTAAATAATTACAATTTTTTTAAAAGCCAGACAAAAGATAAGTTAAAGAGTGGGATATTCAAAAAGAAAATATCAGCATCGTGTGTGCTATAATTGAGGTCTTGAGAAGAAAAATGTCTTGCTTTGGTACCATCTGAAACCAAAGCCTAAAAGGAAAGCTTGTGGGGAGGAAATCTATCTGGGAGGTGATTCTAGGAAACACCTGAGTGTAGGCAGGGAAACTGAGGTAGAGAAGAAGAAAAAGTAGGCATTCTTGAAGTCATTGCTGTGGACAGTAGGGTCTGATTCAACAGAGACCCCTTGCAGAATTGATTACCCTTCAGAAGGAAGGCTGAGCATTTCTTCATAGGCAGCCATCTCCCACTAGATGAGGGTTGGCTCTGAGTATGTTAACCTCCACCCCCATACTTCCTGACTGCGGGCTTGGTAAAAGAATGCTGAGGTGGAAAAGCAGAGAGACACTTGGAAGAGCTTGAGAAAGGACTGACAGAGTGCATGAAATGAAATAGTACAGTTTTTAATAAACCTATGATTTTCAAGGAAACTATGATAAATATTTGAAAATATCTTATAGTGGATTATTAGAGTATCCCTCCTAGTAAGTATGACAAGATTTTCTTTTGAATTAGCACATTAATTTTTTTGTAAACTAACTCATTTTCTTTAACTTGTAAAATAATCAATTTTCTTCTTCAAATATGGCATCCCCTAAATTTATTTTTCTCTCCTTTTTTTTTTCCGCAGACTCTTATAATATAGAAATTGGCCTTTATCTGTCTAATAACTGTATATGTCATATTTTATTTTATAAATTTCTTGTATCTTTTTTGTTAAATCTGGGAGACTTCCTAACCATGTCTGCCTGATTATTAAATCTTTGCTGTATTCACTCTTCAATTCAATTCACTTATTTACTTCATTTTTAATTATTATAGTTTACAAAATCCATGTTTACAAATTACCTCTTCCTTATAACTGCCAGGTCTTGCTTTCTATATCAATAATCTTCTCTTTTCTCTTTGAAAATATTTATGATGCTTAATTTAAATTCTTGTTCTGATGACTTTATTCATTCTCCTTCTGTTTTATTTATTTATTTTTTTTCTGGCTCTTCTAATTTATGATGTCTTTCTGCATGGTGATTGCACTCCTTGATATTTCATTATCTTTTGTGTGGGCTTATATTCCTTTGAAAGGATCATCTGCTTTGTTTAATAATTTTTATTTGGGTTGACAGATAAAAGCCCAGTGTTCCTCCTGATGAGTCAACGTCTATGTGTGTATTGAGGAGAGGGGGAGATATCCTCAAACAAAAAGCCTGGCATTTCATCTGGGCTGAAAAATCTCATTTGGCTCACATAATCAGGCCACTTTGGCCCTCAAGGAATCTCTCTGCATCACTGCTTAAAGCAATGCTATTTCTGTAAAGCTTACTCTCTATGGTTGTAATCACTTACCTCACAGAGTAAAAAGGAAAAGGATAAGTAATGACCAATCAGGGACATACTTATTTGATTTCATCTCTTATTTTATTTTTTCCATCCCAGCCTGACTTATTGTCTTATTTTTTTTTTAGCTGCAGTTGGGTTGATTCTGAGCTAGGGCTGCTGTGCTTTGTTTTGTTTTTGCAACCATGGTGTTCCTGGGCCTCCATGTGGTCTGCCTGGGAAAGTATAAGAAAAGGAAAAGGGTACAGTTAAAAAGCCCCCATGCCCATTCTCTGGCATCTGCCCCATTTTCACTTGAGACTGCCATTTCACCTACCCAAACATCTGATCTAACCACTATGTATCAGTCACCTGAAATATTTCTCACAGGAATTAAGTGGAATTCAGGGATAAATCAGCTTCCCTATTCCTACTCTTGGATCTTCTAGGCCCATACACCTATTTAGAATATATTATGAGAGAGGACAGTACATATGATGTTTTCTCCAATGATTATTGAATTATAGAAAAGTTATCCTCTGGGATCTGATTTATTTAATTTTAGATTTCCACAAAAAGTTGAAATCAATTGACCATAGATTCTAATAATGTCCTGATAGTTCACCAGCCCCCTGGTGAGAAGTACATTTACTTTTGATGACCTATTCCTGGAAACTTATACTTTGCTTATCACAAAATTGCTATGAAGTAAATAATTCCTTGGATGAAACCGATACTACATCCTTTATAGTTCTTATTGTTCAAGAATATGAATGTTGGACTAAATTATTCTAGATTATTTCATATGGAACATTTAACTTTATGCTGCATCTTAAATGTACTCTGATGCCAGTTATTTCCCCCCATAACTTCTTTATCAGCAATAAAAATGAGCTAAGATAGAAGCAGTCTACATTTCTCGTTGATGAGCTCAAGAAGCCAAATAGACCATCTTTTGGTTGTTCATCTCAAGTGCTTACTGTCCTTCAGAAGATCAGGCTCTTTGGGTTAAGGCAGACTGAAATTAAAGTGAAGGTGACTGTATTTGAGTTGTCATTTTTCTCTTTTGCTGAATATGTAACAATTATCCTGGAAAACTTCAGGAATAACAAAGGAAAAGGTAAAAGTAAGAAAGGTAAAGTGAGAGAGACACTTTCTTTTTATTTGTTTACCTCTCATCTCTAGTTAATTATTTAGATAAGGTAGGAAGAATTAGTAAAATTTCCTCTCCAGAGAAATACAGCTGAATCTTAGGATTTTAATCAAGTCAGAAGCCCTCCTTTAAATAACCAAGAGAGACACCCAAGAAATTATGCAGCCTCTTTAGTTCACATAATAACCTACTTACTCCTACTCCTCCCATTCTATGTGGATCAGTAAAGAAACAATTGTTACATTTACTATATTACATATAATGAAGCCAATACAGTTGAGGGAATATTTCCTTGCTCAATATGAGCTTTCTGTAATATTCCTGAAAATTATCTATTTTTGTGAGAGTGGCTTGCATTTAATGCAATAGGTTTAAAGAATCCACAATCCTATCATTCACAATGGCAGAAACTTCCCCCGGAAATTAGACCAGTGAGAATCTTTTTCCCATATTGACTCTGGGACCATGAACCCTTTTCTCCTTCTGCTAATTTCAAGATGAATTAGGTCCATCTGGTTATTTCAGGCTTATATATTTTTCCAAATATGCCATATTTTATATTAAATGAAGATATGCTAGTGATCCATGTATCTGTGCTCTGTGGTAATGCCTACTTATTTCTTCTCTGTTAAGAAGTCATAATGAGACAGCTGACCCAGCTCTTTGCTAAGATACCTAGAATTGGGAGGAAAGAACCCTCCACAGACATAAGATTTGTCTCTCATTGGTAGGACTAACTTCTCCATGCCTTCTCTTGTCCGAGGCTTATGAGCAGAAAAGCCTTGGTCTGTGTGCTGTATTGTCATTGAAAATTAGAGGGTGCTGCTCTCTGAAGGTGACGGAGTGATCACAGACATTTCAGTTACATCCATTCAGTTCAGGGAACAAAGAAACACCATGGAAAAACTTACATAATTATGTTTTTAAATGTCAAGAGTTGTATTAAATGCATGGGAAAAGATTCAATCTTCCTTTCTTCATTTAAAGGACTCTGTCAAAGCAACTGTATTGTTTAATGTGTTCTGAGATTGTATATCCTGAGGCTACTTGGGTTCCAGGAGGTTAATTTTATTTTTATAGATCCTTTTTCAGTTCACGGTGACTCAAAGTGACTCCCCAGTTGCATTCCTGAGACCTTTCCTTTGTCTTTATTTTCATGTATAAGTCTGCTTTGCATAAATAGTGTCACATTGTATCCAAAATAAATTATACTTTGCTTTAAATTTATTATACAGAAACACCCTTATCTTAAATCTAATAATGTAGACAAGGGCATGAAGGTATATATTCTTCCTACCATTGTCCTGGTAATTTAATTCCTTTCTAAATATAACAGTAGACTTACTTAAAATGCTTACATGAACTTTTTCTATAAAATAAAGATATTCAATACAATTTCTGTCAAAAGTTCTTATATCAAATAAATATATTTTTAGCAGGGAGATATTTAAACATTGGTAAGTCAATAATAGCAATGATATCATCTTGCATTATAATCTTGAAACAAACTTTCTAGTTATAATACTCAGTTACTCAATGAAATATAATACACATAAGCTAAATAAATCTGTGATCAAGGCACCTTGAATGTTTGGGCATTCTCTGGGCCTGTCAGTCAGTCTATGATGAGCTGTGAGGAAAAAAAGGGCTTAAGATTGACATTTACATTTCTATTCTCACTGGGTCAGAACCCCTTCCCCATGAAACCATTTAAAATGAAATAATATTTACTTTTCCTAAACTCAGTTGCACTCAGTTGAATGATTCTGTAGCACCTGAGTTAGAGTGAGGTCACAAATGTGTTCACTCAGTTGACAGTAAAAGTTATTAAACAATAAAATTGAACAGTAAAGGTGATAGTGTTCATTCATCTTTTCTCAAAGTAGTCTTTGAAGTAGTAATCCCTTGTTGATCACATCATTTGCAAATATTTTCTTCCATTCTGCAGGTTGTCTTTCTGTTTATGGTTTCCTTTGCTGTGAAAAGCTTTTAAGTTTAATTAGGTCCCATTTGTTTATTTTTGTTTTTATTTCCATTGCTCTAGGAGATGGATCCAAAAAAGATATTGCTGCGATTTATGTCAGAGTGTTCTGCCTATGTTTTCCTCTAGGAGTTTTATAGTATCTGGTCTTATATTTAAGTCTTTAATCCATTTTGAGTTTATTTTTGTGTACGGTGTTAGAGAATGTTCTAATTTCATTCTTTTACATGTAGCTGTCCAATTTTCCCAGAACCATTTACTTGGAGAGACTGTCTTTTCTCTATTGTATATTCTTGCCTTCTTTGTCATAGATTAATTGACCATATGTGTGTGCTTTTATTTCTGGGCTTTCTATCCTGTTCCACTGATCTATATGTCTGTTTTTGTGCCAGTACCATACTGTTTGATTACTGTAGCTTTGTACTATCACCTGAAGTCAGGGAGCTTGATTCTCCCAGCTTTGTTTTTCTTCATCAAGATTTCTTTAGCTATTCAGGATCTTTTGTGTTTCCATACAAATTTTAATATTTTTTTGTTTTGGTTCTGTGAAAACTGCCATTGGTAATTTGATAGGGATTGCATTGAATCTGTAGATTTCCTTGTGTAGTATAATCGTTTTGACACTACTGATTCTTCCAATCCAAGAATATTTTTCCATCTGTTTGTGTCATCATTGATTTCTTTCATCTGCATCTTATAGTTTTCAGAGCACAGGTCTTTTGCCTTCTTAACATAACTAAAACACTATTGACTGTTAAGATAGACCTTAGTTTAAAGCTAGAAATTACTTATAGTTCATTGTAGTACACAAAAGTAACTAATTTTCTACTAGCTTAAAATTGTCTCATAAACTAGGTTTAAAAAAAGAAGACAGGGCTTCCCTGGTGGTGCAGTGGTTGAGAGTCCGCCTGCCGATGCAGGGGAAACGGGTTCGTGCCGGGACACGGGTTCGTCCGGGAAGATCCCACATGCTGCGGAGCGGCTAGGCCCGTGAGCCATGGCTGCTGAGCCTGCGCGTCCGGAGCCTGTGCTCCACAACAGGAGAGGCCACAACAGTGAGAGAGGCCTGCATACCGCAAAAAAAAAAAAAAAGAAGACAATGTACAGCAGTATTTATATAAATGATAAAATTCTCATGAGCATCAGAATCATCGTTAAAGTCAAGTTTCCTACAAGCTAGGTATTTTGATTATTTTCATAACTCTTTTGACTTCATATTCTAAGAATATGAAGTTGGATATAAGTGTTGGGGAATTTTTAATTATATTAAATTCTTATGGAATAATTTTTTAAAATATTTTTCTTTTCCCCATCTGTCTCTCCTTCCCTTATTTTGTCTTCTCTTTCCCACTTTTATCATTAAATTTAAAATTTTTCTTCTCTTACCGTCTATTTTTGTCTGCACACTTTTCTGTATATAGTATACTGTATGTTTTGTATTGTGTAAGTTCCTAAGGAATTTATAAATCCTAGTCTATATCATCTATTCTGAAAACATATTTCTTATTTGGCTTTCTGGTAACTTCTGAAAATATTTTAGCTATGAAACATTCAGCAGTAAACCATTTAATCTGAGATGTGGTAAAATTCCAAGTTAAGCCCTAGATTTCCATTCAAATTGTTCCAGTCTGTGAATATTCTCCATTCACAGCTGTGACCTTCAGCTGCTGAATGATTTCAGTGAATCCGACACTTTCACAAGGAGATTTTTATCTAGCATACACATTATATGTCAGATCTCACAGTAAAGGAAAGTATTTCCTTGTAAATTGATATCTGCATTATTTCTCTGTCAGTACCTACAGGTTATAGTTTATTTAGGTTGGGCTTTAAGAAGCTAAATATTAAGGTTTATTTTAAAGCATTTTCAAATCAGTTCTCTAAATACTTGTTATATGACAATAAATTACTTCATTTAAATCAGCTCTTTTAAAAGAAAGGTTTAGTTATAATACATAAGATTATTCACTTTTGTACTTACTAAACATGTATAATGCTCATAATATAAAAAGTGAACTGGCAATGATTTTTAAATGCTCATGGTGATAACAGTCTGAAATGCCTTCCAGATAAGCTAATGGTCTAGGCTGCCTTTTGGGAAAATGGCCAATGCTTATTTCTATGGTCTGAAGTGAACCCTCACATTTCATGTGGGACTTGGAACAAGGATTCCTGAAAAAACATTTGTGTATTGTTTGATCTCTCTCCATATGCAGGCCTCCAACTATCCATTTATTTATTTCTTGCTTTATCTATTATTGTCTAATTTTAAATTTCTTGTCCAATTGCCCTAGCTATGAACTCCAGTACAATGTTGAGTAGTGGTAGCAAGAACAGAAAACCTAGTTATGTTCTTGATCTTAGGAGAAAAGCTATCAGCTTTTAACCATTAAATATATAAAGTTAGCTGTGCTCATTTTATATATGTTCTTTATCAGGATGAGTATGTAGTCTTGTATTTCTAGTTTGTTGAGTATTTCCCCTATGAAGGGGTATGGGATTATGTCACATGCTTTTTATGTTATATTGTGATAACCATGTGACTTTGGAGTTTATATTATAAATACACTCAGGTTCAGTAACCATTGTCTGGATATTTCTAAAGATCCCTCAAAGCATCTTCCCAAATCTAGAAATACAGACCCTGACATCTGAGCCCTTTGGGCTTACTGATGCCTTCTTTGTTCAGTTTCCACAATAACTCAGACCAAACTGGACAGGTTATTTTTGTATTTTCCCTTTCTGACCAGTGTGATGGTTAATTTGTTAACTTAGCTGGACAGAACATGTCCAGATATTTGGTCGATTATTATTTTGGGTGTTTTTGTGAGAGAGTTTTTGTATAACATGAACATTTTAATCAGTAGAGTAAAGCAAATTGCCCTCCTTAATGTAAGTGTGCCTTATCCAATCATTTGAAACCTGAATTGAACAGAATGACCAATCCTTCCCCAAGTAGGAGGTAATTCTCCAGAAGACTACCTTTGGACTTCATCTGAAATATCAGATCTTCTTGTCTGCTTGGCCTTCTAACTAGAACGTCGGCTCTTTCTGGGTCTTCACCTTGCTGGCTGGTTGGACTTGTCAGCCTCCATAATTGTGTGAGCCAATTTCTTACAATAAATCTCTTTCTAGATGCATGTTTTATTGGTTCTGTTTCTCTGGAGAACCCTGACTAATACAACTAACAAGGACTCCCTTGAATTATACCTTCCTTCTTCCCATATAAGCCTCAAATGTTAATGGACAACAGAAGATAAGCTTCAGAAATTTCCAAATGATTATAACCATTACACAATGCCCCACACATTATAGAAGTTCAGTACAATAATGTCACCTTATTAGTTGAGATGAATGCAGTGTGCTGACAAATAAAACCTGTGTATCCATAAAATGTTTTGTACTCAGCAGAATTTTATTTTTCATCTTTTGATTCATTGACATCTAAAAGTCAATCATGTCAATACTAGAATTCATGAATGAGAAAAAGTGTGTTTGTAAGGGTAATTTTTATATGCAGATTTCTTACAAGTAGTCATCACTGCTTTATAAAGTCTTTCATGGAGATATTTAATACACAAACTTTCTCTTCAGCAATCTCTAGTAATCACATACAATATATTAAAAGTTACCTAGGCTGCTTACTTCATAATTATATACATTGTTTTACTTGGTAGATTTTCTTATAAGTGTGAGAAATAATTGCTTTATTTAGTAGATTTACTTCTGTGTCAGAAACTGTAAAATAATGTAAATATTGTTCTTCGGTGATTTGCTCTTTGAAGTCAAGACTACCTACATTTAGCTTTCCATTTGTTAATTCAATAAATCATTAATGAGCAACATGTATGAGGCCTATGATATGGCTTGGAGACTTGGTGATGAGAAAGACAGGCTCCATTCTGCCCATGTAAGGAGTAAACAGAAGAAATTTTGTTAATTGAAGAATAATTTGTGATTAAATGATGGGTAGAAATAACATATACAAGTAAGTGTAGATTCTTTAAAGTTTTGGAATGAAACTACTTAAAATAAAGATGAGTGAAATTTTAATCTTTTTTAATTGATACTTTAAATTTAATGCAAAAATGATTTTGAATTATACTTATTAAAAATAAATGAGTACAAACTTAAAAAAATTTACAGTATTAAAGTTTTCAGTTGAATATATAACACAGTCATCTTTTTATAAGTCAAACATACATATTTTTTAAAAGAGGATTTTATTCCTTATGTATCTATTCTTTCACCCTTTCTAATATAATTGGAAAATTATTCATTATGTCTCCTCTATCATATGTATACAAATGTATCCAAACATATATGTCCATACAGATTTGATCACACACACACAGACACAAACATATATCGACTCAAAATTCTTTGAGTGAGGTCAACCTTCAGGATATTCATGAGTATTTGAAAGTTCCTAAAAGTTACATTTGTGATTACTGAATCTGCTGAAATGTAAGTGACAAAACAAATGTTTTAAAAAATTTTATAAATTTCTAAGGTTTACATTGATTTTTTTCTATTGGAGAAAAATATAGAATCAAATTCAACATGTGAATGTCAGATAATATGTTTGGGCTCAAAATACAACATGAATCAAAGATAGTTTGTATATAATGAACATGATACTTTATATGAGTAATATTATTTACTAGATTTGTCTTACTAAGAGACATAGTTTTTTGAAGCAGAAAAAATTAGACACTGCACAAGCACAACTATAGGCATACCTCATATTATTGCACTTTGCTTTACTGTGCTTCACAGATACTGTGTTTTTTACAAATTGAAGGTTTGTGGTGACCCTGAATCAAGCAGTCTGTTGGTGCCATTTTTCGAACAGCACATGCTCATTTCATGTCTTTGTGTCACATTTTGGTAATTCTCAAAATATTTCAAAGTTTTTCATTATTACTATATTTACTATGGCAATCTGTGATCAGTGATCTTTGATGTTACTATTGTAATTGTTTTGAGGTGGCATGAACCACACCCTTATAAGATGGTGAACTTAATAAGTGTGTGTGTTCTGACTGCTTCACTGACCAGCCATTCCTCTATCTCTCTCCATCTCCTGGGACCTCCCTGTTCCCTGAGACATAACAATATTAAATTAGGCCAATTAATGACTCTACAATGACCTCTAAGTGTTCAAGTGAAAGGAAGAGTCTCATGTATTGCACTTTTAATCAAAAGCTAGAAATGATTAAGCGTAGTGAGGAAGGTGTGTTGAAAAACCGAGATAAGCCGTAAGGTGGGCCTCTTGCTCTGGTTAGCCAAGTTGTGAATGCAAAGGAAAAGTTTCTTGAAGGAAATGAAAAGTGCTACTCCAGTGAACCCATGAATGATAAGAAAGTGAAACTTCCTCATTGTTGATATGGAGAAAGTTTTAGTGGTCTGGATAGAAGATCAAACCAGCCACAACATTCCCTTAAATCAAAACCTAATCCAGAGAGGTGAAGAAGCTGTAGAAGAAAAGTTTGAACTAGCAGAGGTTTGTTCATGACATTGAAGGAAAGAAGGCATCTCCATAACTTAAAAGTGCAAGGTGAAGCAACAAGTGCCGATGTAGAAGCTGCAGTAAGTTATCCAGAAGCTCTAGGTAAGATAATGAATGAAGGTGACTACACTAAACAACAGACTTTTTTTTCTGTCTCGCCGCGTGGCATGCGGGATCTTAGTTCCCCGACCAGAGATCGAACCCAGTCCCCCTGCAGTGGAAGAGTGGAGTTCTAACCACTGGACCACCCCAGGGAATTCCCAACAGATTTTTAATATAGGCATAACAGCCTTCTATTGGAAGAAGATGGCATCTAGATCTTTCTTAGCTAGAGAGAAGTCATTGCCTGGTTTCAACAGTTCAAAGGACAGGCTGACTCTCTTGTTAGGGGCTAATGCAGCTGGTGACTTGAAGTTGAATCCAGTGCCCATTTACCATTCTCAAAATCCTAGGGCCCCTTAGAATTATGCCTGTGTTCTATATATGGAACAACAAAGCTTGGATGACAGCACATCTGTTTATAACACAGTTTACTGAATATTATAAGCCCACTATTGAGACCTATTGCTCAGAAAAAAAGATTCTTTTCAAAATATCACCACTCATTGACAATGTACCCAGTCACCCAAGAGGTCTAATGGAGATGTAAAATAAGATAAATGTGGTTTTCATGTTCACTAAAACATCATCCATTCTGCAGCCCATGGATTAAGGAGTAATTTTGAGTTTCCACTCTTATTATTTAAGAAAAATATTTCACAAGGCTAGCTATCATAGATAGTGATTCCTCTGATGGTCCTGGGCAACATAAATTGAAAACCTTATGGAAAGGATTCACCATTTTAGATGCCATTAAGAACATTTGTGATTCAGGAAAGAGGTTAAAATATCAACATTAACAAAATTTTGGAAGAAGTTAATTTTAACGCTCATGGATGACATCGAGGGGTTTAAGACTTCAGTGGAGAAAGTACCTGCAGATGTGGTAGAAGTAGCAAGGGAACTAGAATTAGAAGATGTGACTGAATTGCTGTAATCTCATGATCAAATTTTAACAGATGAGAAGTTGCTTATTATGGGCGAGCAAAGAAAGAAGTTTCTTGAGATGCAGTCTACTCCTGTGAGGATGCTATGAAGATTGTTGAAATGACAACAAAGAATTTATAATATTACATAAATGTCATTGAAAAGTAAGTAAACCTGTAAGTAAAATGCTATCAAACAGCATTGCATTCTACAGAGAAATAATTCGTAAAAGGAAGTGTCAATCAATGCAGCAAATTTCACTGTTGTCTTATTTTTCAGAAATCGCCACAGCCACCCCAACCTTCAGCAACCACCACCCTGTTGAGTCAGCAGTCATCAACACTGAAGCAAGACCCTCCACTAGCAAAAAGATTAAGTTTGCTGAAAGCTCAGATGATGGTTAGCATTTTTGGCAGTAAAGTATTTTTAATTAAGGTATGCACATTTTTTAGATGTAATGCTATTGGACACTCAATAGACAACAGTACTGTAAACATAAATTGTATATACACTGGGAAATTAAAAAATTTGTGTGAATTAGCTGTATTGCAATATTTGCTTTATTGTAGTGGTCTGGAAGTGAACCTACAATGTCTCCAAGGTATACCTGCCTTCCATAGCCTCAGATTTAGAAATTTATAGAGAGAAGGAGGAGGAGGGAATGGAGGGTATAAAGGAGGGAGGGAAGGAGAGGAAAAAGAAAGGGAAGGATGGAAGGAAGGCAGGGAGGGAAGGAAGGAGGGAGGAAGGAAGGAGACAAGGAGATAAACTGACAATCTTTGGATTCTATGTCCCTGATAAGATTCTAGTAGCTCACTATGGTCTTTTTCAATAAAAATAAATCCCTTCAATTACCTATGTGAAACAGCCATTCTATATAATTTTTGTACAAATTTTCACACAGATTCCTTTCTCTTCTATATGCTGTTGTCTTTTTATCCCTCATATAGTATATATCCCAGTTTCATCAAATGTAATTTAAAATAAATCCTCGACAGAAGACTCATATTGGCTTTCAAAACATCTTGATTTTTTCCTATATTTAGTGGCCTTTAGAATGAAGCCAGCTTAAATTTTGTAATCCTAGGTAACTTTATTTTTATTTCTGTAACTGATGTAATTTAATATGGTATTTAATATCCATCTTGTTTTTAAATGAAAATTATTCAGCACATAGAATTAACCATGCATCAATTCATTTTAGCAACGTGTATTTTAGTGATATTATTGTGTTAGAAAATGAAGAAGTACTGATAGGAAAAATAAGCCTAGCCAAGTATGTTTCCAAACTTTTGAGGTGATACTTAGTTTTAAATTTATCTAATTGAAAAATAATATTGATGCACTAAAATTTAAATTTTAAAAATTTATTGTGGTAAGAACACTTAGCATGAGATCTTCCTTCTCAACAGATTTGTAAGCATTCAATACAGTGTTTTGATCTATGGGCACAATGTTGTATAGCAGATCTCAAGAACCTTTTCATCTTGCATAACTGAAATTTCATACCCACATATTAGCAATCCCCCATTTCCCTCTCCCTCAGCCCTGGCAACTATGCTTCTATTCTTTGCTTCTTTGAGTTTGACTGCTTTAGATACCTCATATAAATTTAAGTTATGTAGCATTTTTTCTTCTGTGATTGATTTATTTCATTTAGCATAATGTACTCAAGGCTTATCTATGTTGTTGCCTATTGCAGGATTTCTTTTTTAAGGCTGCATAATATTCTGTCACATTATATACCATAGTTTTAAAATCCGTACATCTGTCAATGGATATTTAGGTTGCTCCCAAATTTTGGTTATATTGAATAATACTAAAATGCACAAATTTTACATGTCAGTTCGATGAATATTTACATTTGCAAACATTTGAGTAACCACCAAACAGATCAAGATTTAGAACAGTTCCAGCATTCAAAAGCTTATTTTTGCTTCTTCCCAGTAAATTCTTTCTTCCACAAATAGTAACCACTGTTCTGACTTATGTTAATATAAATTAGTTTTGACAGTTTATGATCTTCCTGTAAATGGAATCATAAATATATACTCTCATATTTATTACATCTTTTTCTTACAGTCATTCTATTCATCCATATTTTTTGCATGTTGTTATAGACTGACTCCTATTTCTTCTTTATTAAACAAGGTTGTGATAAATATTTTGTTTGTACATTTTTGCTACAAATCTGATTTTGAATAGTTTCATATTGGTATAATTTATAGGTCATATGATATAAAAGGGTTCAAGTATCATGACAAGTATTTTCAGAATGATTTATATCAATTTATAGCCCATGAACAACATATTTTGTGACAAGGTATGTATATTTTTATTTAGAGTCCTGAAGGTACTTCCATGGCTTTAGGTTGTACATTACTCATAAGATATAAACTCACTGAAGTTTTTAACTATGTCTTCCTTTCTTTTTTATTCTCCTATCTCACCTTCTGAAATATTCAGTACTAAGCACACATTGATTATGTGTTTTTGAATGTCTGAAGAAATCAATAATGGAATATAGTATGATTTTTAAGGTTGAGTGCCCCTTTGAAAGTGAAATCTGAAATAAGAGTGGATATAACTAAGCTAGACTAAGAAGGATGACTGAACCACAATCATTTAATGGATTCATATTATGTTTTTATCATTTGTGACTCCAGGTTTTACTCTACAGGCAATATTATCTTGTGTTCAAATTGTTTTGTTATTATGAGGAAGTGATTAAAAATTCTGCTGAGCTGTGAAGCAGTTATCTGGGGATAGAAAAAACAAGAGATTAGAAAATTACTGAGGGATTATAAATATCTAATAATACTAAACTTGTCTGTAATTATCTCTATAGGAGTTATAGAATAAAATTACAACATTTGAATAAACAAAAGACCACACACTACACCAACATGTTCCTTTGAAATATAAGCATTTCCTAAGGACAAATTCAAAGTCACCTTTTTCTCATAAGACGTTTCTGTTTGTAATACATTGTTTTCCTCACTGATTTTCTAGTTTAACTATGGTTGAATTACCTTGCTCTTAGAACCTAATGAATTATAAGGTCATTTGCTATATTGATAAATTTGATTTAACCTCTTTATGTTGATGTTCTTTGGTTTCATTTTTCCTATATTTACAATTATATATTAGGAAGCTAATGTAATATTGTATGATTTTTGATAATGTAATTTTTAAGTGATCAAAAAATAAATAATTGAATATATTATTAGAACACTGCTCATTGATAATAACTCTTATGGATTGGATAGCTCTAATTTATAGAACACAAGGGATAATAATAGATGAAAATTTAGAATCAATAATTTACTACATGTCAGTTTGAGCTGATAACTTTATATCAACAGTAATTTTCAAGCTATATGTTGATCATAGTTAACTTTTTACCTTATATTTCATTTGGATGGATTACTTAAATAAATTATGTATTTACTAGATAGAAATATATCTTGTATGTGACATTAAAATTGGTAATAATTAATTTGGTTTGTACTATTACCATTTAATTTTTTTGTGTTCTGTAATTTTGTATCAACTGATTAAATTTAGATACTAGCTTAGAGAGCATTTAATCCAATATCGTGCCTCATATTTATTTACTATATTCCTTTTCACATATTAATTCTCCATCAAATGAATAACTCCTTTCACTATTTATTGGTGATCTTTAGCAACACATGGCATTACAAATCTATAGCACAGAGAGTTAAAGTATAAATATTTAGCGTTTTGGGTATTTGAAAAGCAATGTCTAGATATAGGTCAAATGTAGGATGCTCCCAATATAATAAACGGACAAAAAGTATATTCCAAATTACTCCAAATTCAAAATTTAGCCTTAAGGTTGTCCCAAATATTCAAACATGGTGAATTAAATTAAACAAATGAAATGTTTTACCTTTATACCTAGAGCCAAACAGTTAATAAAGTGAAAGTCTATAGCTAATTAACTTCTTGTATTTTACAAATATTTTTGCTTTGGAGCTTCTGTTCAGGAGTGGAAAAAAAAGTCTAGATAGATGAGAATGTATTTTAAATATATTTTTCTATTTAACTACAAGCAGAAGCACATTTTAAAATTAAATTAAGATAGTACCCAGAAGCATATTCAATCAAGGTTCCACTCTCAACTTATAAGGTCTATATGAGTTTGTGTCATTGTATAGAAATTGCTGTTTTCCTTTTTACTTCACACTACAAAACAAAAAATTTGATTATTAAGTTGATAGAAATTTATTTCTTAACTTAAGAAGATAAATATATGCAAAGATAACTTATCTGTGACCAATAGGGCATTTCTTCCAAATCTGGTAAAACAGATCCTGAATTTTACTTAAATATGTATTATTATTATATAATGTAGCTGGATATTATATAATTCAGTGCATTCCCTTCTATCACCTAATAATGATGATCAGTGATCATATTCATTGTAAGATGAACGAAAACAATTTCGTTGAACAAAGCCATTAGATTTTTCTGGTTGATAAGATCGACACAAATATTTAGATGAAGGTAAAGATTACTGCTTTCCACAATCTTGCTTCCAGATTTACAAGGGCAATTTTCTAATTAAATTTTGCAACATATACAGACTGTGTGTGTGTGCACGCATGTGTGTGTGCATGTGTGCAGGTGCAGTCATAAACTTGCTGCTTGGTAGAACTTCATGAAGTCCCAGGTCTCTGTTATTTCAGGTTTCCTGATGAAAATTTGCATTAAATATCCAAACATTCAATTAAAAAAAAAAAGTAAAACAAGTTGCTTGCCCATTAGATCGTATTCTGTCATGCAAAGATAAAGGGCATATTAATTTTCTATAGAATTCATGTATTTTGAATATCATTAATGTCAACCATAACAACCTTGATGCTGAGTAACAAGCTATTCAGCTCACCAGTGATATTTATTTAGCATTTCCACATTTATAAAACAAAAACCCAGGACATCCAATTAATTTTGACTTTCAAATATATAATTTTAAAAAATACAAATATGTCCTGTGCAATAATTGGGACATACTTATACTAAAAATGTATTATCTGCTTTAGCTGAAATTTGAGCTTAACTGGTTGTCCTGTATTTTATCTGGCAACTCTATACCCATTCCTAACTTTCATTATGACATTTAGCAAAATCCACATTGTGGATCATTTATTCAGGCAGTAAATATTAAGTAAGCATTTATTATGCATCAGTCTCTGTTACAGGCATTAGAAATACAGTTATCAGTAAAACAGAAAAAAATGATTTATTCATAGAAATTACATTCTACTAAGGAAGACTAATAATTTAAAAAATACTAAATGCATATGTGAAATAGATTAAAGGTGATTCTTCTGTGAAGAACAAAAAGCAATAAAATAATTGGAAGCTATGTTGAATTTATTAAAGTAGCACATATTGTTATGGTAGACTCTTCATGGGAATGACAGAAAACAACATATAAAAGATATCTGGATCTTGAGAGATGGTTATGAAGTCAATAGATAAATATGGCAGGGAGGTGGAGGATGAGGGGGAAGGAACATTGAAAAAAGAAGTAAAGCATGAAATATAGAAAATATAATGAACATTCACAAAACAGTGACAGTTTTATTTTCATGGCTAAATTATTTTACAATTTTAAGTATGCCACTTGATAAGTATTTTCATTTATAGAGATCCATGTAAAACAGTAAATGAATATGTAAAACATTTCTATTACCACAGACAATTCCCTTGTGCTCATTTCCAATCTTCCTACCAAAGTTTTTTACTTTTTTTGCCATAGACCTTTCACAATAGATCTTTCACCATAGATGCATTCTATCTATTCTTGAATTTGTATATATTTATACATATACATACATACATACACAGTGTGTTCTCTTTTATGTCTGGCTTCTTTTGAAGAACACACTGTAGTTAAGATTTATCTATGTTGCTCAGTGCATCAGTGGTTTGGTCATTTTTATTGCTAAGTGATGTTCCATTTTATACACTCCACTGTTAATGGACATTTGCATTTGGGTTATATCTAAATCGTGATTCAAGATGAACATTCTTGTGTTCATTTTTGTTCACTTGTTTTGTAAATCCATGCATTTATTTCTCTTGGTTATATAACAAGCAATAAATTTCTTATGTCATACTGTATGTGTTAGTTTAAAATTATTAAAGCACATCACACAGTTCTCTAAATTTATTGTACAACTTTATAAATTGAAAAGCAATGTGTAAACATTCCATGTCAGTACAGAACATGGTACTGTATCCATGTCAGCATTTGATTTTATAATTCTTTTTATTTTTAGCCATTCTGATATATAAAAAGTTTATCATTTCTAATTATTTTATTAAAGTATTTCTTTTGTGAAGTACTTGTTCAGGTCTTATGCATATTTTTAATTGTTTTTTCTTTGTCTTGTTCTATGCCATGGTTTTAAAAATATCTTACTAATATAGTTGTGCTTAGGTCCACCATCCCATAATTGGTTTTCTATTTGCCTCACATTTTCTCCCTTTATTGGTTTTTGTTTGTTTCTCCTTTCATTCTTCTTTTGAGTTAATCAAGTAACCTCTTTTGGCTTTTTAAATTTACTTTTGACTCTAAATTATGAACTCTACAATATGGTGTTATTCGGTGTTTTTAACAGTCAATAGCTTTACAGTTGATCCTTCATGTCTGTGGATTCTGCATTCCAGAATTCAACTGACCTCAAATGGAAAATATTCAAAAAAATTGTCAGAAAGTTCCATAAAGCAAAACTTGAATATTCTGGGAGAAGGCAACTATTTACATAGCATTTACATTGCATTAAAAACTATTCACATTGTATTAGGTAAGTAATCTAAAGATTATTTAAAACATACCAGAGTAAGTGCCTAGGTTATATGCAAATATTATACCATTTTATATAAGGAATTTAAGCATCATCAGATTTTGGTATCCATGGGGGATCCTGGAACAAATCCCTTGTGGATATCAAGGGACTGTACAATATATTTTCAAATACACTTTAATTTAGTCCACACTTTTACCCTCTTTGTTATTCTTTTTTTAAATAGAGGTGTAAATTTATTCTTCACCTGGCATTATTTTTCTTTAACCTGAAGAACTTCATTTAAAATTTCTTGTGGTACAAGTCTGAAACTTTTAAACAAACAGACAAAAACTCTCCATATCATTATTCAGTCTTTCAGAGTTTTCCTTTACTCTAGGTGGAGAATCTAGGTTATTATTTTATAGCGTTGTATATCAATTATACTTCAAAAGCAAACAAATGAACAGACTCAGGAAAATAGGGATCAGATTTGTGGTTGCAAGAAGCAAGAGGCAGGGGGAGGGGGAAAATGGAAGGAGGCAGTCAGAGGGTACAAACTTCCAGTTATAAGATGAATAAGTACTGGGAATGTAATGTGCAGTATGGTCAATATAGTTAACACTGCTGTATGTATGTATGTTGTATGTATGTTGTATGGAAGTTGTTGAGAGAGTAAATCCTAAGAGTTTTCATCACAAGGAAAAATAAATTTTTCTATTTTTAAATTTTGTGTCTATATGAGATAGTGCATGCTCACTAAACTTATTGTGATAATCATTTCATGATGTATATAAGTCAAATCCTTAGCAGTACACTTTATCTTACATAGTGCTGCATGTAAGTTATATCTCAATAAAACTGGAAGAAAGAAAAAATATGTCCTTCCATTATCTTATCATTTCCAGTGTTTCTTATAAAAAGCTGATCATCATATTTATTATTATATCTGATTGTAATGTGTCTCTTTTTGTTTCTAGCTGTTTTTAAGATATTCTTATTATCTTTGGTTCAAAACCGATTTACTCTGTGGTTATGTTTTTGCTTAGGTTTTGCTGCTCTTAGAACTGTGGGTAAATATCATTCATTAATTTCAGAAGGTCCTCAGACATTATGGCTTTAAATACTTTTTTTCTCTATTCTCTTTTCTTTTCCTGGAAATCCAATCCATGTATATTGGATATTTTCACATCTTCCCATATATCTTTGATTCTCCATTCTTTTTTTTTTTAATATTTGTTCTTCAAAATTTAGTCAATTTCTATTAATCTGCACACAAGTAACTGGTCTTTTCTTTTTTGCCTTATATACTAATATGCCAAAATGAATTTTAATATGACATATTACAGATTTTTAATTCTAGAATTTTCAGTTGGTTCATTAATTCCCTACATACTTCAATCATTGTGTTGTTTTTCCTTTAACTTCCACCATTCCCTGGGTAATGTGTGTGTCATATTTTACTGTCTTTTTTTTTTTCTTGAATAGTGTCCATATTTTCCTTCTAATTCATAATTCTGAACTAGGTCAGAGCTGTGATGGGACTTTAGTTTCAGTCCTGTACTGAGTTCTTATGTCTCAGGGTGAAATTAGGACACTTACTCCAGCAGGGCATGAGCTCTAAGCACCTTAATAGTATGAGATCCCTTTTAATTTTTCTGCTCTGAACCTACGCACAATTAGAAAAATCCCATGATGGAATTTGAGAGCTAGCTTCTTATTAATTGCCAAGGACACAAGCTCTAATAGAAGTTCATTTTTTCCTTGCCCATACAAAATTCCATCTTATCTTGCTTCCCCTCTCCTTCCTGTGGTAAGTTTGCTACTATGTTCATTAGTTCCTCAGGAATGAAAGAGGCTCTGCTCTGCTCACCTAAAAGGAGCTCAGTCTACACTTTTAGAATTCACATTTTGTCTTCAGCTCTTTGATGTTTTCTTTTTTTAATGGAAGTGTAGTTGTTTACAATATTGTATTAATTCCAGGTGTACAACATAGTGACTAAATATTTTTATAGCTTATACTCCACTTAAAGTTATTATAAAATAATCTCTATATTTCCCTGTACTGTACAATATATTCTTGTTGCTTCTTTATTTTATAAATAGTAATTTGTATCTCTTAATCCCCTATCTTGCCCCCTTCCCTCTTCCCACTGGTAATCACTTGTTTGTTCTCTCTATATATGGCTGTTCCTGTTTTGTTACATACATTTGTTTTATTTTTTAGATTCCACATATAAATGATAACAAAGAGTATTTATCTTACTCTGTCCACATTATTTCACTAACCATAATACCCTCCAGGTCCATCCATGTTGTGGCAAATGTCAAAATTATAGTCCTTTTTATGGGTGAGTACTATTTCATTATAAAGATATAAAACTACATATAGATGTAGATATAGATATAGACATACATATATATCATCTTTATCCATTCTACTGTTAATGGACATGTACATTGCTTCCATACCTTGCCTGTTGCAAATATTGCTGCTGTGAACATTACGGTGCATGTATCTTTTCAAATTAGTGCTTTTGTTTGGTTGAATATATACCTAGCAGTGCAAACCCTGGCTCATATGGTAGTTCTATTTTTAGTTTCTTGAGAAACCTCTATACAGTTTTCCAGAGTGGCTGCACCAATTTATGATCAGTCCAACAGTGTACTAGGGTTCTCTTTTCTTCAAATCCTCCCCAACATTTGATATGTGTAGACATTTTGATGTTAGCCATTCTAACAGGTGTGAGGTGTTATCTCATTCTAGTTTGAGTTTGCATTAGTGATGTTAATCAATGATTAACAATTCTGAGCATCATTTCATGTGCCTGTTGGTCATCTGTATGTCTGCTTTGGAAAAATGCCTATTCAGGTCTCCAGCCCATTTTTTCATCAGGTTGTTTGTTTTTTTGTGATATTGAGTTATGAGCTGTTTATATATTTGAATGTTAACCCCTTCTTGGTCATTTCATTTGCAAATGTTTTTTTTCCATTCAGTAGGTTGTCTTT
This sequence comes from Monodon monoceros, assembly GCF_005190385.1. Taxonomy (NCBI): domain Eukaryota; kingdom Metazoa; phylum Chordata; class Mammalia; order Artiodactyla; family Monodontidae; genus Monodon; species Monodon monoceros. Next base: position 68,664,945 of record NW_021703768.1, read on the forward strand.
TTGTTTTGTCGATGGTTCCCTTTGTTTTCTTAAACTTAAAAGCTTTTAAGTTTAATTAGGTCTCATTGTTTATACGGATCTCTCAGGAGACAGATCCAAAAAAAATATTGCTACAATATATGTCAAAGAGTGTTTTGCCTATGTACTCTTCTAGGAATTTTGTGATTTCAGGTCTTACATTTAGGTCCATAATCAATTTTGAGTTTATTTTTGTATATGGTGTGAGGAAATGTTCTAATTTCATTCTTTTACATGTAGCTGTCCAGTCTTCCCAGCACCACTTGTTGAAGAGAATTTCTTTTCTCCATTGTATACTCTTAACTCCTTTATCATAGACTGACCATGGTGCATGGGTTTATTTTGGGGGTCTCTATTTTGTTCCATTGGTATGTGTGTCTGTTTTTGTGTCAGTATCATACTGTTTTGATTCCTGTAGCTGTAGCTTTGTAGTATAATCTGAAGTAGGGAGTGTGATACCTCCAGATTCATTCTTCTCAAAATTCCTTTGGCAATCCAGGATTTTTCATGGTTCCATATAAATTTTAGGATTATCTGCTCTAGTTCTGTGAAAAATGTCATGAGTATTTTGGTGAGGATTGCATTAAATCTGTAGATGCTTTGGGTATTATGGATATTTTAACAGTATGAATTCTGCCAATCCAGAAACACAGGATATCTTTCCATTTATTTATATCATCTTTAATTTCTTTCATTAATGTTTCATAGGTTTCGGAGTGTAGGTCTTTCACTGTTTTCATTAAGTTTATTCCTAGGTTTTTATTTTTCACACAATTTTAAACAGAATTATTTTCCTGCTTTCTATTTCTGATAGTTCATTATTAGTGTATAGAAAAGCAACAGGTTTCAGTATATTAATCTTACATCCTGCAACTTTACTAAATTCATTTATTAGTGCTAATAATTTTTTGGTGAAGACTTTAGGGTTTTCTGTATATAGTACCATGTCATCTGGAAACAGTGACAGTTTTACTTCTTCCCTTCCAATTTGGATGCCTTTTATTTCCTGTTCTTGCCTGATTGATGTGGCTAAGACTTCCAATACTATGTTAAATAGAATTGGCGAGAGTTGGCACCCATGTCTTTTTACTGATTTTAGAGGAAAGGCTTTCAGCTTTTTACCATTGAATATAATGTAACCCATGGGTTTGTCATAAATGGCATTTATTATATTGAGATATATTCCCTTATACCAACTTTGATGAGAATTTTTGACATGAATGGATGTTGAATATTGTCAGATTCTTTTTCTGTGTCTATTGAGATGATCAAGTGATTTTTATATTTCCTTATGTTAATGTGGTGTATCACACTGATTGATTTGTGAACAATAAATGATACTTGTATCCTTGGTGTAAACTTCACTTTATCATGATGAACGATCCTTCTTGTATACTGTTGAATTCATTTTGCTAATATTTTGTGGAGGATTCTTACAATTCTATTCATCAGAGATAGTGGACCATAATTTTCCTCTTTTGTAGTGTGCTTTTGTGGTTGTATCAAGGTAATGGTGGCCTCATAGAATAAATCTGAGAGTGTTCTACCCTCTTCAGTTTGGGGAAGTACTTTGAGAAGGGTAGTTATTAGCTCTTTTTTGTATGTTTGGTAGAATTCTCTTGTGAAGCCTTCAGTACTGGACTTTTGCTTTCTGGGAGTTTTTTGTTTTTGTTTGTGGTTTTTTTTTATTACAAATTCAATTTCACCATTAGTGATCCATCTGTTCAGATTGTCTTTTTCTTCCTGATTCAGTCTGGAAGGTTGTATGATTCTAGAAATTTGTCCATTTCTTCTGGGTTGTCCAATCTTTCTGGCTTATAACTGTTTGTAGTTATTCTCTTAGGTTTGTATATCTCTGTGATATTGGTACTTATTTCTTCTCTTGCATTTCTTATTTTTTTCGTTTGAATCCTCTTTCTTTTCTTCTTGATGAGCTGGCTACAGGTTTATAAATTTTGTTTATCTTTTCAAAACTAACTCTCTGTTTCATTGATCTTTAATATATATTTTTGTGTCTATTTTATTCATTTCCTCTGTAATCTTATTTCCTTCCTTCTGCTGACATTAGGCTTCATTTGTCCTTCTTTTTCTAATTGTGTATTTGAGATTTTTCACACAATTTGAGATTATGTATTTGAGATTTTTCTTTCTCTTGAGGTAAGCCTATATCACTATAAACTTCCCCCTTAGAACTGCTTTTGCTATACTGCTTAGATTTTGAAAAGTTTTTTTTCCATTTTCATTTATCTTGAGGTATTCTTTGATATCCTCTCTGATTTCTTCACTGACCCATTGGCTTTCTAGTGGTGTATTGTTTAGTCTCAACATGTTTGTGCTTTACCCATTTTAATTCCTGTAATTGATTTCTAGTTTCATACTGTTGTGGTCAGAGAAAATGTTTAATATAATTTCTATAATGTTAAATTTGTTGAGTCTTGTTTTATGGCCTAATATGTGATCCATCCTGGAGAAAGTTCCATGTGAGAAATTTAAAAGAATGTGTATTCTGCTCTTTTTGGATGCAGTGTCCTGTAGGTATCTATTAAGTCCAACAGGTCTACTGTGTCACTTAAGGCAACTCCTTCCTTACTGATTTTCTGCCTGAATGATTTCTCCATTGATGACAGTGAGGCATAAAAGTCCTTTACTATTGCTGTATTATTTTCAATTTCTCCCTTAATATCTGTTAATATTTGCTTTATATCTTTAGGTGCTCCTCTATTAGGTGCATATATGTTAAGAAGTGTAATATCCTCTTCATGTATTGATCCCTTTATCATTATATAATGCCCTTCTTTGACTTTTGTTATTTGTTTTAAAGTCTAATTTGTCTGACATGAGAATTGTTACCCCTGCTTCTTGTCTTTTCCATTTGCATGAAACATCTATTTCTATCCCTTCATTTTCAGTCTGTGTGTGTCTTTAGCTCTGACATGAGTCTCTTGTAAGCAACATATATGTATATGGGTCTTGTTTTTTATCCAGTCAGCCATACTGTGTCTTTTGATTGGAGCTTTTAGTCCATTGACATTTAAAGTAATTATTGATAGGTATGTATTTATTGCCATTTGACCTGTTTTCCAGTCATTTAAATAGTTCTTATTTGTTCTTTTCTTCTTCCTTTCATTTCTTCCCTTGTGCTTTGATGACTTTTTAGTGATCTGTTTGTGTTCCTTTCTCTACAGTTTTTGTGTATCTCTTGTAGTTTTTTGATTTGTGGTTAACATGGGGTTCATATGTGATGACCTATAAGTATATCTATTTACTTTAAACAAGTTTTCATTTAAGTTGAAACACATTCTAAAAGAGCTACATTTTTTACTCCATCCCGCACATTTTATTTTTGATGTCCTACTTTACATATTCACGTTTATCCCTCTACTGGTTATTGTAGTTATAGTTGATTTTATGACTTTTTGTCTTTTAATTACGATTTTTTTTGTCTTTTAATCTTTGTGCTAGCTTATTTCAGTAGTTGATCCTCAGCCTTTACTAGTGGAATTTTCCCTTTTCTATAGTTTCTTACTTCTTGTTGTAACCTTTCATTTTCCATTTAGAGAAGATGCTGTAACATTACTTTTAGGGTAGGGTTAGTATTGATGAACCTTTTAATTTTTGCTTGTTTGAGAAGTTATCTCTCCTTCCATTCTAAATGATTATCTTGCTAGGTAGAGTATCATAGATTGCAGGAATTTCTACTTTCAGCACTTTGAATTCATCATCCCCTCTGACTTGCAAAGATTTTGCAGAAAAATCAGCTGGTGGCCTTATGGGGACTTCCTTGTATGTGGCTCTTTGTTTTTCTTTTCCTGCCTTTAGAATTCTCTCTTTGTCTTTAATTTTGCTGTTTTTCGTATGATATGTCTTAGTGTGAGTCTGTTTGGGTTCATCTTGTTTGGGACCATTTGTGTTTCCTGTACCCAGATATCTGTTTCCTTCTTCAAGTCTGAGAAGTTTTCAGCCATAATTTCATCAAATACATTTTCAACCTCCTCTCTTTCTTCTTCTTCTGGAACCCCTATTATGCAAATATTAGTATGCTTGATTTTGTTCCAGAGATCCCTTAAAGTCTTCTCATTTTTTTTTCTTTGTTTTTTCTTTTTTTGCTGTTATGATTTGGTGATTTTCATTTTCTATCTTCCAGGTCACTTATGTGTTCTTCTGTATTATCTAGTCTGTTATTAATCTCTTCTAGTGTGTTTTTCATTTCAGTTATAGTATTCAGTTCTGTCTGGTTCTTTTTTTTTTTTTTTTTTGTCTGGTTCTTTTTTATACTTTCTAGTACCTTGTTAAAATTCTCACTGTGCTCACCTATTTTTCCTAATTTAGTTAGCATTCTTATTACTAATGCTATGAATTCTTTATCTGATATATTATTTATTTCTCTTTCATTAGTTGTTTATTCAGGGGTTTTCTCTTGCTCTTTTAATTGATATAATTTCCTCTGTCTTCTCAGTTTGTTTAATTTTCTTTGTCCCTGTGAAATTCAGTGAAACAGTTACCTTTTGCCATCTAAAGGTCTGTCCTTGTATAGGAGTGTACCTATGAAGTCTATGTGTTCCCAGTGGCTTTAGTGGGAGAGCTGGATCTGATGTGAACACAAGTCATGTCTTTCCCCAGGGCTTGCTGGCAACTGTCAACTTACTAGGATGTGGCTCTGGAGATGGAGAAGTTAGGGCCAGACCTAGATGCTCCAGGGCTTCTCCTCTGCTCAGTGGCTGTCTCCTATTGGGGGCATGTACCAAGTTGCTACAGCAGAAGCCCTGAGTGTTGTGCCCAAGATGGCTCTGTTCCCTTTAATGTGTGCTTGCCTGCATCCCAGCACCAGCATCCTCACCCCAGGGTGGAGCAATTCTGGGTCAAGAGAGTCTGGCATGGTTTGGGGCATGGGGAGTACTGGTCAGAGTCTGAAGACCAGACTGCTTCTGATATGCTGCCTAAGTAAGCACCAGTGATGGCTTCCTCTGCCCTACTCAGATGCTTCTACAGGTCTGAGCTTCCTTTGTCTCTCATAGTGAGCTCTCCCCTCAGCCTCTGTTGCCCTTGTCCTGGTGTGGAGCTGCACACCAGGGCAGGCACGGCCAGTGCAGGCACTTGCCATGGGTTGTGGTGCAGGCTGTGGTGGTTCAGCTACAGACAGAGATCAAGACTGCTGCCTGTGTAAGTGCCAGTAGTGACTGCCCCAACCTTACTAAGTTGCCATTTTGGGTCTGACCTGTATTTCTATCTCACAGCTGAGCTCTCTCCTCAGCCATGGCAGCCTTTGCCCCAATGTGGAGCTGGGTTGTGAAGCAAGCAGAGATCAAGAGGTCACTCAGCTCAGGCTGGGATGTGCACAGGGGTGGTGGCAGGAAACCAGCCAGCCATTCATGCAGTCACAATCTCCTCTATCTTCCCTACTTTAGGGACAGGCATGTATGTATGCCCTCCTCCTGACTGGAGTTTAGGTTTCCCACAACCCTCCTGTTAGTTCCACCAGCTATTCAATCAGCCAAGGAAACTCATCTTCCTGGTGTGAGACCTCAAGGCAGGAGTGCCATATTCTGTGGCTCCAACTGCTCACTCCTTGGGGAGGATCTCCACCCACCCATGTAATCTCCCTTCTCTTGTCCCAGCCTAACCCTTTCTCTTCTTTTCCTACCCAATTCCACATGGTTCCCTCTCTAAATCCTTGGTTGTACCTGTGTCTCTCTGCCAGTCTCCAATTAGTTTTTGGTGAGAACTTCTCTAAATGTAGATGTATTTTTGATGTGTCTGTGGGGGGAGGTGAGTTACAGTCCTGCTACTCTACCATCTTGATATCTCTTTGATGTTTTCTTAAAAAAAATAACTCTGGTTGCATAAATAATATGGTATTTTTTCATTATGTTAGTGGGATCTCTGTTTTTTCAAAAGCATCTTCATTCTAACTAGAAGCAGAACTGAGCATTTTCTTATATATGTATATATATATGGACAGTGTGAGATAAGGAACAAAAAGAGTTGGAAATGATGGATGACTTTAAAAACTTTTAAGTTCTCTAGGTTTTATATAATAGACAATAGAAATAGTCTAAATATTTTTTAAGTAACTGTTGTAGAAATATATATTAAGACCAGATACAGACATAGTTAAATGAAAGGGCAATGAAGATGAGAAAGCTTTTCAAGGCAATATTAAAAAAAAAAAGATTGTTTGCCTTATCTATTTCTTGTATATAATTCTACCTTGATTGAGTCTGTTGTGCCCAATATTAATATGTTTATGCTCATTAGCTTATTTCCCTTATAGATATTCTACATATAATGATATATAAATTGTTTTACATATAATTACATAGTAGTAGAGAGGTTTCTCAGAGTTTAGGAAAGAGCAAAAGTTACTTAAAATATTTATTTATTTTTTCTATTTCACACCCCCCCATTGTGCGTAATGTTTTCTGAATAAATTCTAGTTGTTAAAAATTGAAGATAAAGTATTTTATGGATAATGTGGGTTTCTTGCCACTCCTCAGATCAATGTTTTTAGTGATTCATCAATATACAAGGAAAGTCTAAAAGTAATTAAAAATCAGCAACTACTTTTCAACTTACCCAACTTTACCTATTATTTTTCCTTCCATTTCAGAAACCTGCATGTTCTTGCTTTGCATGCCTGGTGAATGTACATTATAAAGGAAAAAAGCATGCTCTTCAGAAAGAAATTAATATCAGTCTTTGAGACTATTCTGAATATTTAAGTCCATATATGGTTTTAGGAATGTTTACACTTTATATCTATCTAAAAGAAGAGCTCAAAGTTATTGCTTTCTTTTAAAAGAAAATCACTAGATAATATGACAGTTCAGCTCTCAGAACTAACCAAGCATGAACTAGCGTGTAGATTAAACCATTGCTCTTGCCTAACATTTTTATGATGTTGATATAAGGTTAAAATGAATCCCAAGGAAAGTCTATGTGAATATTTGTGAAAACACTGTGCCTTTTGTTCATGGCAAAAATCAGGAATCCTATATATTTTTCTTAAATTTATGTGTGGAACTACATATTTTGCAGCAGCAATGAATATCACATTCCCAGCACCGATATTCAAGAAATATGTAATTTTGTTTTCACAAGACTAGTGGGGAATTTAATCTCAGCGACTGGTATTTCCTCAATTTTTCCTGTAATCACCTGAGGTGAAATGAAGGTTGCAGAGTCCTAACAAAAAGGCAAACTTTTGGGGCAAGGACAAGCCACACCGATAAATTAGTGCTCATTTTTTAAGCATGTGTGGTCCCTTGAAGAGAGTTCCTGTCAAATCAAGATTGAGTACATTTTTCATGAACTTTTTAACTCCAGTGTTTAGGGTTTCACTTATGTGAGTGTAGCAGGTAGCTGTGTAGCTAAAGCACTTTCACTACTTATAGACCTTTAAAGCTTGCTTTTTCATTTTCTTAACTGAGTGTTTTTATTAGCAATGTTTTTAATTTATGATAAAGCATAGTTTTTCATTTCCTTTTGTGTTTAGTAATTTATGTCTTTTCTAAAATATCTTGGCATACCAACAAATGGCAAAGATAGTCTCATATTATTTTCTGGAAGCTTCAAAATTATAGATTTTACATTTAGATTTGTTATTCTGCATAAATTAATTTTTACATCCTGAGTGAGGTCCTTGTTCATTTTTTTCTTATGGATACTTAGATTTCTGATTTGCCATTGAATTTAATTCAGTCTTTCTAAAAAAAAAATTGACTCTGTATGAGTATTTCTAATTTATGAATCGTCTAGTCTGTTCTGTTTATCTATTTGCTTGTCTTTATAGCCACATTATGCTACCTTAATAAATTTTATTTTGATAGTCTTGCAACCAGTTATTATGAGTATTTTGTATATTTTTTAAAGTTTATTATTATGGATCATTTGCATTTTTTAATAAACTACAATAAGTTTGATAATTGCAAGGAAATGCTTGATTGGATATTAAACCATATTATTTTGAATATATTTGGGAATAGTTGACATAATAATATTGAATCATTCAATCTATATCATTCCATTCTTTAATTTCTCTAAGTTTTTTGTAATTTAAATTATAGTGGTATAAAACTTTTGATTATTTTATTATTAGATACAGTCGGCATGGCTTCTGATGCTACTGGAAATAGTATTTTTATTTTTAAACTTCATTTTCATTTTTTACCTGTGCATGAAAATACAACTGATTTTTGTATATGGTCCTTGTGCCATGTTACCTTGATGAATTTACTTACTTTTCCCTTGAGATTTTTTAGTCTATGCCATTATATTGTATGCAAATTATTGTATGGAAGTTATAATTCTTTCTTATGCCTTTATTTTCATTATCTTACTATATTATGGCATTATGTTCATTATCTTACTTTACTATTTAATGATTAATTTTTGTCAATTTTGTCAAATGCTTTCACTGCTTCTATTGGTATCTTTATACACATTCCCACATTAATTATGGTAATACAATGAATTTTAGCAGATGATTATTGGATGCTAAACCAGCCTTCTTGGGATAAACTCTTCTTTAATATGGAGTATTATTTTTTACTTATTGTTAAATTCAACTTGCTAATACTTTGTGAAGGAATTACATGCAAAACCTGTACTTTTCTTTGCCAATGATACTTTCCTCAGGTGTTGGGATAGGTTTGTGCTGATTTCATAAAACATTTGGTAGAAGTATATTTCTCCTCCAAATTTTGAATGATTTTATATAAAATTCTTGTTATTTCTTCCTTAAATGTTGATATAATTCACCAATGAAGCCAAATGAGCCTGGAGTTTTATTTTTGAAAGAGTTTTAATTATAAATTCTTTTTCATAATCTTTTTTTTCTTTTCTTTCCTTTTCTTTTCTTTCTGTACAGTTTACTTCCCATTGTACCCAGTCTGACAAATTCTAGTTTCACTAACCTCAGCAATTTCTTCCTGTGTTGCCACACATGACACTAAAGTAAGTGCCATTTTTTTCCACTTTATTATACAAAAGAAGCCAGTAGTACTCAATATATGCTACCAAACTCTATTGCACAGATATAATGTATGTGTATGTGTGTATGTGTGTGTGTGTGTGTGTGTGTGTATGTGTGTATGATTATCATAGCCCATAGAGTTACTCATTCATGGAGCATAATGAACCATCTGTAGAGAAGAGCTATTGTTTTAAAGAACATTTTTTATTTCTAGTATAAACTGAAACTTAGAGCAAGATGGGCAACAACCAAGGCTATAAAATTAAATCTGGAGGAACTTCATGATGGCTGAAGAGTAAGACGCAGAGATCACCTTCTTCCCCACAAATACATCAGAAATACATCTACATGTGGACAACTCCTACAGAACACCTACTGAACGCTGGCAGAAGACCTCAGACCTCCCAAAATGCAAGGAACTCCCCACGTACCTGGGTAGGGCAACAGAAAAAAGGAAACACAGAGACAAAAGAATAGGGACGGGACCTGCACCAGTGGGAGGGAGCTGTGAAGGAGGAAGGGTTTCCACACACTAGGAAACCCATTCACTGGTGGAGACGTGGGGTGGCGGTGGGGACGGAAGCTTTGGAGCCATGGAGGAGAGCGCAGCAACAGGGTTGCGGAGGGCAAAGCAGTGAGATTCCCGCACAGAGGATTGATGCAAACAGACACTCACCAGCCCGAGAGGCTTGTCTGCTCACCCGCCAGGATGGGTGGGGTCTGGGAGCTGAGGCTTGGGCTTCGGTCGGATCCCAGGGAGAGGACTGGAGTTGGCTGCATGAACACAGCCTGAAGGGGGCTAGTGTGCCACAGCTAGCTGGGAGGGAGCCCAGGAAAAAGCCTGGAGCTACCAAAGATACAAGAGACTTTTTCTTGACTCCTTGTTTCCTGGTGCGCGAGGAGAGGGGATTAAAAGTGCTGCTTAAAAGAGCTCCAGAGACGGGTGCGAGCCGCGGCTAACAGCGCAGACCCCAGAGACAGGCATGAGATGCTAAGGCTGCTGCTGCAGCCACCAAGAAGCCTGTGTGCAAGCACAGGTCACTATTTCCACCTCCCCTCCCGGGAGCCTGTGCAGCCCGCCACTGCCAGGGTCCCATGATCCAGGGGCAAATTCCGCAGGAGAACACACGGCACGCCTCAGGCTGCTGCAACGTCGTGCCGGCCTCTGCCGCCGCAGGCTCTCCTGGCATTCTGTACCCCTCCCTCCCCCCAGCCTGAGTGAGCCAGAGCCCCCGAATCAGCTGCTTCTTTAACCCCATCCTGACTGAGCAAAGAACAGACGCCCTCAGGCGACCTACACGCAGAGGCAGGTCCAAATCCAAAGCTGAACACCGGGAGCTGTGCAAACAAAGAAGAGAAAGGGGAATTCCTCCCAGCAGCCTCAGGAGCAGCAGATTAAATATCCAAAATCAACTTGATGTACCCTGCATCTGTGGAATACCTGAATAGACAATGAATTATCCCAAATTGAGGAAGGGGACTTTAAGAACAACGATATATATACATTTTTTTCCCTTTTTCTCTTTTTGTTAGTGTGTATGCATATGCTTCTGTGTGATTTTGTCTGTGTAGCTTTGCTTTTACCATTTCTCCTAGGGGTCTGTCTGTCCTTTTTTTTTGTTGTTAAAAAATGTTTTTTCTTAATAATTATTCTTTATTCTAATAACTTTATTTTATTTTACTTTATTTTATCTTTCTTTTAATTCTCCCTTTTATTCTGAGCCGTGTGGAGGAAAGGCTCTTGGTGCTCCAGCCAGGCATCAGGGCTGTGCCATTGAGGTGGGAGAGCCAAGTTCAGGACACTGGTCCACAATAGATCTCCCAGCTCAACATAATATCAAATGGTGAGAATCTCCCAGAGATCTCCATCTCAACGCCAAGACCCAGCTCCACTCAATGACCAGCAAGCTACAGTGCAGGACACCCTATGCTAAACAATTAGCAGGACAGGAACACAACCACATCCATTAGTACAGAGGCTGCCTAAAATCAAAATAAGGCCACAGACAACCCAAAACAGTCCACCAGACGTGGACCTGCCCACCAAGAAGACAAGATCCAGCCACATCCACCAGAACACAGGCACTAGTCCCCTCCACCAGGAAGCCTAAATAACCCACTGAACCAACCTTAGCCACTGGGGACAGACACCAAAAACAAAAGAAATGACAAACCTGCAGCCTGTGAAAAGGAGACCCTAAACACAGTAAGTTAAGCAAAATGAGAAGACAGAGAAACACACAGCAGATGAAGGAACAAGGCAAAAACCCACCAGAGCCAACAAATGAAGAGGCAATATGCAGTCTACCTGAAAAAGAATTCAGAATAATAGTAAAGATGATCCAACATTTTGGAAATAGAATGGAGAAAATACAAGAAATGTTTAACAAGGACCTAGAAGAACTAAAGAGCAAACAAACAGAGAAGAACAACACAATAAAGGAAATTAAAAATTCTCTATAAAGGATCAATAGCAGAATAACTGAGGCAGAAGAACAGATAAGTGACCTGGAAGATAAAATAGTGGAAATAATTACTGCAGAACAGAATAAAGAATAAAAAGAACTGAGGACAGTCTCAGAGACCTCTGGGACAACATTAAATGCACCAACATTGAAGTAATGGGGTCCCAGAAGAAGAAGAGAAAAGGAAAGGGACTGAGAAAATATTTGAAGAGATTATAGTTGAAAACTTCCCTAACATGGGAAAGGAAATAGTTAATCAAGTCCAGGAAGCACAGAGAGTCCCATACAGGATAAATCCAAGGAGAAACATGCCAAGACACACATAAATCAAACTATCAAAAATTAAATAAAAAGAACAAATATTAAAAACAGCAAGGGAAAAACAACAAGTAACACATAAGGGAATCCCCATAAGGTTGACAGCTGATCTTTCAGCAGAAACTCTGCAAGCCAGAAGGGAGTGGCAGGACATATTTATAGTGATGAAAGAGAAAAACCTACAACGAAGATTACCCAGCAAGTATCTCATTCAGATTTGACGGAGAAATTAAAAGCTTTTCAGACAAGCAAAAGCTAAGAGAATTCAGCACCACCAAACCAGCTTTACAACAAATGCTAAAGGAACTTCTCTACACAGGAAACACAAGAGAAGGAAAAGGTCTACAATAATACACTGAAAACAATTAAGAAAATGGTAATAGGAACATACATATCGATATTTACCTTAAATGTAAATGGATTAAATGCTCCAACGAAAAGACATAGACTGGCTGAACAGTTACCAAAACAAAACCCATATATATGCTGTCTACAAGAGATGCACTTCAGACCTAGGGAAACATACAGGCTGAAAGTGTGGGGATGGAAAAAAGATATTCCATGCAAATGGAAATCAAAAGAAAGCTGGAGTAGCAATTCTCATATCAGACAAAATAGACTTTAAAACAAAGACTATTACAAGAGACAAAGAAGGACACTACATAATGATCAAGGGATCAATCTAAGAAGAAGATATAACAATTGTAAATATTTATGCACCCAACATAGGAGCACCTCAATACATAAGGCAAATACTAACAGCCATAAAAGGGAAATTGACAGTAACACAATCATAGGAGGAGACTTTAACACCCCACTTTCACCAAAAGACAGTTCATCCAAAATGAAAATAAATAAGGAAATACATGTTTTAAATGATACATTAAACAAGATGGACTTAATTGATATTTATAGGACATTCCATCCCAAAACAACAGAATATATATTCTTCTCAAGTGCTCATAGAACATTTTCCAGGATAGATCATATGTTGGGTCACAAATCAAGCCCTGGTAAATTTAAGAAAATCAAAATCGTATCAAATATCTTTTCTGACCAAAATGCTATGAGACTAGATACCAATTACAGGGAAAAAATCTGTAAGAAATGCAAACACATGGAGGCTAAACAACACACTACTTAGTAACCAAGAGATCAATTAAGAAATCAAAGAGGAAATCAAAAAATACCTAGAAACAAATGACAATGAAAACACAATGACCCCAAACCTATGAAATGCAGCAAAAGCAGTTTTAAAGGGAAGTTTATAGCTATACAAGCCTACCTTAAGGATCAAGAAACATCTCAAATAAACAACCTAACCTTACACCTAAAGCAATTAGAGAAAGAAGAAAAAAAAAAACAAAACCCGAAGTTAGCAGAAGGAAAGAAATCATAAAGATCAGATCAGAAAAAAATGAAAAAGAAATGAAGGAAACGATAGCAAAGAGTAATAAAACTAAAAGCTGGTTCTTTGAGAAGATAAACAAAATTGATAAACCATTAGCCAGACTCATCAAGAAAAAAAGGGAGAAGACTCAAATCAACAGAATTAGAAATGAAAAAGGAGAAGTAACAACTGACACTGCAGAAATACAAAGGATCATGAGAGATTACTACAAGCAACTCTATGCCAATAAAATGGACAACCTGGAAGAAATGACAAATTCTTAGAAATGCACAATCTTCTGAGACTGAACCAAGAAGAAATAGAATATATGAACAGGTCAATCACAAGCACTGAAATTGAAACTGTGATTAAAAATCTTCCAAAAACCAAGAGCCCAGGACTAGAGGGCTTCACAGGCGAATTCTATCCAACATTTAGAGAAGAGCCAGCACCTATCCTTCTCAAACTCTTCCAAAATATAGCACAGAGAGGAACACTCCCGAACTCATTCTACAAAGCCACCATCACTCTGATACCAACACCAGATAAAGATGTCACAAAGAAAGAAAACTACAGGCCAATATCACTGATGAACATAAAAACAAAAATCCTCAACAAAATACTAGCAAACAGAATCCAACAGTACATTACAAGGATCATACACTATGATCAAGTGGGGTTTATCCCAAGAATGCAAGTGTTCTTCAGTTATGCAAATGAATCAACGTGATACAACATATTAAAAAATTAAAGGAGAAAAACCATATGATCCTCTCAATAGATGCAGAGAAAGCTTTTGACAAAATTCAACACTAATGTATGATAAAAACCCTCCAGAAAATAGGCATAGAGGGAACTTTCTTCAACATAATAAAGGCCATATATGAAAAACCCACAGGCAACATTGTCCTCAATGGTGAAAAACTGAACCCATTTCCACTAAGATCAGGAACAAGACAAGGTTGCCCACACTCACCACGATTATTCAACGTAGTTTTGGAATTTTTAGCCATAGCAATCAGAGAAGAAAAAGAAATAAAAGGAAGCCAAATTGGAAAAGAAGTAAAGCTGTCACTGTTTGCAGAAGAAATGATACTATACATAGAGAATCCTAAAGATGCCACCTGAAAAGTACTAGAGCTAATCAATGAATTGGTAGAGTAGCAGGGTACAAAATTAATGCACAGAAATCTCTTGCATTCCTATACACTAATAATGAAAAATCTGAGAGTGAAATTAAGAAAACATTGCCATTTACCATTGCAACAAATAGAATAAAATATCTAGGAATAAACCTACCTAAGGAGATGAAAGACCTGTATGCAGAAAATTATAAGACACTGATGAAAGAAATTAAAGATGATACAGATAGATGGAGAGATATACCATGTTCTTGGATTGGAAGAATCAACATTGTGAAAATGACTCTACTACCCAAAGCAATCTACAGATTCAATGCAATCCCTATCAAACTACCACTGGCATTTTTCACAGAACTAGAACAAAAAATTTCGCAATTTGTATGGAAACACAAAAGGCCCCGAATAGCCAAAGCAATCTTGAGAAAGAAAAAGAAAGCTGGAGGAATCATGTTCCCTAACTTCAGACTATATTACAAAGCTACAGTAATCAGGACACAAAACAAAAACAAAACATAGAAGAAAAATATAGATGAATGGAACAAGATAGAAAGCCCAGAGACAATCCCATGCACATATGGTCACCTTATCTTTGATAAAGGAGACAAGAATATACAGTGGAGAAAAGACAGCCTCTTCAATAAGTGGTGCTGGGAAACTGAACAGCTACATGTAGAAGAATGAAATTAGAACACTCCCTAACACCATACACAAAAATAAACTCAAAATGGATTAAAGACCTAAATGTAAGGCCAGACACCATCAAACTCTTAGAGGAAAACATAGGCAGAACACTCTATGATAGAAATCACAGCAAGATCCTTTTTGACCCACCTCCTAGAGAAATGGAAATAAACAAATGGGACCTAATGAAACTTAAATCTTTGGCACAGCAAAGGAAACCATAAACAAGAAGAGAAGACAACCCTGAGAATGGGAGAAAATATTTGCAAATGAAGCAACTGATAAAGGATTAATCTCCAAAGCATACAAGCAACTCATGCAGCTCAATATCAAGAAAACAAACAACCCAATCCAAAAGTGGGCAGAAGAACTAAACAGACATTTCTCCAAAGAAGATATACAGATTGCCAACAAACACATGAAAGAATGCTCAACATCATTAATCATTAGAGAAATGGAAATCAAAACTACAATGAGATATCATCTCACACCGGTCAGAATGGCCAGCATCAAAAAATCTACAAACAATAAATGCTGGAGAGGGTGTGGAGAAAAGGGAACACTCTTGCACTGTTGGTGGGAATGTAAATTGATATAACCACTATGGAGAACAGTATGGAGGTCCTTAAAAAACCAAAAATAGAACTACCATGTGACCCAGTAATCCCACTACTGTGCATATGCTCTGAGAAAACCATAATTCAAAAAGAGTCATGTACCAAAATGTTCATTGCAGCTCTATTTACAGTAGCCAGGACATGGTAGCAACCTAAGTGTCCATCAATAGATGAATGGATAAAGAAGATGTGGCACATATATACAATGGAATATTACTCAGCCATAAAAAGGAATGAAACTGAGTTATTTGTAGTGAGGTGTATGGACCTACGGACTGTCATACAGAGTGAAGTCAGAAAGAGAAAAAACAAATACGTATGCTAACACATATATATGGAATCCAAAAAAAAAAAGAAAAAGAAAAAAAATGGTCAGAAGAACCTAGGGGTAAGATGGGAATAAAGATGAATACCTAGTAGAGAATGGACTTGAGGATATGGGGAGTGGGTAAGGTAAGCTGAGAAAAAGTGAGAGAGTGGCATGGACATATATACATTACCAAATGTAAAATATATAGCCAGTGAGAAGCAGACGCATAGCACAGCGAGATCAGCGCGGTGATTTTTGACCACCTAGAGGGGTGGGATAGGGACAGTGGCAGGGAGGGAGATGCAAGAGGGAAGAGATATGGGAGCATATGTATATGTATAACTGATTCACTTTGTTATAAAGCAGAAACTAACACACCATTGTAAAGCAATTATACTCCAATAAAGATGTTAGAAAAAAATTAAATCTGAATATTAAAAATAAAAGAAAATTATTACCTCTTACTATATTTTACAATGTTGTCCACATTTTTATGAGTTAGGAATGTACAATATTTCTAATGCATGTACATGTGCTTTTAAAATGAGTTAGCTATTATTACTTTAAAACATCATTCATAAATTATTTATTTGTAATATTTTGAAATTCTAAAGGAATAACCTAATTTTTTTTTTTTTTTTTTTGCGGTACACGGGCCTCTCACTGTTGTGGCCTCTCCCGTTGCGGAGCATAGGCTCCGGATGCTCAGGCTCAGCAGCCATGGCTCACGGGCCTAGCTGCTCCATGGCATGTGAGATCTTCCCGGACCAGGGCACGAACCCGTGTGCCTTGCATTGGCAGGCAGACTCTCAACCACTGCGCCACCAGGGAAACCCCTAAATTATTTTTGATTCTATGAAATTAAAAGTAAAATAATTGACCCATCAGAGTTTCTCCTGAACTTGGAATACACTTAATAATATAATAACATTATCTCCATGTTTAGTATTTTCACTTTCTCAGATTACCCCATTTTCTTCCAAATATTTGCACAAATAAATAGAACAGTTTAAATTCCCTTCATAGCATCTCTTTTGTTAAAAAGAAATTTTCTGTTTTGGATATCTTCAATCATACTACCTTCTTTAGTACTTCCTGGGTATAAATGATCTCCCTCTCCCCAAGCCAGCCCTCATGTAGTCTATAACTAGGAAATCCATTACTGATCACTCTTCGTCATTAAAACTGATGCATTGTTGACAGGATAGACCTTAAGGACTACAGATTCTCCTCATTTGTTTTAATTCAATATCATAGACATCCTAATTTTGGTAGTTACCACTTGCATAAACTGAGCTAAAGAATGAAATCAGTCTGCAAAAATTTCTTATTCAACAAAAATCATTTTGTATTTCTTTAAAAACTGTGTTTCTATAGTTGTCGACTATATGTCCTAAATAGGGGAGAGCTTCAGGCTATATAACTAAGTGAGCAATTTTCAAGATTACCTCTTTTTCAGTGAAGATAGTAGCCATTCTGCAAACTATTGTTCTGTTATCAAACCACAATAATATTGCATAAAGAAATCAATGATTTTGTTTTGCAGTGATATTTTACAGTACAGAGAGTTTTCAATATTCTAAGAAAATATTGTGTAACATTCACAATATGGATGCATAAGTTTACTGAGCAACATTTTGGTTTTGGAATTCTCAGGTATTAATTTTTATTATTTAGAAATACTTAATAGTATTAAAATTTTAAATGAAAAAGAAAAGGATACTATTCTCAGTAAGAATATAAAATAAAGATTTAGAAAACTGCATAAACTTAATAAAGTTTCTTAAGTCAAATAAGCCAAGTATACCTCCAAGTATTTAAAAATGTGTTCTCCCAAGAGAATGAAAATACAAGCCACAGACTGGGAGACGATATTTGCAAAAGACATAGCTGATAAAGGCAGTTATCCAAAATATATGAAGAACTCTTAAAACTCACATGGGAAAATGAACAACTTGATTTAAAAAGTAGACTAAAGTGCCTAAAAGACATATATAAATGACAAATAAGCATAAGAAAAGTTGTTCTACATCATATGTCATCAGGGAGATGTAAATTAAAACAGTGAGATACCACTACGCAGCTAATAGAATGGCTAGAACACAACAATATCAAATACTGGCAAGCATGTGCAGCAACAGGAACTATCATTCATGGCTGGTGGAAGAGAGTTTGGCAGTTTCTTACAATACTAAACATATTATTACCATAAAATCTAGCAATTGTTCTCCTTAGTATTTACCTGGAGAAATTGAAAATATATATCCACACAAAACCTTGCATGTGGTTTATACATTTTACAGTAGCTTTATTCCTACTTGCCCAAATCTGGAAGCAATCAGATGTCCTTCAGTAGGTAAATGGATAAATAAAGAGTGGTACATACAGAAAATGGAATATCATTCAGTGCTAAAAATAAATGAGCACTTCCCTAGTGGAACAGTCGTTAAGAATCTGCCTGCCAATGCAGGGGACATGGGTTCAACCCTTGGTCCAGGAAGACCCCATATATCGTGGAGCAACGAAGTCCATGCACCACAACTACTGAGCCTGTGCTCTAGAACCCCCAAGTCACAACTACTGAGCCCATTGTATGACAACTACTGAGGCTTGCGTACCTAGAGCCCGTGCTCCGCAACAAGAGAAGCCACTGCAATGAGAAGCCCGTACCCCGCAACAAAGAGTAGTAGTTGCTCACTGCAACTAGAGAAAGCCTACACGCAACAATGAAAACCCAACGCAGCCAAAAATAAATAATAAATAAATAAATAAAATTATATAAATAAATAAATAAATAAAATAAACATATCTTTAAAAAAATACATAAATAAAATAAAAGTAAATGAGCCACCGAGCCATGCAAATACATAGAGGAATCTTAAATGCATATTACAAAGTGAAATAAGCCAATATGAAAGGTTGTGAAACTATGTAACGTTCCGCAAAAGGCAAAACTATTGAGACAGTAAAAATATCAGTGGTTTGCCAGGTGTTGCTGGGAGAAAGGAATGAATAGGTGAAGCACAGAAGATTTTTAGGGCTGTGAGATTACACTGTATGATTCTATAATGGTGGATACATGTCACTATACATTTGCCCAAACCCATAAAATGTGCAAGCACCAAGAGTGAATTATAACATAAACTTTGGATTTTGGGTAATAATGATATGTCAATGTAGATTTATCAGTCATAACTAATGAATCACTCTGGTGGGGAATGTTGATAATGGCGGAACCTGTGCATGTGTGGGGCAGGGTTTTATGTGAAATCTCTGTGCCTTCCCTTCAATTTTTCTAACTAAAACTGCTCTAAAAAACAAAGTCTATACCAAATGAAAAGAAATACATCCTCCATCTAGAATATACCAAACACGCAACCTGTATACCTGAATCAATGACTTGATTAAATCACCTCATTTATATAATTTTATTTTTTTCTGAAAATATTGGTTGTTTCTTGATTAATTGAATCAACTAATTGGTCATTAAGTGGGCAAAGCTTTATTACCATTGTTAACATTAACAAATTAATTTGTACATTTCCTACTGAAGTCCTCATTTCAGTGTTGTCCTAACTAAAGTCAGCATAAATCTTTGAACATTGACAAAAATAAAGGAAGGATTATCTTAAAATAATATTTTTTTGTACAAAATTTTTTCACCTTATTTGATTTCCTATTGCCTCTGTGAAGAACAGTTCTTTACATGTAAAATGTATATGTTTATTTTTTATGTCATTTTCTCCAAAACAGACAATATATTTAAAGTCCTAACAGCACTACCTTCACTTTCTCCTCAAATGATTTGTCCTGCTTAGAATTTTATCATTGGTATAATTGGTGAAGATCTAATATACATAGGAAAATGTTTATAACTATTTTCTCTTACGCTTCAAGTAGACACCACTCATCGAAATTATTGTACTAGGCAGACTATTTTGTAAAGCCTTCAAATATAAAGTGAAAAGCAAATTAATGAGGGCAATATGATAACTGAGATAAATATAATAATAATGAAACCTGTGCTTAATAAAGGCTGGAAACAAACATAAACTTTGCTGGAAACATTCAAAAGGAGAGGTATGTGATTTATCAGGGAGGGAGAAATGAAAACCAAAAGTGAGAATTCAAAAAATAAAAGAACAAACAGAGTGGTCATATCCTGCAAGGAAAAAATATATACCAGGCTCTTAGATTATTTTAAATTAAAATTCTACTGCAACTAATGTACACTGGTATCTTCACATTCAATAGTTAAGTCATAGGGCTTCTCTGGTGGTGCAGTGGTTGAGAGTCCACCTGCCAATGCAGAGGACACGGGCTCGTGCCCCGGTCCGGGAAGATCCCACATGCAGCGGAGCAACTGGGCCCGTGAGCCATGGCTGCTAAGCCTGCATGCCCGGAGCCTGTGCTCCGCAACGGGAGAGACCACAGCAGTGAGAGGCCCGTGTACCGCAAAAAAAAAATTTAAGTCATAAGTGAACAGGATAATAGTTTTCATGCCAAAATAATAGGACAACCTAGGCAGTTTTTGTTTGTCCGTTTAATTACTCAGGAATAATTTTAGTTATTTCTAAAGTATATTACTATTTTAATATTTAAAAATTTTATTTCAGGTAGATAGTACTCTATCAGATGAAATTCATATTTGGATATTTGTAGAAAATAAATTATATATTATATGTATCTGCATACACATACAAATATGTGTATTGATATACATATACACAGATATATTTAGTCACTAATGCAATCTGTAGAATCTTCTTCTCTTTGAAGAATTTATTTCCAGAATTTCCATCATGAAGTGCAAAATGCAACACATACAATTGGTGTATCTCAAGCACAAAAGTATTTCATTTTCCTGAAAGTAATTTTCCATTCTTACATTGGTATTTTTAATAATGGTAAGTTGCTTCACTTTGAATTTGAACAGATTTATTTTAATGTATACAGATTATTGGAATTTTTTGTTTTGTAAAGAGTAGGTAATCCATATATTACTTTCCAGTTATATTTAAGCTAGTGTTGTATTTGTGTTTATATTTAATGTGCTAAAATATATATTCATGTGTAATCTGAAAAATAGCAATGTTCACTGATACTTTCTTGGTATTGCTATCATTTTAGAATTGTAAAGAATTGAAAAACGTACTATCAAAGGATATAAAATTAAATACTTTTATTTTCTTTATTCTTTTATTATATCTCTATTTTAGCAACAATGCATTTATTTGTACACCAGCTAATCATTTGAGCCAGATGATGGCTCACGTTATCTTCTGAAGAATAATAGATTGTTGTGATGTTGGAGGGTGGATAATGAACTTTAAGGCCTTAACACTTCTTGAATTTATTACTAAGTACTAACATGGGAATGGCTGAAGCCTAACCAAGATATCTATTTCTATTTGTCATTTTTAGGAATCCAAATGATTTTTAAAACCTTCAGAAGACAAGTTTGCTATCAAATATTTTGGAAATTCTATTCAGACTTTTAAAACCTAAGCTCCCATTCCCCCCATTATTAAATTCATATATACTCATGGTAAAACACAGAGTAGTATAAATCAGAAAATAGTAAATGAATTCCGATAGTATCACCCACCAAATGTAACTAAAATTAATAATTTCCTTTGATGTTATTACTTACAATACTCCATAGAACTCCTGTTTATTTAATTACTCCATACTCACTCCATATGAAAATCTTGTGGCCTCTACTATCCAGAAAGTGACCTTTTCTCTCTACTTAACTGCTATCCTAATCTCTTAAAGGAGTCTATTTTCAATAGCTAACCAATGTGACACTTCTAAAATGGAAACTAAATCATGTCACTCTGTGCAAAACACTTCAGTATCTCCCTATTTTTCCCAGAGTATATGCAAATTTTTCATATTGTTTGGGGAAGAAAAAAAACACATGATTACAAAAGTACCTGAAATAATTGTTATATAGAGTCATAAGAAATTTTCATGTGGATAAAGAATCATTAAGTGGTAAATGGTAGAATCCTTTATTCATCAACAAATATTTTATTGTGTGTTTGTATGCCAGGTGCTTAGTGAGATGAAAAATATAAGAAATTTAATGAAAAATTTAATTGTCTCTGCTTTTTATATAATGATATTGTAGTGTGGAAAAGGAGCAGGGAATCACATCAGTAAAGTACAGTTTCCAGGAGTGGACTAATGGACTAAAGGACACTGTGACCTGGGAGAATTTGTGTAATTAAAACTTCATATGAGAGAAGGGAATCAAAATAGCTAATGCGATTGGGAAAGGAAATATTGTATGTAATGTATTAGTCCTAGAAGAGGAATCCTGATATAGATCTCACAAAAAGAAAGCTGTGTGGTGATCCCTTCTGAGATGTGACAGTATTCGGCAGTTCAGTAGGAATCAGATGGAGGGATATAGACAGCTTGAGAGGTAAGCAATATGAGTTTGACATTGCTGTGTGAGAACAAAAGATGGAAAAGGCATGTTCGTTTTGTGGTTCATATAAATTTAGTAAGAAAGGTAGGATTTGGGGTTAATATTAATTTAATAGGAATTTAGGTTTTAACCAACATATTGGAACTATCTCAGTCCATGAGATTGTATGTCTATCTTGTTTTTTCCATGACAATCATGTATGTATCTTGCTTTTTATGTGAGTGGACAACTATGATATAAGAGAAATGTTGAATTTAAATATCATACTTTAATGTTGAGTTAAACATCCATTAAACTGATTTTTACTCATCTTTAAGTCTCTTAAGTCCATTAGTTTATTGTTAAATAAACAAATATCTCATGGGAATTTAGTGAAGGGAAGCTCAAATAAGAAAAATGAAGATGAAAATACATTTGTGATATTTCAAAAGACAGATGTGGCACAAGTATAAAGCAAATTTTGCTCTTTGGAATACTTATATAGTTTTTGTAAAACAAAATACCTGATATAGATGGCTTTACCTTTATTGGCAAAAATCTTTTTCCAGAACATTATACCTACTGATCAGATCTAGCTCTCCACAAATATCCTCAACAGAATTCTCATGCAGCTCCCTGTCACAAACATTCAGAACATGTCCTCATCTGTGAAAAGTATAGATCATTTAATTCATTGTAGACTCATCACTTTATTTACTGTATTTTTATTGGTTGAATAGTTCTGAAAAATACAATTTCTTCTATGAATGGAGACAAAAATTTTTTTTTTATCAAGTTTGGAGAGGCATCTGGCAATGCCAAACCATAGCATAAGACCAGCAACTGTGTGCTGAGGGTACAGTGAGGGTGAGAGTGATGAGGGTAGGGGACAAGGCATCAATGAGTGCCTGCCTCTTTACTAAATAAGTAAATGAAGAGGGTCTCAGGACTTTATAATTTAACAGCTTTGTACTGGGAGGCTGGGGTCCATTTGTGGTGGGGGCAAATAGGCTGGGCTGGAAAAAGAGATGGGTCAGAAAAATTTGAAACTTCTATTTCCCATGATCTATGCATAGCTTTCCTCAGCAGTATATGCTCCCAGAGACCTCATTTAGTGGGAAGAGAAAATTAATGTCAGTATAATCTTATGAAGAAGTGTTGCTAGCAGCACTTTGTTACAAAGGCCAGTTTCTTTTAAAGTTCACCATGTATATATTGTGCCAGTACCCATGAGGAAACTCTTAATTCCAACATGCGTCCCTAGTGCAAATTAATATCTTCATTCTTGCCATTGCCTGTCTATTTCTGGAAGCAAGTTATTCATTGTCCACATCTTTGAGGATTCTCTGTCTAATCATGTACAGTTAAGATGTATGAAACCTTTCAATTTGTTCCCTCTTTGCCATGGTGAAAGGTACTGAAAATCCTGACACTAACCACTTAGCCAGAGGCTACACAGCAAGCACCTTCAAGTAAAACTTAGATGAATGAAGGAACTGACATAACATTGTCATTGCAATTCTGCTGCTCTGCCAACTGTACTTCAAAACAGACATGTCATCTGTTATCCTTTGATGGTCTTTTTTTTTTCAGTTTTATTCCTGCAGGTTGGAATAAAGCTCATATCTAAGACAAAAAAACAATAGGGCATATTAATAGTTCAATGGCCATTGTCAGTCATAGTGAATACCTATTATTGCTCTGCAAGGTGGTGATTAAATCTGAAAAGTTACCAGACTCTCTGTTCCAATTTAAAAGTATAAATCAACAGCTCTATTTTAAAATTTTAGGGGAGGAAATTAAGGTGTCATTATCTCAGGTATAGAAAGTAGATTCATTTAAATCAAGCTGATGAGTAATATTAATACTTATGATTTCTCTAATGTTGCCAGGAATATTATATAAAAATAGAACATAGAGTAAAAGGAGACACATTATAATTAAAATTTACTAACTTAAAATAATCCTTAATAATATAGGCAATATATTAATTACAGAAAAGAGTGTAAATCCTGGAGACAAACTGCCTGTCCTCAAGTACATGTGATAATATTTAATCGCAATGAAATCTTTGGCAGGTAATTTCAACTTTCTATGCCTCAGTTTCCTCATATATTTATTAAGTAATACCAAACTCATAGGGTTTTTTAATATCTGAGTTAATACATGTAAAGTGTACATCATACTACCTAACATTTCTAGGGATTCATCATTACAGGTATACTATCATGAAGTTAAAGCAATCAGTCAATCACCATCACTTCCGTCATGTATTTTTCTTAATTGGCATAATTCTTATGAACTTTATAAAACAGAAGAAAGTATATTCTTGATCTGAAAATAATGTTATTGTGGATTAATAAATAAAATTAAATCCAAATTAGACTGAGGCAGCTTCCATAAAAAATGTGCTAACATTAAAAAACAAATTATCATAAAAATCTCATTGTAAATGCTGCTTTTCAAAAATTAGAATCATTCATAATGAAATGACAATCTAGGTGGATATTAATTAATATTCTTGTTACATATACTGAAGGTAATTACTGGGGGTACGTTAAATGAAATACTGAAATAAAGAAGATGAATTTGACAACTGGAATTCAAAAAGTGCAGGCTCCAACCATTTATAATTATGATAATTTTGTATGTCAGAAACTGTAGTTACGGTTCTTATAGTAACTAAGATAGACCCTACTGGATTACACTCCTGCAGACACTCTGGTAATAAGGCCTGGAACTAATACAAAAACAACTACTTGAATGCACTGGAGAGTAGAAAGAAGCAGATAGACTCTTGTGGGGACTGCATACTCAAAGGAGGAAAGAAGGAAGCTGAATGAAGCAATTTCTAATATTTGTGATTTTAAACTTGGGACTAAAGTGTTGAGTATGTGCCATCAGCAGGGCACCAGAGGAAAAAAATGGTGAACCAGGCATTTTAAGCTAGGTACTGTAGCCAATGAACAGAGTAGAGAATGCCGGAAGGGAAAGAGCCAGAGAAGAAAGTACATTCTACTTACCCATTCCCTGAATCTTCAAACAAGCATATGAAAAACAGAAACAAAAAAACTCAGCTGAAAAAAAAAGATCTGAACTAAGACTGGAGTTGCTGCCCAAGAAACAGAGTTTGAAATTAAATCCTAGCCAAGATACTTAATTGACTACTAAAACAAAGGAAACACCTATCAGAGAAAAACAATGGAATCTAAAATCCCACAAGTTTACAGTAAGAATGGCCAGAATGTAATTCAAAATTACCAGAGAGATGAAAAACTAAGAAAATGGTACATATTCTTAAGAGAAAAAATAATCAACCAAATCTGACCCAAAGATGATCTCTTATTGTAAATAGAATGAGGTTAAAGTAGCTATTGTAAATGCCTTCAATAAAGTAAAACGAATGCTTTCACAGAATGAAAAAGCAAGAATTCTTAGCAGAAAAAGAAGTTTCAATAGAACGATAAGAAGGTTTGAGGTGTGATCAGCATGGCAGAGGAGGAATACCCTGAGCCCACCTCCTCACATGGGCACAGCAAAATTACAACTATTTATACAGCAATTGCTTATGAGAATGACCTTAAGACTGCCAGAGGACTTCCCTGGTAGTCCAGTGGTTAAGACTCCATGCATCCAATGCAGAGGGTGTGGTTCAGTCCCTGGTCAGGGAACTAAGATCCCACATGCCATGTGGTGCTGCCAAAAACCAAAACAAAACAAAAACAAAGACTGCCAGAAAATAGTTTACACAACTAAAGATATATAAAGAAGGAAAAAAAAAGAGGATTAGGAGGGCTAAAGGTACAGCATAGTCAGGACCCTGACTTGTTGAAAAGACAAGGTCCTATATAATACCAATGAACAAGTGGAATTTGAAATAAAAAACACAATACCATTTAAATTAGCACACCCCCAAAATGAAAATGAAATAGTTATAAATATAACAACTACTGTGTGAGTGTGTGTGTGTGTATGTGTGTGTGTGAGTGTGTGTGTATGAGAGATTTATATGAGGAAAACTAAAAAACACTCATGAATGAAATCAAAGAACTGTATAAATGAAGAGTCATTCCAAGTTCATGAATAGGAAAACTCAATACAGTCAAGATGTCAGTTCTTCACAACTTGATCTACAGATTCAGAGCAATCCCAGTCAAAATCTCAGCAATTTATTTTGTGGATATCAACAAACTGATTCTAAAGCTTATAAGGAGAGACAAAAGACCCATAATGGCCAATAGAGTAATGAAGGAGAAGAATGAAGTTGGAGAACTAACAATTAGTGATGTCAAGACTTGTATAAATCTACAGTTATATAAATTTACAATGATCAAGACAGTGTGTTATTGATGAGGGAATAGACAAACAGATCAGTGGAAAAGAATCAAGAGCCTAGAAATAGATCCATATAAATTTAGTCAATTGATCATTGATAAAGGAGCAAATTCAACATTATGGAGCAAAAATTGTCTTTTCAGCAAGTCATGCTGGAACACCGTATATCCACATGCAAAAAAGTGAGTCTAGACACGGACCCTATATGCAGAACAAATATTAACTCAAAATGGATCACACACCTAAATGTAAAATGCAAAAGCAAAAATGTCTAGATGACCTCGGATTTGGCAATGATGTCTAAGAAAAAACACCAAAGGCATGATCCATGAATTAAATAATTGATAAGCTGGACTTCACTAAAATTAAAAATTCATGAGAGGTGGAGAGTAGAGATGCAGAATATTTGAAATGAATTTGAAACTAGGAGATCAGCAACTTAAAACAATCATGTATATATATATAGACTGCTATATCAAATCCTCATGGTAATTGCAAACCAAAAATCTAAAATAGATATACACACAAAAAAGAACCCAAGCACAAGACTAAAGTCATCAAATCACAAGAAAAAAGAACAAAAGAAGAAAGGAAGAAAAATGACCTACAAAAACAAAAACAAAACAATTAACAAAATGGCAACAGAAACATGCATATTGATAATTACCTTAAATGTAGATGGATTAAATGCTCCAACCAAAAGACACAAACTAGCACTGGCTGAATGGATACAAAAACAAGACTCATGTATATGTTGTCTACAAGAGACCCATTTCAAGCCTAGGGACACATACAGGCTGAAAGTGAGGAGATGGAAAAAGGTATTCCATGCAAATGGAATTCAAAAGAAATCTGGA
Source organism: Monodon monoceros (assembly GCF_005190385.1). NCBI lineage: Eukaryota > Metazoa > Chordata > Mammalia > Artiodactyla > Monodontidae > Monodon > Monodon monoceros. The sequence continues at coordinate 68,692,467 of NW_021703768.1, forward strand.
GTAGCAATACTCACACCTGACAAAATAGACTTTAAAATAAAGACTGTTACAAGAGACAAAGAAGGATACTACAAACTGATCAAGGGATCAATCCAAGAAGAAAATATAACAATTGTAAATATATGCACCGATCATAGGAGCATCTCAATATATAAGGCAAATGTTAACAGATATAAATGGAGAAATTGACAGTAACAAAATAATTGTGGGGGACTTTAACACCCTACTTACATCAATGGACAGATCATCCAGACAGAAAATCAATAAGGAAACACAGGCCTTAAATGACACATTAGACCAGATGGTCTTAATTGGTACTTAAACATCATTAATTCCTAAATCAGCAAAATATATATTCTTTTCCAATACACTTGGAACATTCTCTGGGATATATCACATTCTGTGCCACAAAGCAAGCCTTGGTAAATTTAAGAAAATTGAAATCATATCAAGCGTCTTTTCTGACCACAATAATATGAGATTAGAAATGGACTATAAGAAAAAAACTGTAAAAACACAAACACATGGAGGGTAAACAATGTGCTACAATGGATTATTGAAGGAATCAAAGAGGAAATCAATCAATACATAGATATGAATGAAAATGAAAACACAATGACCCAAAATCTATGGGACACAGCAAAAGCAGTTCTAAGAGGGAAGGTTATAGCAATACAGTAAGTCCCCTACATACAAACCTTCAGGTTGCAAAACTTTTAAAGATGAGAACACGCATTCCATCAACATCAGGCATAAGTGAAATTGCAGCTTGCCCTCCATTTCCTATGGCTGATGATCCTTCAGCTCTACTATCTCCCACCTCCTACAAACAGTAACCCTTCTTGCCTGTACATTCAATGCCAACCCCTGTATGCCAGCTGTTGTACTGTACTACTGTACTTTTGAAGGTACTATGCTGTAAATATATATATATATATATATTTGGCCATGCTGTGCAGCATGTGGCATCTTAGTTCCCTGACCAGGGATCAAATCTATTATCCCTGCATTTGGAATGCGGAGTCTTAACCACTGTATCGCCAGGGAAGTCCCCAAAATATTTTCTTTATTTTTTGTGTTTGTTTATTTTTTTATGCATTATTTGTGTGAAAAGTATTATAAACCCAGTACAGTACTATATAGTCAATTGTGTTAGTTGGGTACCTAGGCTAAATTTATTGGACTTACGAACAAATTGGACTTAATGAACATGCTCTTGGAACAGAACTTGTTCATATGTAGGGGACTTACTGTACAAGCTTACCTCAGGAAACAAGAAAAATAAAAAACTAACATTACAGCTAAAGAGAAAGAAGAACAAACAAAATCCAAAGTTACTAGAAGGAAAGAAATCTTAAAGATCAGAGCAAAAATCAATGAAATAGAGATGAAAAAAACTTAGGAAAGATCATCAAAACTAAAAACTAGTTCTTTGAAAAGATAAACAAAATAAATAAACATTTAGCCAGACTCATCAGGAAAAAAAGGGAGAGGACCCAAATCAATATAATTAGAAATGAAAACAGAGAAGTTACAACTGATACCACAGAAATACAAAGGCCTATAAGAGACTACTACAAGCACCTATATATGCCAATAAAATGGACAACCTAGAATAAATGGACAAATTATTAGAAAGGCACAATCACTCAAGACTGAACAAGGAAGAAATAGAAAATATGAACAGATGAATTACAAGTACTGAAATTGAATCTGTGATTAAAAAACTCCCAATGAACAAAAATCCAGGACCAGATGGCTTCACAGGAGAATTCTATCAAACATTTAGGGAAGAGTTAACACCTATCCTTCTGAAACTATTCCAAAAAATTGCAGAGGAAGGAATACTTCCAAACTCATTCTATGAGGCCATCAACAACCTGATACCAAAACCATACAAAAATACCACCAAGAAAAAAAAAAGAAAGAAAGGAAAGAAAATTTACAGGCCAACATCACTGATGAACATAGATGCAAAAATCTTCAACAGAATACTAACAACGAAATCCAACAGTACATTAAAAGGATCATACACCATGATCAAGTGGGATTTATCCCAGGGATACAAGGATTTTCAATATCTGCAAATCAGTCAGTGAGATACACACATTAACAGATTGAAGAATAAGATCCATATGATCATCTCAATAAATGCAGAAAAATATTTTGATAAAATTCAACATCCATTTATGATAAAAACTGTCTATAAAGTGAGCATAGAGGGAACCTACCTCAATGTAATAAAGGCCATATATGACACACCCAGAGCTAATATCATACTCAATGGTGAAAAGCTGAAAGCATTTCTTCTAAGATCATGAATAAGGCAAGGATGTCCATTCTCACCACTTTTATGTCACATAGTTTTGGAAGTCCTAGCCACAGCAATCTGAAAATAAAAAGAAATAAAAGGAATCCAAATAGGGAAAGAAGAAGTAAAACTGTCACTGTTTGTAGATTTGCAGATGACATGATACTATACATAGAAAATCCTAAAGAAGTTACCTGAAACTACTAGAGCTTATTGAATTCAGTAAAGTTGCAGGACACAAAATTAATACACAGAAATCTGTTGCATTTCTATGCACTAACAACAAAAGATCAGAAGGACAAATTAAGGAAATAATTCCATTTGTCATTGCATCAAAAAGAATAAAATACCTAGGAATAAACCTACCTAAGGAAACAAAAGACCTGTACTCTGAAGGCTATAAGACACTGATGAAAGAAATAAAAGATGACACAACTGATGGAAAGATATACCATGTTCTTGGATTGGAAAAATCAGTAGTGTCAAAATGATGATACTACCCAAGGAAAACTACAGATTCAATGAAAATCCTATCAAATTACTAATGACATTTTTCACAGAACTAGAACAAAAATTTTTTTAACTTGTATAGAAATAGAAAAGACCCAGAATAGCCAAAGCAATCTTGACAAAGAAAAAAGGAACTGGAGAAATCGGGCTCCCTGACTTCAGACTATACTACAAAGCCACAGTAATCAGAACAGTATGGTACTTGCACAAAAACAGAAATATAGGTCAATAGAACAGGATAGAAAGTCTAGAAATACACCCATGCATCTATGGTCAAGTAATCTACCACAAAGTAGGCAAAAATATACAATGGAGAAAAGACAGTCTCTTCAATAAGTGGTGCTGGGAAAACTGGACAGCTACATTAAAAGAACGAAATTAGAACATTATCTAACACCTATACAAAAATAAATAAAATAAAAATCTTCAAAATGGCTTAAAGACCTAAATGTAAGACTGGATACTATAAAACTCCTTGAGGAAAATGTAGGCAGGACACTCTTTGACATAAATTGCAGCAATATCATTTTGGATCTCTCCTAGCATAATTGAAATAAAAACAAAAGTAAACTAATAGGGTGTAATTAAACTTAAATTTTTTTACACAGCAAAGGAAACCATTAAAAAAAAAAAAAAAGACAACCCAGAATGGGAGAAAATATTTGCAAAGGAATCAACTGACAAGGGATTAATCTACAAAATATACAAACAGCTTATATGGCTCAATATAAAAAAAAACAACCTAATCAAAAAAGATTGATTATAAAGAAGATCTAAATACACATTTCTCTAAAGAAGACATACAGATGGCCAAAAAGCACATGAAAAGATGCTCAACATTGCTAATTATTAGAGAAATGTAAATCAAAACTACAATGAGGTATCACCACACACCAGTCAGAATGGCCATTATTAAAAAGTGTACACATAAGTGTTGGAGAGGATGTGAGAAAAAGGAACCCTTCTACACTGTTGGTGGGAATGTAAATTGGGACAGACAATAAGGAGAATAGTACGGAAGTTCTTTAAAAAACTAAAAATAGAGCTACCATATGATCCTGCAATCCCACTCCTGGACATATATCTGGAGGAAACCATAATTCAAAAAGATGTCTTCACCCCAATGTTCATAGCAGCACTATTTACAATAGCCAAGACATGGAAGCAACCAAAGTGTCCATCGACAGATGAATGAATAAAGAAGATGTGGTATATATTCAGAATGGGATATTCCTCAGTCATAAAAAAGAATGAAATAGTGCCATTAGCAGCAACATGGGTGGACCTAGAGATTATCATACTAAGCAAAGTAAGTCAGAAAGAGAAAGACAAATGTCATATGATATTGCTTATATGTGGAATCTAAAAAATTATACAAATAAACTTATTTTCAAAACAGAAATAGACTCACAGACATAGAACACAAATTTATCATTACCTAAGGGGAAATAGGGGGGAAGGATAAATTAGGAGTGTGAGATATATATAAAATAGATATATACAAAATAGATAACCAACAAGAATATACTGTATAGCACAGGAAATTATACTCAATATCTTGTAACAACCTATAATGGAAGGGAATGTAAAAAAAGAATATATATATATATAATATATAAATATACACAACTGCATGACTGTTGTACTCCTGAAACTAACACAACATTGTAAATCAACTATATTTCAATAAATATTTTATAAATACTAATAGAAAAAAGAAAGTAAAAAAAAAACTTTGCTCTGCAAAAGTCAGTGACAATGAGACTTGACAATGTCAAGAGAACAAGAAGACAGGCCACTAACTGGGAGAAAATATTTGCAAATCATATCTGATGAAGGACTCTTATTCAAAATATTCAGTAATAGGAAAACAAACAACATGATTGAGAAATAAGTCAAAAACCTTAACAGCCATCTCATCAAAAAAGATAAGCAGATGCCAAATAAGTATAAGAAAAAATGCTCCACATCATGTGTCACCAGGGAAATGCAAATCAAAACAATGAGATACTAGTACAAAACTATTATAATGCCCCAAATTCAAGTACTGATGACACTAAATGCTGGCAAGAAAGTGAGCAACAGAAACTTATTCATTGCTGGTGGGATTGCAAAATAGTACAGCCACTTTGGAAGACTATTTGGCAGTTTCATAAAAAACTGAACACATTCTTACCATATGATTCAGCAATCTTACTCCCTGGTATTTACTCAAAGGAGTTGAAAACTTACATCTACACAAAAGCCTGCACATGAATATTTATGGTAGATTTATTCATAGCTGCAAAAACTTGGAAGCACCAAAGATGTCCTTCAGTAAATGAATATATAAATAAACTGTGTATATTCAGAAAATGTGATAATATTCTGGAATGAAAGGAAATGAGCAACCAAGCCATGAAAAGACATGGAAGAACCTTAAATTCATATAACTAAGTAAAAGAAGCCAACCTGGAAAGACTACATACTATATTTTTCCAATTATATGACATTCTAGAAAAATATAGTATGTAGTCTTTCCAGGTTGGCTTCTTTTACTTAGTAATATGAATTACTAAGACAAAACTATGGAGACTGTAAAATGATCAGTGGTTGTCAGGTGTTGGGGGAAAGAGATGAAAATGTGGAGCACAGAGGATTTTTAGGGCAGTGAAAATATTCTGTATGATACTACAATTATAGTTACCTGTCATTATACATTTATCCACACCTATAGAACATACAACACCTATAGAATTGTATGATACTACAATTATAATTACATGTCATTATACATTTATCCAAACCTATAGAATGTACAACCTATAGAATGTACAACACTGAGAGTGAAACTTAGTGTAATCTATGGACTTTGGGTGATGATGATGTGTCAATGTAGATTCATCAGTTCTAACACACATACCATTCTGGTGGGACATGCTGATAATGAGGAAAGCTATACCTTTGTAAAGGCAGAGGGTATATGGGAAATCTATATATCATCCCCTCAATTATGCTGTGAAATTTAAACTGTTCTGAAAACAAGTAGCCTTTAAAAAACTTACAGGAAACATAATTAATGTGAAATACAGAATGCCAACATTTGTATCTGTGTACAACCAATTACAATTTTAAGAAACACTTTTATGTAAATAGTGTCATGGGGGAAAAATGAATAGGGGTCAAAGTAGAGGGATGGATTGCCAGTTTACTTCTGATGAGGTATCACCACAATTTTGTTTCTATTTTTTGAATTTATTATTAAATGTTTCAGTAAGAAAATTTTCAAAGAATAAAAGGCTAATATCTATGTAAATATCACCCAGTTTAAGACATGAAACTTGTATATCTCCTTCATTAACCAACATTATCAATTTGATATTTATTTCTATTTATTAGATATATATTTTTACTAGGCAATATAAAATATTTTTGTATGTGTTTAAACTATTTTTTATCTGAGAACTTTACTGATGTTGATATGTGTAGTCCTAAATCATTCATTTTCATTTTCATATAATATTCTACCATATGAATGTAGCACCACTAAGTTAGTAATTATGAGTAATTATGTAATATATGTTTTTATATTATAAACCATGTTGGTATAAACAAGATTCTTAATCTTGTCCCTTTGAGACAAGCATTTATGTGATGTTTCTCTATAAGTAAATTTGTTTAATGTAGGATAGGCACATCTTCAAATTACCTGCTCTTCAAAGTGTTTACACTAATTTAATTACTATCATTATGTATAAGAGTTATTGTTTAACCTTCTTAACATTCTTCAGATAAATGCAAATCAAAACCACAATGAAGTATCACCTCACAACTGTCAGAATGGCTGTCATCAAGAAGACCACAAATAACAAATATTGGCAAGGATGTGAAGAAAAGGTAACCTTCGTACACTGTTGGTGGGAATGTAAATTGGTGCAGGTACTGTGGAAAACAGTATGGAAGTTTCTCAAAAAATTGAAAATAGAACTACAATATGACCCAGCAATTCCAATCCTGGGTATATATCCAAAAAAACCCAAAACCCAACAAAACAGTAATTCTAAAAGATACATGCACTTCAATGTTCATGGCAGCATTATTTACAATTGTCAAGATATGGAAGCAACCTAAATGTGTGTATGTGTGTGTGTGTATAAATATATATATATATATATATATATATATAGAGAGAGAGAGAGAGAGAGAGAGAGAGAGGCAAGCTGTTTTAGATAACTATGAATTACTTACACAAATGAAATCAACTTTTGAAAAGATGCAAAGGCAACATGAACTTAACGAGAGCTGTGGTACGAGTGCCCTACAGGCAAGACTGAAAGTAGCTGCACATGAAACTGAGGAAGAATCTGATAATATTGAAGAAGATTTCTTGGAGGGAAAAACTGATATAGATGATTTTCTCAGTAGCTTCATGGAAAAGAGAACATTTTGCCACTGTAGAAGAGCCAAGGAAGAGAAATTTCAACAAGTGATAGCAATGCACAGCCAACTTCATGCTCCACTATAGATTTTCCTGAAATCATGAATTGTCAAGAGAGGAATGGAACACAAAACTAAGCACATTTATATATATGATTTGCAAATTGGCATTTCATTACAGTGGCTGAATACATAGATATACTATATAGATTGTATACAGAAATGAGACTGATTTGTACAGATTAGAATCATTGCTCTGATCTTTGCTTTGAGAAATTTTTCTGCACTATTTGCACTAAAAATGTTTATTTATTGTTGATAAATCCTATCATATTTAGTTCCACTGCTGTTCCTCTCTTACTATTGATTAAATACCTATGCATGTAGTTTTAGCTAGTTTCAATATTTTATAAAATTACTCCATTTAAATTTGTAATTTTAATTTGAAACTGCCACATTGCTTTAACAAGAATGGTTTAGATTTTTTCCTCTCAACCTTTTTTTGAAAAATTACCATTTCAACTGCAGAAAAAGTCTTATTCCTCCTGTTTCTTTCTAGATGATAAAATTTTCAAAAATAATTTGTTTTTAAATATTCAGTGTATATACATATATATATATACATATACATATACACACACATATACATACAATGGAATATTACTCAGCCATAAAAAACACAAAATTTTGCCATTTGCAGCAACGTGGTTGGACGTGGAGGGCATTATGCTAAGTGAAATATATCAGACAGAGAAGGCAAATATTGTATGATATCACGCACATGTCAAATCTAAAAAATACAGCAAACTAGTGAATGTAACAAAAAAAGAAGCCGACTCATAGATATAGAGAGCAAATTAGTAGTTACCAGTGGAGGGGGGGCAATATAGTGGTAGGGGAATGGGAGGTACAAACTACTGGGTGTAAGATAGGCTACAAGAGGTAATGTACTATGCAGGGAATAGAGCCAATATATTATGATAACTAACTGGAGTGTAACCTTTAAAAAACTGTATAAAATTTTTAAAAATAAATTTTAAAAAGTTATTTTTTAACATTATTAATACAATGTAATGTCAGATTTTATATTCATTCAGATAAAATGGATGAAATATCTCATTAATGTTTTACTTTGTAATTTAAAATACTAGGTAGGTTAACATTTTAAACTATATAGTCAGCCCTCCATATCCATGGATGTGAAACACATGGATAAGGAGGACCAACTGTTGTACTTCACCATTTTCTATAAGGGACTTGAGCATCTGTGGGTTTTGGTATCCATGGGGGCTCCTGGAACCAATCCCCAAGGATAACTAGGGAAGTGTGTATATATTTATTTATCATTTTGTCATCCTATTGTGTAATGTTTTTGTTTATATCTATTCCACTTTTTCTTTGCCATTTTTAAAAGATTTGTAAGACTTTCTGATTTTTTTGGTTGGTATTCTTTATTGCATACACATACTTCAAATATTTTTCTGTGTTTATGGCTTGTATTTCCTGATATACTTAATTAAATCTACAAATGAGATTTTTTTAATGCAGCTGAATTAATCTTTCCCCTTATTTCTTGTTTAAGAACTCCCTCCCTATCTTGACGTTTAATATATTTTTAGGGCAGTCAAGAGAGCACAATGAGGCACACAGTCACACCTTTTCCTTATCCCTTGATAGGCAATAATTAATGCATGTTGGGCTTGGATGTAATCACTAGGCTCAACACACTGCTTTCATTGATTTTCCAATAAGGCTTAAAGCTATGAAGAAGAAACTTATTCCGCACCCCCCTCCCCATGCAGTGGTTAATTTAATTTTCTCCCCTACTGAACCAAATTATTTATTTGCTAGCACAGTCTTTACTTATCACCTCTTCATGGCTCCATCTACTGCCAATGCAATCACAGATCATAACAATTAACAGCTGTTTCGTGGTATTTCTAGTTATTGTTTTTGCCTAGGAACAAATTTCTTTTAAATTTCAAAAATAATGTTTTTGTTTTTTAATAAAGCCACCTCTTATAATGCCATTTTTAAGAGTTAAGCCTGAAATTGTGACAAATTCATAGAAACTTGCAGTACATATTTATATACTTTTTAATCAATATTAAATATTTCCAAATGTCTTATAACTCAAAATGCAAATATGCATTTGTTATTTGCTGTTATGCCTGTAATATTGACCCACATTTCTGAAACTCCACTATACAAATTGTTTCTTTTTGTTGTTTCTTATGTTATTCTCAACTACTGAGTACCTTAAGTAACATATATTCTTGTCCTTCATTGTTCTGCATTAGTTCTTTGTTGATCGATCTTTATTAGCATGGAATTCTAACATGATGTTCAGATCTTCACCTAGAAAAATCTACCTTAATGCTTTCACTGAACAAACTTTTAAATTATTTGTGGAATTCTCCTTCACATTAAGCAAAAAATATTTTATCTATAAGAGAGGAGATTCTTGAAAAAGTTCACAGAAGTACAGATCCACACCCTCTTAATTTTCTTTATATTTAACTTCTTGTTAAGGTTATATAGCTTAACATTGATGAAAATAGGGAATTCTTTCCTTATATAAAGGCAGTTCAATAAAACACCTAAAGGACTATCAGTGTAAATCCAGATGAAATTAAGGTTCATTCTTTAAATAATGATATAATAATTCATTCAAATAACTGATTAATGCATATCAGACAAAATTCTGGCCATTCATGCCCAGCCCTTTGTGATTAGTGTTAAATATGGTTGCATTTACGTGATTAAAACATTGCGTTGAAATATTGTGTTGTTTGAAAGAACTGCGTAAGACTTAAAACATCTCACAGATGGATTTAATGTTTAGCATAGCACAGAAATGCTTGGGTCATGTGGCATATATGTATACAACAGTAGGTGTACACCCTACTATAGATTCAGCGTTATACAGAAAAAAGAAAAAGAGTAACATGTAAGATTATTTTGTAGCCTTAAAAGACACTGATGTTGAATCTGGAAATTTTTTTCAAGAGAATATAGCAAAGAAATATAGTGTTTTTTCTGCCCTTTTCTCCCTTATTTGTCATTCACTCAACATTTATTGAATAGCAAAGGTTAAAGGTTAAAATAAGTATGCTAATATTCATGAGAGACATTAGCATCCATTTGGAAGGAATCATACTGAATCAACCAAATAAATGTCATCATTGACGGAGTGTTAATTTGTCATTCAAAGGGTGGAATAGAATGTATTAACACAATTTACTTTGTGTCATTACCTATGCTATTGTTGACTGCAAGACTTAAGAAAACAGAACGTTGTTATGATTCTTGGATTATAGGCTAAGTCACCTGATAGCGGATGATATGACATTAATGAGGCAGAGAACACTGTAACTATAACAGAATTGGGTGGTTCAATCCATTTCTTAGAAGTGTGTGTGTGTGTGTGTAATTAGAAATGTTAAGCAAGACATTGAAAATATGAGCCTCAAATTCAATGGAGACTCTGGGCTGGATATATACATTAGGAGGTCCATTTGCATATGCATAATAGTTAAAGCCACTTGAAATTATATAGGAGAAAATAGAAGTAGCAGACTTGGTAGCACTCCAGCATTTTATAGTTGGATAGAGGATAAAGACACAACAAAAAGCCTGAATGAGTGCTTCCAGCGCTATTGTAGATGCCAGTAGAGGAGAGTATTTCCAAAAGGAAAAAATATTTAGATGTTAATTAAATTGAGAACAGAGAAGTGATCATGCATTTTTGAAACAGTAAATTGTGGAAGACATTGGCAGATACCGTTTTATTGGAATGGTGTGAATGTAAGTCAGACTTTTGTAAAGGTGAAGATAACAAGGACAACAACAAAAAGGGGGGGAATAGAGGAAAATGGTATTTTTGAGATAGAAAAACAAGGCATTTGTTTGCACATAGATATGAAAACATGAAGAGGAGGGATTGATACAAACCAATGAAAACCTATTATGTAGAAATAATTTAAATATAGTACACATACAGAAAAGTGGACATAGCATGACCATGCAGATGTATCACCGAATTTTTACTAGCTGAGCAGAACTATGTGACTAACATTTAGATCAATAAAAGAACATTACAAGCATGCCAAAAGATACTTTCATTTTCCCATTTCTTTATCCCTTTTACCCAGGTTAACCAAATATTCTGATGTACAGTGGCATATTTTATTTTTTTGTTATGCTATATAATATTCCATCATTTGAATATACCATGACTTATATATCCATTTAACTCTTGATATGATTTTGTTTGTATCCAGTTTGTGGTTATTATGAATAGTATAGTCATATGACAAAAATATATAATTTCTAAAATTAAAAACAGTTTAAAATAATTCAAAATTATGAAGTAGAGTCAAATATAGAAAAATATTTGCAAAACTTCCCAGAAAACTCCTAAAACATTGTTCAGAAAATTTGTAGGATGAAAGTCTCAATATTATTAAGATACCATTTCTTCCCCAAATTGACCTATATGTCTAATGCAATACTAATCAAATCTCAGCATTCTTTTTTCTAAAGAAATTCACAAGCTTATTTAAACATTTATTTTTACTACAAATTGTGCTTGGTTATTTCCTTTTAGGAGATGAGAAAGAAGAGCACTATTGATTAGTTTGTGAATTACAAATACTGTGATAAAGGAGAAAAAATACTCTTAGGTTTTATAGGAAGACCTGGCTACAAGGGTATTTCAATTCCTCATTTTAGTTAGGACTTGATCCTCCTTCAGTTTGGATATTTCTATATTTTAAATTATAGTTTGCCCCTAAAGTAAGTCTTAGATATTAATGAGTCAGTGATAATTATATTCCACTTCTGATGCAATAATCTTGGAGGAAATGAAACAATGCAAATCATTCAATTCAAAAACAATAAGAAGACATAACACTTGTCATGTGCTGGCACTGTTGTAATTAGTGAAGTCCTTCCAATTCTATAAAACACACTGAAATTCAAAATGATATCTTTGACCTTCCCTGGTGTAAGAACTTAGATGGTTAACAACTACAGGAAATTTACAACCAATGAGTATACTAACAGAACTTTTGTTGTCAGTTACATATATTCCAAAGGAGAATGCCCTTATGTCCTATGAATACACATATCATGCCAAGAGTGGGATGATTGAAGGATGTTATCGTTGGTGCTGCTTCTTCCTTTGTCCTTAACTGTCCAATACTTTTATTAAATGTTCCTATTTTGTATGTTGTTGAATACTGAGTTTGGCTGGGTCATGTAAGTAGTTTAGAGGAAATTGGGATATGACATTCTTTCCATGCTAACAATTCCTCTGATTTAAGAGAGGTCATATAAAACATTCAGTAATTAATGTAGTGTAGATAGTGTATATTGCAAACCGAATTGGAGAGATTTGTGCGTAAAATAGGTAACTAAAGCTAACATAACATAAAGATAACATTTAAAATTTGGATAAAATAATTAAGTCTAAACTAAGCATACTATTGGCTTCATTTTACAATATTTATTTGATCTTTGTTAGAAATATTTGAAGTTACTTAATTTGTAATACACAGTGGATCAGCAAAAAACACATGTGCCATTCTTTTATACCTATATATAAAAGGTTTATATTTCATTGAAATTGTTTCATTACAAATCATTAGTTTTCACAACTTATTCCCACAATAATAATGTTGACATAGTTCCTGATTTTAAAAAATGCTTAATAAAGTTTTAACATTAGACACTTTGAAGTTATGAAAGATACTTATCTATAAATAAACACAAGGGAAACTAAATTTCCCTTTTGCAATATTAACAAAAAGATTGGAAGAAACAGGGGTATTTTATCATTGTCATCACCAAGAAAAGGGTTAATTGCTGTCACGTTCTCTCTGTACTACCTTGTGGGGTACAAATTATATTTTTCTAACCTCAGGACCTTAATGAAAAACCAAGATTTGAGCTGGTATTAATCTGCAGTTGCCAGTGGCAGCCCTTCCATGGCAAAACACTGCAAAGTCAGCAATGAATTTCTGCAAAGAAGGGAACATACTTATCAGGAGACTACACCTGGTAAAGCGAAAATGCAAGGACAGTGTGCAAATCAAGACTGTGCTCAGAGAAAAGGCACACTGAAGGCCATTGCCTTTTTGTGTTTAAAAGTGAATCATAAGAGCCATATATTAACCACACATATACAGAGCCCTCAGAGACTACATTTAACCAGAAAAGCTCCTGGAAACTTCCTTGAAGTTCTATTAAACCTAAAAATATAATTAAAAATAGTACTATGAATACTGGACTTTTCAAATATTTTTTATTTTCTTAGATGTGAGTGGCAATATAATGATTTACTGGATGAAACCCTAAGTTTAATGTTTAGCTAGTGTGCATTACCTCCCCCTTAATAGTCATGAATCTCTTCTCCTTAGAAGCTTTCTTTATCCAACCCTATTCTTTCTCTTGATTGTTCAGTTTCACAAAACCTTCACCATTCCCCTGAATCTGGACTCTATAAAGCTCCATCTTTCTGCATTCATAGCTGGGATATCACATATATATTTTTCTCTGCTTACTGTGTGTCTGGACCTCATAGTTGACTGAGACTGCTGGACAGAACAATATCTCAGGATCACTGTAATCCCATGGAGCCATGCTCTCTGGTGTAACCACATATTTTAGTGTTTTTTTTTTTTTATTGGAGTATAGTTGATTTACAATGTTGTGTTAGTTTCAGGTGTATAGCAAGGTAAATCAGTTATACATATACATATATCCACTGTTTTTTATATTATTTTCCCATATAGGCCATTACAGAGTACTGTGTAGAGTTCCCTGTGCTATACAGTAGGTCCTTATTAGTTATCTATTTTATATACAGTATTGTGTATATGTGCAATTTAGTTTCTTCCTTTGTTTTTTCTCAAATATATCTAAGTCCAATCCTGATCACAATCTATTATTTCTGCACATAGGAGAATATTTTTTCTTTTGATATGCTATGGCAATTTTATTTAGATTTTGCTCTACTGTTTTCCATGAAAATGATTTTCAGTGTTATTATGACTTTAGATCATCACTTATTAGTAAACTTTTTCTGTATAAAATTAACCCTAAATTGTTCACTTACACTAGTCTTGATATTTCCACATGTATTTAAGAAATATTCCCAGAATTTAATTTTCTCTAACATATATTTCCTATAAAGCACTACTTAATTTTAGCTCCTCTTTGTGCATTTTGATTGATATTCATGGTAAAAGAGATCTAAATCTGTATAAACCTCATTTTAAGAGAGTATATAATTTGAGAGAATTCTTTTAAAAAAGGCTTTCCAGTAACCATATTTATGTCTTTTTTTAATTTTTAAAGGAAGTACAAACTTGATTTATTAGATTGAATAGGCCAAACAGGTAAATTTAATATTTTGCTAAATCAATTAATAATATTTTGCACAATTTCAGACTTCTTCAAATACCCCACCTTTTTAAAAAACTTCTCCCATCTTTAACTTTCTCTAGTTTTTCTAAACACCATGTGGTATAGTGATTGTTCCCATTATTGTCTTAATTTTTCTTATACCCTTTGAGGTACTTTCATACAGAAATCATGGTGTTTCCTTTCTTTATTGCTCTATTTGATTTTCCCTTCTAGGAACATTTTCTATGCTTCTGTTTATTCAGGTTATCTTTCACAATCTCTCAAAATGCTAACTTTTTTTGTTAATAGGATCATTACACTTTTCATGGTAAATGCATTTCAAAGGATTTTGTAGTTTATTATTACAAATGGGTGTTTTATTTCAAAACACCTAATTGGATGTGTGTGTGTGTGAGAGAGAAACAGACAGAGACAGAGAGCCAGAGAGAGAGAGAGAGGGAGAGAGAAAGAGAATTTTCTAATTCTTGTATCTCTAGTTTTTAAATTTATTTTTCCTAGTCCTCTTAATTTAAAATTTTTTTATTGTTGTTTCCTAATCTCCCAATTGTTTGTTGAACAATTTTCTTCAAATATTTCTTAACCTCCATTTGTTCCTTTATTGCCTCTGGAAATATTATCTTTAAAATTTGTGATCTCTTAAGGCTATCTTCCAGATTCTCATTTTTCATTTCTTAATATTTTTATTAAATAGATCTCTGTGTCCAAGCATTGGGATTAAGTTGGAATCTGAATTGCTCTCAACTTTACCATTTATATGCTGTGGTATCTTAGTAAAATCACTATAATTTAGGGAATGTATTCCTTCTTTAAAAAAAATCAGATATCAATACACACACAGAGGCTGTGAGAGTTAAAAGAGAAATATAAACAGGGGTTTGTAAGTTATCAATGAATTTGAAGTATTGTTTAACCAATACTGCAAAACTGAGAACATCAACACCAAATAGCTTTAAGGTTTATCTAGTATCAAAGGCCTAATAATGAAATCTATGAAGTATTACCTCAATATAATTTATATTGCTATATTGGGATTGAAATTCATGATAGCAATCAATGTGGAAAAAAATATTATACCCACTTTTTTCCAAAGTTGTAATTTACCTTTTGCAAGTTTTGCAGTGAACAGTTTTATCTTTTTCTTCTAAATTATGAGAGGCTTGTATACAAATTTACTCTATGAAGAATCAGTAACTTGAAGATTACATGATTGAAAGATTATTTTTATTTTTAATAATAGTATATGAATCTTGAATATATTTTTCAAAAATATATATGTATATAGATTAGTTCCTCAGGCTAAGGTTGGGATATTTCCTGCTGAAGGGTGTTGCGAGGTGGGGGGTTGGCTGGCATTTTTAAACAGCAGAAACCACTGTTATCTGGTCTGCCCAGGAGTGTTAAATGTTACACACTCTTCAGTCCATCTCCCTCTCACCACAGGAATTTCTGTATTCTGTAAAATTTATATTTGAAATCCAACAGAAAGTCCAAAATATTTATAGAAAAATGTAGAATCATGAGCAAACAAAATAAATGATATCACTGATAGGAAGTCTTAAACAGTCTTGCCATGACTTATATATTTCTTAGATAGCCTGATATGTTGGGCAAATTGAAGGGCCAAAAATAGATCATGTATGGGTTAGATCTAAATTATGTCAAACATGTAATAAGGAAAGTGACTGAATCGCATTGAGAAATCCTGGCTGGAGGGCAGATAAGGTAAAAATAGAATTTGCGTAAAATGTGGAACACTGTTTGATGCTGTAAAGATGAGATAAAGACTCAAGCCACTGCTTCATATTCATGGTCAGGGAGCTTTGTAAATTGTTTTGCTCCTTACCTTTTTGGCTCCCTCTAAATCTATGTTTCTGGAAGGTTAGTGGATGAGAGTGACTGTGATATTCTAGAGGAACTAAAGCATTTTGAGAATGATGTTAACAAAGTGGACTTTATACTGGGATTCACAATTAAAGAAGGTATGATCCTGTTTATAGGGAAATGAGCCATAGAAACATCACAGAAGCAGTGGCTTTTCAGAGATATATCTTGTCTGTATACCTTAGAATCTCACATGGCTTAATTTGAAAAGAAAACTTGATGAGCTGCATGGCAGCTCCTGCTGGGCTGGGCTTCTGGCTTGGTACAATCACCCATTCTTCCCCATTGGCTAAAATTCAGCCACTTCTCTAGAACCAGTTAAAGTTCTCACTGTTTAAGATTTTTTCTTAAATACTTTAACATATATTGATCATTTTATTCAGGACACTTAAAGCAGTTATTATTCTATTACCAGAATAATTTATTTCTGATTGAGTTATATGACATATACTGATGACTTACATTCTTGGCATTCATAAATAACATGAATTTACCATGAGTTTACCAGTCCACTTAAGCATCAAGAATGCTATACCCAAATTTTTTCACTAACAGTATAAAGCTCCAGAAACCAGACTCTAACTTGCTCCTATAGATCTACACAAAATAATCTTTGTTGAATGAATAAATTTATTAATTGCTATTAAATATAAGCACATGTAAATACACACACCTTGCATTTACCACTTTGATTATGGAATAGGAGAATTTGTCTCTTTGAATTATTAAGTAATATTCTAAGCCTCTGTACTTCTGGTAGTAATTTGTATACCTTGCTTTGATTTTTTTTTTTTTTTGGAGTCAAGGTATACTTTTTAATTTTTTTTCTTTACATCTTTATTGGAGTATAATTGCTTTACAATGGTGTGTTAGTTTCTGCTTTATAACAAAGTGAATCAGTTATACATATACATATGTTCCCATATCTCTTCCCTCTTGCGTCTCCCTCCCTCCCACCCTCCCTATCCCACCCCTCTAGGTGGTCACAAATCACCGAGCTGATCTCCCTGTGCTATGTGGCTGCTTCCCACTAGCTATCTATTTTACGTTTGGTAGTGTATATATGTCCATGCCACTCTCTCACTTTGTCCCAGCTTACCCTTCCCCCTC
Organism: Monodon monoceros; assembly: GCF_005190385.1. Classification (NCBI taxonomy): domain Eukaryota; kingdom Metazoa; phylum Chordata; class Mammalia; order Artiodactyla; family Monodontidae; genus Monodon; species Monodon monoceros. The sequence goes on from NW_021703768.1 coordinate 68,710,126, forward strand.
CCCATATGCTCACGTCCATGCTCTAGTAGGTCTGTGTCTTTATCCCTGTCTTACCCCTAGATTCTTCATGACCTTTTTTTTTTTCCTTAGATTCCATATATATATGTGTTAGCATACGGTATTTGTTTTTCTCTTTCTGACTTACTTCACTCTGTATGACAGACTCTAGGTCCATCCACCTCACTACAAATAGCTCAATTTCGTTTCTTTTTATGGCTGAGTAATATTCCATTGTATATATGTGCCACATCTTCTTTATCCATTCATCTGGTATAGTGGTGAGCATTTCTTCCAGCTCATTTTTAACTGTCTGGCCTCAGTTTCTCCATCTTCAATGAGGATAATGCTACAAGGATTGATATACGTAAAGGGCTACTGACAGTGTATGGCATTTAGATAAATATTACTTCTATCAATAACACTGAACTCCAAGGAAGTTAAATGCCATCTCCAATTTCACAAAACTGAGGTTCAAATCCAAGTATTATAATGGTAGCGCAGTATGTTTGGAACCACTTTCTCAAACATATATTTAAATAATATGCTTTCTACTTTAGAAGTCTAATATCACTGTTTAATGTTGTCTAAGTCAGGGTCTTAAAAATCAATTTAATACAATACAATAATTATTAACTGAAGATACATTTCTTTAGGAGATGGCTCTTCTCCTGAAAAAGCTTTCCAGTTAATCTAACAAAAATATTTTATAATACATCCTAACTTTTGACACTTTGACACTGCAAGTATAGTTGGTGTAAATTTGTTAAAAATGTTAAATGATATTATCTATCATTGAAACCTCTTTCCTTTCTCATTTATATTGTAGTATACATTGTAATAACTTTGACTTTCTTTTTTCCTACTGAGGTTTTAGTTCCAGATATCTGAGAAGCCCGAGAGGGATTAGCAAGTAAAATTTTTATAGTGTTACTTAGACTGTAAGCTTCTAGACTGATTATATCTGCCTTAATTATTAATACATTGCCCAGCAAATTTAACAGTGCTGACTCATTGCTGCTGTTCAAAAATAATGTGGATAAATGAATGCATTAAAAATGACTATGTTATCAATTGTGAGATTTTATTTTTTGGATCATAATTTAAAATCCAAAAACTTGGTTCATAACTAAGGAAGAGAGGATTTCATCAAAAGAAATACGCTCAGCAGGAGAATGCTATTCAAGAGAGATTTTATTTTATTTTTTATTTTATTTTATTTTTTTTTTGCAGTACACGGGCCTCTCACTGCTGTGGCTTCTCCCAGGACGCGCAGGCTCAGTGGCCATGGCTCACAGGCCCAGCCGCTCCGTGGCATGTGGGATCTTCCTGGACCAGGGCATGAACCTGTGTCCCCTGCATCGGCAGGCAGACTCTCAACCACTGCGCCACCAGGGAAGCCCCAAGAGAGATTTTAATTTATAACTCTGAGAGGAGTAAAGGAAAACTGTGTACATTGAATGGCATTAAGTGTTAGTTCCATCATAGTGGAGGAGGTATCACTATGTCTAAGGAAATGAATTAAAGAGATATGCTGAAAAATAAACATGCAGTCTTACCATAGGAATGAATTCATTGAGTAATAAGATGAATGTAAAATTTGAACACAACATGAAATATCATCTCAAGATCATGCTTCTGGCATTATGAAATCACGTATAGCTAAAAAATCAACAAGAATAAAAACTGTCTTTAAAGTAAATTCCCAAAGAGATTTTACTAAACTTTAGTGGGATCTAATGTTAAAATTATGAAAATACTACTCTATATGAAAAAATTTTTAATGGGGCAGAATTATTTTTAAATGCACAAAGGAAAACTAAATTGATGTAAGTACACAGTTAAATTTACAGGCTACTCAGTCAGGTCAAGAACAAGAATGATAATTTTCCTACATAAACCCTAACAGAGATGAGACTTAATAATGTGGAAATGTTAAACTAGGAAAATGTTAAAGAGAAAATATCTGACAAAAAGTTAACTGAATTTGTTAATAGTCTATCTCTCTGAAGATAGTGAAAGCAATTACCACTTCTCTAGATAGAATTATGTCTCTACTTGTTCCCCTATTTAGCTATCATTGTGCTCCTTTCCCAGTCTCAGGAGTGAATCATGATAGGTCCAAGACAATCTTTGTTGTTTCTCTCCCCTTGTCAGTGACTTTAAGTGTGGCCACATGGCACATTTCTGGATAATGAGATATGAGGTGAAGTCAGTGCTTACGCTTCTCTAAAGGTCTTTCTTTGACTTTAGGAAAAATAGTACTTTATAAAGAAAACTTAGACATGGCTACAATGAATTCTTTGTATCTTCAATCAAATGAAATTACATCCGGAAAGAATTAAAACATGAGAATGTGGTACCTAGAGCTCCTAAAGCAACCATTTGAAAATAACGGCAGCTTAACTGAGAATGAGACCAATGACCTGAAAAAGATAGTACAGAAATATATAAAGGATTTGTGTCTTTGATAACATACTTTTGAATAACCAATTGGTAATCATCCTCCCTTTGATTTGCTTGTTTTATGAGGTAAAATAGATGCACACACATACACCCTTCTTTCAAGCTAACTGGATCAGTGACAGAGTTTTATTTGGAACACGTAACATTTGAAAAGATCAACCAATGAAAATGATCTTTGAAGATGTAAAGGATATAGAAGTGTAGTTTAACAAAAAATTCATTTCAACACAAATTTCATGATATTTGACTATCGCAAGTACTATGTCAAATGACAGAATATAAATATATATATTTCATATATATGAATAAACACATATACATCATATGTACAAAGCTCTGTCTATGTCTAGATAGATAAGCACCTACTACCATGTGAAAAGCATATGTATGCAGGATACAAAACTGTAATAAATTTTCAGAGGGTGTCTGATACAAGGACCAAATAAGAGCTCAAACTGAAGAAATTCATCCCAGGAGTATCCACTTTGGATTCCTAGGCATATATCACTGAAATACATACTTTTAGTTTTTCATTTGTTTAATAACATGGTTGTATAAAATGAGTAAAAGAAAAAGCCAGGACAAATACACACACACACAATGACATTCTACTTAAACCATAAATCTATTTTAATATATTAATATACTATTTTGATTAATAGCCAGAGAACATAATGAAAACTGAACTTTGCAAAATAATTTTAACATTTGATTTACAAAATCCTTAAAAATACAATTTTAAAGTAGTGTACATGTGTGTACATATGTATTTTCATCTTAGAAGTGAATACATTTGAAAATAGATTTCAAGTTCGTTTAGAGTATATCTCCTGGTGTCTTAATCTTAACTAATGATCCATCTACTAGATCATATCCCTATAATTATAGAAATAACTTTCACATATTACCATAAAATTTTATTTTGGAAACTTAATTATGGTAAGTTGATTGTTTAACAAATGTTATGGATAAAATAAGACAGAAATCAAATATTTAAAAGCCTGGTGAAAAACTCCACACTGATGATTTTCATAGCAGTATAAATTAAATAAAAGGGAAAAAACAGCATATTTTAAATAATTAAGTAATCAAAATTAGGTCATGCATTCTCTTTAATAACTATTGTGGAGAAATCAGTTAAGATACCGAAGTTCTCTTAACTAGGAAATACTTATGGCATAATTTGAACTAATTGTTCAATATGGTTGGCATTAGCCACAAGTGACTATTAAACACTTGAAATGTGTTTAATAAACACCTGTAATTGTTTATTAAATTGAGTGTAAATTGAGACATGCTGTAAGTGAAAATATGAACTAGATTCCAAAGATTTAGTGTGAACAAAAATAATATAAAATACATCATTAGTATTTCTATGTTTATATTTTATATATTCATATATAATACAAATATAAATATATTTATTTTATATGTGTATTTTACATACATGTTGAAATAATATTTAAACATCGTGTTATGTAAACTATTATTAAAATTAATATCATTGGCTTTTTTTTTTTTTTTTTCTTTTGCGGTACATGGGCCTCTCACTGTTGTGGCCTCTCCGGTTGCAGAGCACAGGCTCCGGACGCGCAGGCTCAGCAGCCATGGCTCATGGGCCCAGCCGCTCCGTGGCATGTGGGATCTTCCCGGACCGGGGCACGAACCCGCGTCCCCTGCATCGGCAGGAGGACTCTCAACGACTGCGCCACCAGGGAAGCCCTCATTGGCTTTTTTTAATGTGGTTTCATACGTAAATATGATTTTGACATATTACAAATATGGAAAATTACACATGTGGCTCAAATTGGTGTATCACATTATATTTCTGTTGAATAGCAGTGTTCTAGATTAGAGAGCAGAGGTATGATAGGCAGAATAATGAATTCCCCAAAGCTGTCCACATTCTAAACCCCAGAACTAGTGACTATGGCAAAGGGACTTTGCAGATGTTATTAAGGTTAAGGATCTTGATAATTCTTGATTATCTGTGAAATCAAAATCTAATAATATAGGTCCATAGAAGGAAGAAGACAGAAGTAGAGTGTGTCAGAGAGACTATTTTTTAATCATTTTTTATTGGAGTTGATTTTCAATGCTGTGTTAGTTTTTGTTGTACAGCTAAGTGAATCAGTCATACATATACATATATCCACTCTTTTTTAGATTCTATTCTCACATAGGTAATTAGAGTGTTGAGTAGAGTTCCCTGTGCTATACAGTAGGTTCTTATTAGTTATCTATTTTATATATAGTAGTGTGTGTATGTCAATCCCAATCTCCCAATTTATCGCCCACCCCCTTTTCCCCCTTGGTAACCATAAGTTTGTTTTCTACATCTGTGACTCTATTTCTGTAATGTAAATAGGTTCAACTGTACCATTTTTTTAGATTCCATATATAAGCAGTATCATATGACATTTGTCTTTCTCTGACTTACTTCACTCAGTATGACAATCTCTATGTCCATCCATGTTGCTGCAAATGGCATTATTTCATTCTTTTTTATGGCTGAGTAATATTCCATTGTATATATGTACCACATCTTCTTTATCCATTCCTCTGTCGATGGATATTTAGGTTGCTTCCATGTACTAGCTATTGTAAATAGTGCTGCCGTGAACATTGGAGTACATGTACCTTTTCGAATTATGGTTTTCTCTGGATATATGCCCAGGAGCAGGATTGCTGGAGCATATGGTAGCTCTATTTTTACTGTTTTAAGGAACCTCCATACTGTTCTCCATAGTGACTATACCAATTTACATCCCTACCAACAGTGCAGGAGGGTTCCCTTTTCTCCACATCCTCTCCAGCATTTATCTTTTGTAGATGTTTTTTAATGATGGCCATTCTGACCAGGGTGAGGTGATACCTCATTGTACCTGATATGAGAAGGATTCAACCTGCAATGCTGTCTTTGAAGAGAGGAGGAAGTCCAAGAGGCCAAGAAATATGGCAGCCTCTAGTAGCTGGAAATGGCTCTAAAGTTATAGCTGGCAAGGAACCAGGAAATTCAGTCTTACAAGCACAAGAAAATGAATTTTGCCGACAAATGAATAAGCAGGAAACAGTTTTTTTCACTCTATGCTCCAAAAAGGGACATAGCTTACCAACACCTTGATTTAAGCCTTATGCAAACTGTGCCAGACCGTTGACCTGCTGAACTGTAATACTTTTGTGTTGTTTTAAGCTGCTTGGTGTGTGGTAATTAGTTACAGTAGCTATAGAAATCTAATATAAGAGAAACAGTTGGCCCTTTTTTGTTTTAATGATATTCAGATATTCAATGGCAGCCTCTTAAAATACTAGACCTTTAGTTACTTCTTATTCAACATCTTTTGTATAAAAACCTCAAATTTACAGTGCTGGTTATTTAACAAAAAGAAGAAGGAATAGGAGAAGAAAGAAAAGGTAAAGGGGTAGGAGAGAAAAAGGAAGGAGAGGGAGGACAAGAAGGAGAAGAAGAAGGAAAATGTTAAGTTAGGAAAGAAAGAAGATAAGAATAAAAGAAGGAAGGAGGGAAGAGAGGAAGGAAGGAAGAAGAGAGGAAGGAGAGAAAAAATTTAAGCCTTACACTGGAACAAGAATACAGTACTATCCAGAAATAAATATCAATATTATATGAGGTTTAACCTAGACTCAGTTTTTTTTTAAACCTCAGACTTTAGTCAAGTAAATTACTTTTGTCTATACAATTGCATTATTACCATGATATATAATATCTCTCTGTCTTAGCTTTAAGAATGTATATACTATACCTGACTAGAGATCTTTAAAAACTTCTTTGCGTGACACATGATTTTTATACATTTTTAAGGTTGTTGCCTTATCTCTTCTATTAGATTGTCTCTATCATATAGGCAAGACCTATATTCAGTTGCTCTTTGGATCCTCCACAGCACTCATTGGGAAAAAAATGAAGAAAATTTGTAGCCAACTCTAAATACAAATGCAGTTATATTTAATTAGGCTGTGAAGAATATATTATGTCTAAAATAATGTGTGCAACTACCTCCTTAAAAGACAATATACCCCATTCATTAATCAATATCTCTCTTAACATATAGAGATATATATAGCTAACTTGTATTGCTTTGCTCAGGATTTTCCTGGTTTTAGCACTATAATTTACTCATCCCAGGAATCCCCTCAATCTCAGGTATACTGGGATCACGTTTCCCGCATACAAACACACACACACATGCATGCAAACATACATACACATATTCCTATTCAGATAGTTCATGACTACCATGACAATTCATATTATCGGTTTTGATATTGGCTTATGGTTAAAATGTGACACTCCCACAAATCTGTGTAATAGGGTTTAACAGGCAATCTCTCCCCATCTCAGACCTTTCTGCTTACCCTGTATCTTCTTGATACACTGGTAAACTGTGTGATTGATGACTGGCAAGACTGAGACTTCTTGGATCCCAGAATGTGTCCTTTAATGAAAATATCACTGGGCTACTTGGACTTAGGTAAGTTAATTCTATGTTTGACTGCTTTGAAACAGGCAGTGTATATATCAATTGCTTTTACCTGCCTAGTTTCCTTTTGTCCTTCGTTTGATAATTGTCCAAGGGGTAAGCCTGTGACTCATTCAAGGACAATCTGATTTGTTCTTCCTGAAATTTGTTGATTGTGCTTGAGAGGAATAGGGACAGAAAACAAAGCTGATACATTCTAGAGTAGGTGACTGGGGACTTTTCTATTCATTGGTATTACCTGGACACCCAGAAGCATCCCAGTTATTCTTCTTACCAATGCCTAGCAATCAATCATTTATTTCAATTAGATGAGTTTTCCTTTCAACTATTGGAGTCTTTTTAGAAAAAAAATTACCTTGGGTTAGCTTCAGTTGATGAATGGACACTAAATGATAGACTCAGGAACTGGGATAACAAGCCACTTCTGGTTCTATTCAGGTAAATCACAGTTTTTCTATAGTTTGGAAAGTGATAAACAGGCCACTTATTCTTCAGTCAAATTGTTTTCAGGTAAACAAATACAAAATGAAGTTTATAAGCAATCTTTGCAAATCTTTCATTTCTTTTGATTGCTTACTTAATGATGTTAATTTAATTATGATTTATTTTTGCACAATTGATATTCAATCATCAATATTTGATATTGTGTTTTATCAATAACACTGAGAACATTGAATTTTCTTAGACCAGGATTTTTAAATTTACTTTAATTTACTTTTACATTAGTGACCATTACATTTGACTCACTGAGATTATCAATGTTCTAATCTTTACATTCCTATCTACTATCATTTGATTTTCTGTATTGAATTAGATTTATATCTCCAGTCTGAGTTTCCTCCCTGTACACCATACATTTATATTTTACTTCCTACTCTATATCTCTGATTTAATTCCTAACAGGTACCTCAAAATTTGTGTCCCGAACTGAACTCTTGGTCTTGATGCCCAATCTGATTTCTCTTACAGTACTCTCCATCTCAATAAATGAAAATCCCATTTTTCTAGGTGCTTATGAAAAAAGAAAACCATGTGAGAATAATTCTTGACTCATACATTTTTTTTCCACATTTAAGCCAACATTATATTCAGTGACCTTTAACTACAAAACATGTTAAGAATTTGACCATTTCTCAAGATCTTCACCACTACCATCTTGGTAAATAAACCATCATTTCTTACCTGAATAATTGCCAAAACCTCCTTACTGGTCTCTCCACTTCTGCCCTTCCCCCACTTAGTCTATTTCCCAGAACAGAGAGAGTCATCCCTGAATTTTTTAAACATAATTTATTACATACTACCTCTATTAAAAATCTTCAACTATTTCAATCTTACTGAGATTAAAACTTAAATTTCTTACAAGTTATGTATCTCTAAATGACCTGACATTTCACAAATCTAGACTTCATTTCATTCCAGTGCTCCATCTTTTTTCTCCAAAGTCACCAGGGTTCCTTGCTGACCATCTAACATCCCAATCCCACTCCTGCCCCAGAAACTTTCACACCTTTTTCTTTCTGCCTTGATTGCTTTCTCTAAAACCTTAGCACTTGCTATCTCACTTACCCTGCTTTTTTTTTTTTTCCATTTTGCAGGTAGCATCTTAGTCCAATACCTCTTAAAATCTGAACACAATCAACTAAAAATTCATTATTATTTTGTTCACCACCAAAAAGGAAAAAAGCCTTCTATTATAAATGTAAAAGCCACTGATTATAATAATATTTTTATGTAAAAATATTGTTTGCTTTTTATTGTTTGTCCCTTCCATAAGCATGCATGCTTCATGAAGGGCAGAGACTTTGTTTTGTTTTGCTATAGTATCTCTAGTATCTATAAATAGTGCTTATCATGTAATAAGCACCCAGTGAATGTTTTTGATTGGATGCATCAAATGTCTGCCAAGATGATTTGCTCCCTCCTTTATATACCTATTGAGTAAAAGGTTCTTAAGGGAATAAAAGAGCATGCTTTGTAGCAAAAACTAATTTATCAGCAAATGAGATTTTTAAAATAGATTTGAAGCCCTTGGCTTTAATAAAGACTCAGAGAAGAAGACAAGATTGTTGCATTAGCTCAGGGTTTAATCAAGCAGTGAAAACTAGAAACTGAGTAAGCCCTTGTTTTTACACACATATTACGATCCTTCGCAGATTGCTTTGGCTTTATATTACTTTCACTCTCTTGGTGGGCAGGGAGAGTACCAATAGCATCTACTGTTGCGTAGGTGAGCACCCACTCATGTGTATCCTTCACTGTCATTGACAAAGTGGTATTGTGTCACAGTACTGCAAAAGAAAAAATAATAACAGAAAGATTGGTGGGATAAGCTGTAGTCCCCATTGTTGCTGCAGTGCTCAAGGCCCTAATATTCATCTACCTCCTCTAGCATCCATTCTAAACTCCTCTTTCTAGGTTATCATTTCTGTTGGTGTAGGTACTTTCCCAGTAGGAAACCAAGGCTTTCATTCCTGAGGAATCTGAACTCTTTGTTTCTGTGAAAATGTTCTTTCTTTAAGAGCTTTGGTAAAGTTCTTGTCTTGTATTAGGTTGTGGTTGCTGCAATTACACATTCATAATTAACACAAGACAGTGAAGCACCAAGAAGTGCCCCAGTGAATACTCTGTGCTCTAGAATTAACGTTCTCATTATATCACAATGATCAGATCTACTTAGGATGATCAGGATCTGTTATTATTCAAGTATAGTAGCTAATTTATTTGCCTAGCACAGGAATCCTGAATTATTCAGGTGGCACCTGTAGGTTTAGGTGTACTAAACCCTAGCTGTGTTCCTTCAAGGCATATTTCCACCCCACCAGTAAACATTTGACTTCTAATCCTTCAGTCTAAAGTTGTAGGGATGGGAAGCACAAGCCTCTATGAGTGTCATCAGGAGTGATGGAGAGAGAGACCATTCCTACTTCCACCCTTTGTTCCCTGAATCTGTGCATTCTGCCTACTGGGATCACAGCATTATTTGATGGCTATTAATGCAAAGTATATACCATATATAGAACCACAGACTGGCAGGGGTTCATCCCTAAGCTGGAACATCAGCTGCATCAAAGAAATAATTCTAACACTTTGTCAGGAGAGCAGTTTCCAGGTGATTTGGTATATGATTTGACCTAAAGATATTTTAATTATGTATCACATGTCACACATCCTTTGTCAAAAGGTGAGTTCTTTGGTCTAAGGTGATGCTATATGTGATAATATATCAGTAAATCAGATACTCTGTGAGCATGAAGTAGTGGTTCTGGCCAAGGACCTGTTGTTGGTTAATATCAATATCTGGAATATGTATTGATCTGCATAAGGACATGATGCTTCCTCTCTAGTTAGAAATGATCCAATTTAATCACCTTGCCCAAAGTGGTAGCATGGTCTCCTCAAGTTTGGGCCACATGGTTCAGTATTTCTGACTGTTTATTAAGCAGCAGCAATAGATAGATCAGTCTTGGTGACTGGGAGTCAAGCCTGTTGGGCCTGTGCAGACCCTACATCCTGTCTTCAGATTACTTTAGCCATGGGTTCATTATGCTCCCACTAGGGTGACAGAAAATAGAGAATGGTTAGCATCGACTGAACAAGTCATTCTCTATTTTTGGTTGTTTATTATCTCTTATGTGAAGGATGTTTTCTGGTGGGTATTAATGTGAGAGATGTTGACTTCACATATTTTGTATCCATTCTCATGAATGCTTCCACCTTGTATCCAATATTCCAATTCCAACCAATATTTCCCAGGATTCTATGTATATTCCTATACAAGGCCATGCCTTCTCCACAGAAAATTGATAACTGGAATACTGCTTGAATATCTGTTCACTGGAGTAATTTTCTTTCTTTCTTTTTTTTTTTTAAACATCTTTATTGGAGTATAATTGCCTTACAATGGTGTGTTAGTTTCTGCTTTACAACAAAATGAATCAGTTATATATATACATATGTCCCCATATCTCTTTAACCACTGTCTTTAAGACCACACTTGTTTTATGGTAGACTTCAATTGCTGTTTTACTAACATATTGACCTGAATCATCCCTGAACAAGGCCCTCATATTTTCCTCTTCTGTCAACTGGTGATAGCAATCCTCTCCACCCCCAACAAAGTTATAGATGTGAACTTAGGGAGAGGTGTCAGGTCAGGGAATAGAAGTAAATGACAAGTGACAAAGAGGTCTAGACCTCCTCTTGAGTTCTTTATATCTTTTTAGGCCTGGATTCAAATTTATCAATCCTATTTTATGATATGGTGGATCAGACAGTATCTACTTCATGATTTATATCTCTGGTGATATAGACACTTGATGGAACATAGTTAGGCTTTTCAGTACTTATTGTGCTTCCTTGTGCCTTGCACTGAGATTCTCCTAACAGGGATTTCCAGAGGCTCAACATACTAGACTTGAATTTTACTATGCTAGATGAAGATTTCACTCATATTTACCATTTTCTCATCTACCCTGCCACCGCATAAATGTTACTTTTTAAAATTTGTGTAACATGGGTAAATCTATATTTGTTAACATTGTTCCCATAGCCAGTATCACTTGATTCTTCTTTTTCCTGCTTTCTATTTTCCAACTTCTATCAACTTTATGTTTACAATTTGTGGCCTAAATCATTAGTATTTTTATTCTGTGTTATTAGTATGTAAAGGGTGTTCAGTGCAGTCAATTTGTGCATTTTATATTTTATCCTCTAAGCTCACAATGTTATACTCTTTGATTCATTCAAAAGATATTATTTTTAGTGCAAAAGTGGAATGGATTTTCCATTACTCATTGCCTGAATTTTACCATATCATCTATTTCCATGGAGCTGGATAGTAGAGGAAAGAACATTTACATTTTGGGGAAGAAGTAAACTAGAATTGTTACTCTGCAAATGTGTTATTTTGTATAAATTATAATATTTTTGTTTTCAGTTTTCACACTTCTAAAATGAAGTTTGGTTAAGAGGATCTCTAATTGTTTCCAGTTCTAAAATTATATGACTTTAAATCAAATTAAGCTGTTAAATCTAATTTTATATTATTCTAGTTAGCTTCTAGCTAATTAATCACATTGTTTTCAATCATTCAGAATTCCAAATATATTCACAAAATAAATTATATATTGAATACGCTTATCTATTTTTAACCATTTTTATTGTGCTATAAATTACCTAGATTATCCTTATCTTTACAGATAATTCTAGAACTATGGAATCTTTTGCTGTATACAGTCTAAGTAACAGGACATCTTATACTACAATCTAAATTTGGCCCAGAGACCTATCTTGCTCTTTTAAGCCTTGTGAGGCACCTGATAGTTAAACTGAGCAGTACAACTAGGTTGTATGCTAGATCTAAAATATGTAGAGGCCTTCCAAGCACTATGCTACCTTTTGAGTGGAGAAAGTGTAGAATGTCATGACTTGTCCTTTTTCTTGAATGGGATATTCCTGTATGCCCCCAGGATACAAACCTTGGATGTCTAAAACCTTCACTAAAGTGACAGGCGTCTGAATCATTAGGGGTTTAATCTCCCACCTCTGAAATGCATATATCTTAGCAGAGAGTCCAGAACAATTACCACTTCTTGCTCAGTTCTAACTATCATATCACCAATAGAATCAGCTTAACAGTAAAAATAGTAATCCTGATCTTAAAATTTTATTCCATTTAAAAATGATGAGTTTATATTAAGTGAAAATTTTTTCCAGTTTATTTTAAAATTTGTTTTCTTTAGTGGAAACATTCTATCTCAGAGAAATGGTTCTTATTTGGTCATGGATTATTTTTTATTTTTTATTTTACCCCTTCAAATGTCTTATAGGAACTAAGTTTATGGATATGCCTTCAATATAACCTTTGTTCCTAAAGACAGTTTGCTGTGTAAATGAGTTTGCAGATGCAGATGATGAGAAACTCTTGCCTATACCGAATACAAATCTAATCTCAGTACAAATGGCAGCTGAGGCTGCCATTATGTTGACAAAGCTTCTCATTATTTAAAGCACAGTTTCTTTGTCCTGTGAATTTTTTGACATACCATATTTGGTTACTATTCTCGTCCATCTTCGTATACGCAATTCACTGAAGCAGTAAGCATAGGGTACTGATTTCTCATTATGGTGGTTAAATTTATCTATGATGAATAACTCATCCCCCCAATTATATATTAATTATAGCTATATTTTTATGACTATAGATACATATTATCCTGCCAATAAAATGCCAATTTTGATCTTTGCAAATACTAATTTGTACCATGCTGATTAGAGATAAAAATGATAGGAAATAAAACAAGGAGGGCAGATGATTTTGTGCTATAACTAGAGAAGATTTGAAGGTTAGAGTTAGGTTTAGCTGTATGTAACAAAGACTCCAGATGTTAGTGGGTTAACCAAGATCAAAGATTGCTTCTTTTTCTAGTAAAAATCTGGAGATGATATTCCCACGTTTAGGGTGACAAATCTGTTACACATAATTCTCAGGGTTTCAGATTCCAGGATTCTGGTCTTACATATCAAGGGTGTGGCTCTCGTTCTCAAATGACAACCAAGATATATATTCATCTATAAAATCTAAATTCTTGAGAGAATGGAGGAGAGGTCAGGATGGGCAAAGGAGTCATACAAGCTATCCTATAAGGAAATTTCCCAGGAGCTTTCATATAGACATTTTAAAATTATACCTCATTAACCAGAACTTCATCATGTACCTATACTTAGTCACTGGGGAGTCAGGAAAATTTAGCTTTATTTATGTGCTCTGCGGCATGTGAGATCTTCCCGGACCACGGCTTGAACCCGTGTCCCCTGCATTGGCAGGTGGATTCTTAACCACTGCACCACCAGGGAAGTCCCTGAAATTTCTAACTACAATTTTACTTCAGATATTCTAATCTCTATCTTGATTGAAGCACATGAAAATTCTCAAATAAATAAGTTATCTATTTAACTCTGAATAGTTATATGGGTCCTTTTCTATTAGCTATCTTTATAGAGGTATAGAGTGAAAAGAAATGCTATGAAGAAATTAGCATTCCTTCTTATATTTCATAAAAAGAATACACCCCTTTAATTCTCTGTGTAACAGAAGCAGATATAACCTGTAGGGAATGAAATAAACAAGAGTCTTTCTTTTAAATAGGATTCCTGATGTTGACCTAGGATACCTCACTATTTGGTGTTGCTGATGAAATAAGGCCATTATTCAATGGTGAAACTAGGAAAGGATGTATGACTTACCTCTTCATAGCATATTGGAAATCATATGGTTTTGGAAAATTAAAACCTGACACTTCATGAATACAAAATCCTGTTACATGTCAACAAGAGGCACAAAGCAAATGATCCAGGCTAGAACATCTGCATTATCAGATTAACTTTCTAATACTAAGGTCTCAGGCTTTAGAATCATATTACTTACTTATACATTTTCACACACATCACCACCACCACCCCACAGAAGAAATCTTTCATTTGTTTTCTAAATTATTTTCCTTCAAAACACATAATAAAATAAGTATATACTTAAATACAGTTGACCCTAGAACAATGGTTAGGGTCGGGGGGTTAGGGACACTGACTCCTGCACAGTCTAAAATCCATGTACAACTTTACAGTTGGCACTCCACATCCCTGGTTCCTCATCCACGGTTCAACCAACCACAGACCATGTAATATGGTAGTTTGTATTTATTGAAAAAAATCCATGTATATGTGGATCCACCCAGTTCAAACCCATGTTTTTCAAGGGTCAACTGTAATAAACTCTCAAATCAAAAGGCAGAGATTTTCAGACTGGATGAGAAACAAAAGACACACTTTCAAAGACAAATAGGTTGAAAGTTAAAAGATGGAAAAAAGTATACTGTGAAATAGTAACCTTATGAGAGGTAGAGAAGCTTACTAGTATTTGATGAAATAGACTTTAAGATAATAAATATTATGGTGGACAAAGAAGGAAATATTCTAAATATAACAGGGTCAATTCATTAGGAATACATAGCAATTATGTATCCACACTTAAATACCAAATCTGAACCAAAGAATGGGTCTTTTGACCCACATTGTATTAGGGTTCTCTGGTAAAACAAAACCAATAGGGTATATAGAGATGTATATCAAAGGAGATTTATTATAGGAATTGGCTCACCTAGTTACGGAGGCTCAGAAGTCCCACGACTTGCCTTAAGCAAGCTGAAGAACCAGGAAAGCCAGTGGTGTGACTGAGTTCAAAGGCCTGAGAATCTTAGGGCTGATGAGATAAGTCCCAGTCTGCGTCTGAATGCTCAAGAACCAGGAGTGCTAATGTCCAAGGGCAGAAGAAGAAAGATATGTCTCAGCCCAGGCAGAGAGAGTGAATTCACCCCTACTCCTTTTTATTCTATTCAGGCTCTCAACAGATTGGATGATGCCCACTCACATTGGTAAATGTTGATCTTTACTTAGCCAACTGATTCAAATGCCCCCTTCTTCCAGATACTATCTCACAGACATACCCAGAAATAAAAGTTTACCAGCTATCTGGCTATCCCGTATCCCAGTCAAGTTGCCATATAAAATTAGCCATCACATACACCTAACATTTATCTTGTGCACTTCTACTCTACTGTAGTTTTGTCTTCATCCTTGAATTTGCAGCTTGTTTTTGTCTACACAGAAATGATGTAGTCCAAGAAAACCATAATTCCCAGCAACCATTGCTACTGAGGGCCTTTTCATCTGGAGGGGCAACTAAAGTGCTTTTTATTAGACGGTATAACTTCTGTATAAATTTTACCTCTACCAGTTTCCCTAATTGTAATGCATTAAAGTGATATTTAATGTTTTAGTGCATATTTACTATGTGATTCAACTGTATTAAGGGTTTTACATACATTACATGTCATATATGTTATATAGATGTGATACAATTATCCTTATTTACTAGAGATGGATCTGAGTTTCAGATAGATTAAATAACACACTCACTATTTAATAGTCAGCTTGTAGTAAAGTCAGTATTTGAACCAAGGTGGAGATTACACACTACAGTAGTTTTCTCTGATACATAAATATTACCACAAACTTAAGCAGCATAAAATAAAACCCATATGTTAGCTCAGAACCCATGTATGGTTCTATAGCTCAGAAGTCTAGATCCATTTGATGGGATTCTATGCTCAGGGTCTCACACAGCTGAAACCAGGATATCAGGATAAAATCAGCTGGACTCTTATCTGATGGCTATGGGAAATAATCCACTTCTAAGCTCATTCAAGTTGTTAGCAGATTTCAGTTCTTGTAGTTAGAGGATGGAGAGTCCTGTTTCTTTGATAACTATCAACTGAGGGGTGCAGCTGCTCTTAAAGTGATCTATATATTCTTTCTCATATGGTTCTCTCCATCTTCAAACCAGATGGCAAAACAAGTAAGTCCTTCTCACTTTTCAAGTCTCTTTGACTGTCTCTTCTGTTAACAGCCAGAGAAATCTTTCTCATTTTAAGGGCTAGTGTGAAAATATTAGGCCTATTGGATAACGTTCCTGTCTTAAGGTCAACGACACCATATAACCTAATATGATCATAGGATGTTGCCCATTAATTCACAACTCTGGCACCAAGCTCCCTGTCAGCTTTGGTTTTATTTATGGTTGAAGCTTTCATCTTTTTTTCTGTCTTGATTGGTATTTAGGAAGACAGCTGGAAAGAACACATTAAAGGCCATTAGCCAGACACTCTTTTAAATTGGAAATATGAATTTTACAGTGCCCTTAGAACGAAGGTCATTAATCACCAGTTTGAAAGTATGTAATGGTACATAATAAGTACCCAGCAAAGCATATTTAATACAAACCACAGCAAGGGATATTGTTGTGAAATTTCAGGAAATTCAAAATATAGAGATGATACTAAAAACATTGAGAAGTCAATAAACAGAGAAGAAAGGAAGGAGAGAAGGAAGGAATTAAGGGAGGAAGGATAGAAGGAAGGGAAGGAAGTAGGAGAGAAAGAAAAATAAATTCTATAGGCAAACAATAATTCAGAATGTCCTGGGCTTTTCAATAATAGTGCTGATACTATTTGACAATTGACTGTCCCTATTTTGAAATAAATTACTTTTAATGTAGAAATCAATACCTAGCTAAATAATCTACCAAGTAGTAAAGATATTTTCAGATCTGCTAGAATTCTGGTAATTTATCTTCCTCATATATTTTTCTTAGAAGTAGTTTGAGGAGGTTTTTCCAGCAATATAACTGAATACACCAAAACTAGAAGCAACTGAAGTTTATAAAACAGCAGCTCTGATTCAGGAGAGCAGTATAGGAAAGTATCAGGAGGAGAAATGTGCTTCAGGCCTAGGGAGTAAGAAACCCCAGCACCAAATGAAGATGAAAACCTCCAGGATGCAGGCCACCAAGTTAAAAAAAAAAAAATGCAGATTCACTAGGTGTTCTGGTGTTATTTAATTTTTGACACATAATTTTAAAAAGATATGGCAATAAGATAAAAACAGACAGGAGGAAAAAAAAACCCTGTAATTATAGTATAATTGGTTATGCAGAGGATCAAATTTAAATAATCAAAATAATGTGAAGTCATTTTATATTAGTTTGAATAAAATTTGTGCCATAACCTTATCAGAAGTATGGATAAAAAAGGAGCTTGGGAGTACAAAATTGAGATTAAATCAACCTCTAGGGTAGCAAAAAATAAATGAATAATTTCCCAAGTTAACACATCAAAAATATGTAATAGTGAGGGAAGTTAAAAAATGACTAAAATTATTTGGAATGGCTGCTTCTGGTGAGGGGAAATCGGTGGTGGTGGAGAATGAATTGCTATTATTTGTAATGAGTCTTTTATCATCACTTGATATAAAACAAAAACAATGCACACAAAAAGAACAAATCTCTTCCAATATAATTTGCTTTGAAAAACAAGAAATATTAAAAACTCACATATTTCATAAATTTTAAAGGCTCACAGTTAGAGTCCTAACTTTATGTTGGCTCAAATTTAGTGGTTACTTGATGTATATATTTCTATCCCTAGCTGATGTATAAACTTATGAGGTTACTTAGGCTCTGAGCACTGGGGTTTTGTTATCTACAGAGTGGGGAATAATAAGAATGCTTATCTCAAAGGATGGTACAAAAAAGATAGTATAATCTCAAATATGGCATACCTTGTGAAAGAAGAGTTTATAAAACTAAAATCTAATAGAAGAATATATTTGAGTGCTATCCAAATATATCACTCTCTTTCTTTGTATATATTACTAATATTATTTTGAAGATATATATTTTAAAATATATATCAATTTTAAAAAGATGTAATTTTTTGATTATTTTTATTTTTGCCTTGACAGATTTTCATCCATATCACCTTGAACTTTTAATGGTCATCGTAAATTCCTACTTATTTTTCCTATTCTTCCTTATTATTATGTGACCATAATTTCCTATATCTCATCAAATATTTGTTTTCTATTCAACTTATTTTCCTTTAGTCTTACTATTAACTGACAAGCAACTTAAAACAAAGAAGGCCTTCACAATAAAATTACAATACTTTAGTCTAGATTATGTAATAAACAAGTGTTTTTATCATTCATTACAAAGGAATAATATATTTCTCCCACATTTGATTTTAAATCTAACTTATTTGATTTCTAATGACTACTCAAATATTTTTGTGTTTGTTTTTAAAATACTCTGAATATTTAATATGATGTAACTTCTTCCCTGATCTGTTTTAAACTAATACGTAAAATAGTCAATAATCATCCACAGGTGAATTATTTCAAATAACTAGCATTATATATATAAAATGTTCTTCCTATGGGACTTCCCTGGTGGTGCAGTGGTTAAGAATCAGCCTGCTAATTCAGGGGACACAGGTTTGACCCCTGGTCGGGGAAGATCCTGCATGCCGCAGAGCACCTAAGCCCGTGCACCACAGCTACTGAAACCCATGCGCCTTAGAGCCTGCGTGTTGCAATTACTGAGCCCGCGTGCTGCAACTACTGAAGCCCATGCACCTAGAGCCCGTGGTCCACAAGAGAAGCCACCACAGTGAGAAGCCTGCGAGCCACAACGAAGAGTAGTTCCCGCTTGCAGCAAGTAGAGAAAGCCCGTGCGCAGCCAAAAAATAAATAAATTAAATAAATAAAATTTTCTTCTTATAGTAAAGCATTAAAATTCTTATTGACTACTTTTCAAGGCAATGGTAATTTGATAACTGTATCAGACTTACTAATGTTTGAGCGTCACCTAAGTTTACCTGCTATCGATCTAAGAATAGGGTAAGAAACACAGAAAAGTAAATGGTTTAAAATGCTGTATACATTATTATGTGTCTGTTTCTATTAAATCTGGGTAAAACCTGCAAGACTGTATATTATGGTTGCAGATAGCATCATAAATTACATGTGTTTCTAAACTGGTTTTTATTCTGAGTATAAAGTAAGTTTTGTTTGTTTGTTTATTATCTAATAGATAATTATTGTTTAATAATTATCTAATTATTGAGTTTTATAATTAAATTTGATCAAAATTAATTTCTCTAGAGTCAAGGAAGTTCAGTTACTTTCCCAGTATTAGGGTATTTCCTTTTGATACAAAAATTAAACATGAAGTATTTGATTCATAGTTTTCTTTTTTTTTTTTTTTTTTTTTTTGCCGTACACGGGCCTCTCACTGTTCTGGCCTCTCCCATTGCAGAGCACAGGCTCCGGATGCTCAGGCTTAACAGCCATGGCTCACGGGCCCAGCCGCTCCATGGCATGTGGGATCTTCCTGGACTGGGGCACGAACCTGTGTCCCCTGCATCGGCAGGTGGACTCTCAACCACTGTGCCACCAGGGAAGCCCCATAGTTTTCTTATGACTTTGTAACACTATATCATCTTGAAAGAATAAAATACATTGAATTGATAAACTATAACAGAATACTGCTGAATGTATATTTTTATGTCCATAATATACATTTATAAATTTATAATGCACAATCAACATAAGTACAGGGAAAAAAGCCAATAATTTTTAAGTCAAATTTTTTATTTGTAACATGCGAAGTTGAGAAGATATGCGCTATGATTAAGCAATGCTTGTCGGGGTAGTACTCAAAATTTTTTCCTTATTTATAAAGGAACAGTATCTAAGAATAAAACTAGAGTTTTGTATGTACACACAGGTTTTACCTTCTCCACCAAAATGGTGAACAAGAATTTAATTACTTCCTATCAGAGAAATATCTATTAAGAGATAAATATCTACTATCATGAAATAACCCAAAACAATTCATTTTGGATGGATCACTGAACATGAGTCAAATATCCAGCTTGCCTGAGTGGAAAAAGAAAGAAGAAAGAAGAAAGAAAAAACAGCTATGTCCTTGACCTAAAAGTGAGATTCCATAGTTCACTACCACTATTCCCAAAGTATAGGCTCTATTATATTTTACACAGAAGGACTCATACTGATTTTCCCCTCAATACTGTTTGTTCATATCATCTATAGTAACTGTCAAGATAAATTGAAAATTCCCAAACATATGACATCTGAATACAATGGGAGCTATATTTGTACTAGCTATTTCAACATGTCATGTTATAAATTTTTTTACTCAAAAATAGTGTTTTACTGGTAAGAACCAGATAAATGTTTTCACAGCCCTCTATGAAAATATTTTATTTTTTAGGTTTGGTCTTCTTTTAATCATTTATTCATCAAATTACAGCATATGATAAAAGTTAAATACATGTGTCCTATAAGCAAAATCTGTGGATGTGGCGTAGCTTTTAAATAATAAAAATGTAATTTTAATTAAAATACCTTTCTACTTACATAGATATTTGAAATTTGTAAAGTATCAACATTTCTGATACAAAAGTATAGTTGATTTAAAAGTATCAGCATTTCTATGCAGAGTATTTGTTAGAGTGGTCAAAGGTGACCTTTTCAGAGGCTATAAAATACAATATTCTATTTATGGAAATTTGACTTAATTAAACTTGATATGGAACAAATACTTAGAAACATTTAGTTAAAATGCTTCTGTTATCAATAACTGTTACAAAAATAGGTTGTTATCAATTCTGTGTCTTATTTAATCCTTAAAGAGGAGAAAAAATTATCTGTCACATTTGGTCACTATGTCAAGAATAGCATAATTTAATAGTGGGTTATAACAGTAGGAGAATTCCAGGGTCTTGGCTTAAAATCTATATTAAAAAAATAGGTTAAATGAGTAGAATATAGTACGGTTTTTAAACTTTTTTGTCAAAATCAATGTAGATCAGATATTATATACATTTGACTTCTGTACTGATTTTTTTTTACCAGTTTCTCCCTATATCAGTTCATTCTCCAGATTGTTCCCTAAGAGATTCAAAAACTATTGTTTTACATTTACTCTAAACTGTGACTTTATTGATGGCAGAGATGAGATCTTCGTAGTATTTAGCTCACTAGCCAGTATATAGTACAAGCTAAAAGGATTTTATTACATGAATAAGAGGTATTTAAAGTGAAGGATAAAAAAAGATATTCCATGCAAATAGTAATTGTTATGAGAAAAAGATGACATAAGTTGGTAAAAAATTCAGTTCATCTATTATAAATATATATACACCAAATAACTGTGTCTCCACAATATGTGAAGCAAAAATTGATGAAACTGAAGGGAGAAGAAATAAAATGTCAAACAAAAATAGTCAACTTCAATAATTTACTTTCAACAGTAGATAGAATATCTAGACAGAATATCAATAAAGAATTAAAGAACTTTGAAAACACTATAAACCAAGGAGATCTACCAGACATCTGTATAACACTCCACACAAAATAGCAGAATACAAAAAATCCACAAATGCATATGAAACACTTTCCAAATAGACATATATTAGACTAAACAAGTCTCAATAAATTTTAAGGTTCAAATCATAAAATTATCTTCTCTGAACATGAGATGAAGCTAGAAATGAAAAAAAAGAAGAAATATAGAAAATTCAAAAATATTTAGAAATTAAACATCACACTCTAAAAAACCAGTAGGTCAAAGAGGAAATTTCTGATTGCTCAAGGGAAATTTGAAAGTGCATTCTGATGAATAAAAACAAAAATGGCATACCAAAACTTGTTGGGAGCAGCAAATGTAGTGATCAGAAATAAAATTATAGTTTAATGCCAATTTTTTTTCTTTTTAGCATCTTTATTGGAGTATAATTGCTTTACAATGGCATGTTAGTTTCTGCTGTATAACAAAGAGAATCAGCTATACATATACATATATCCCCATATCCCCTCTCTCTTGCATCTCCCTCCCACCCTCCCTATCCCACTCCTAGAGTTGGACACAAAGTGCTGAGCTCATCTCCCTGTGCTATGAGGCTGCTTCCCCCTAGCTATCTACTTTACATTTGGTAGTGTATATATGTCCATTCCACTCTCTCACTTCCTCCCAGGTTACACTTTGCCCTCCCCTTTTCCTCAGCACCATTCTCTACGTCTGTGTCATTATTCCTCTCTTGTCCCTAGGTTCTTCAGAACCATTTTCTTTTTAATTCCATATGTATATGTTAGTATACGGTATTTGTATTTCTCTTTCTGACATAACTTCACTCTGTACGACAGACTCTAGGTCCATCCACCTCACTACAAATAACTCAATTTTGTTTCACTTTATGGGTGAGTAATATTCCATTGTATATATGT
This sequence comes from Monodon monoceros, assembly GCF_005190385.1. NCBI lineage: Eukaryota > Metazoa > Chordata > Mammalia > Artiodactyla > Monodontidae > Monodon > Monodon monoceros. Next base: position 68,732,793 of record NW_021703768.1, read on the forward strand.
GCCACATCTTCTTTATCCATTCATCTATCGATAGACACTTACGTTGCTTCCATGTCCTTGCTATTGTAAATAGTGATACAATGAACATTGTGGTACATGACTCTTTTTGAATTATGGTTGTCTCAGGGTATATGTCCAGTAGTAGGATTCCTGGGTCATATGGTAGTTCTATTTTCAGTTTTTCAAGGAACCTCCATACTGTTCTCCATAGTGGCTGTATCAGTTTACATTCCCTGCAAGAGGGTTCCCTTTTCTCCCCACCCTCTCCAGCATTTATTGATTGTAGATTTTTTGATGATGGCCATTCTGACCAGTGTGAGGTGATACCTCATTGTAGTTTGACTTGCATTTCTCTGATGATTAGTGACGTTGAGCATCCTTTCAGGAGTTTGTTGGCAATCTGTATATCTTTGGAGATATGCCTATTTAGGTCTTCTGCCCATTTTTGGATTGGGTTGTTGTTTTCTTTTGATATTGAGATGCTGCATGAGCTACTTGTATATTTTGGAGATTAATCCTTTGTCAGTTGCTTCATTTGCAAATATTTTCTCCCATTCTGAGGATTGTCTTTTTCTCTTGTTTATGGTTTCCTTTGCTGTGCAAAAGCTTTTAAGTTTCATTAGGTGCCATTTGTATATTTTTGTTTTTATTTCCATTTCTCTAGGAGGTGGGTCAAAAAGGACCTTGCTGTGATTTATGTCATAGAGTGTTTTGCCTCTGTTTTCCTCTAAGAGTTTTATAGTGTCTGGCCTTACATTTAGGTATTTAATCAATTATGAGTTTATTTTGTATACCGTGATAGGGAGTGCTCTAACTTCATTCTTTTACATTTTGCTGTCCAGTTTTCTCAGCATGACTTATTTATTTATTTATTTATTTTGCATTATGCGGCCTCTCACTGCTGTGGCCTCTCCTGTTGCGGAGCACAGGCTCTGGAGGCGCAGGCTCAGCGGCCATGGCTCACGGGCCCAGCCGCTCCACGGCATGTGGGATCCTCCCGGACCGGGGCACAAACCCGCGTCCCCTGCATCGGCAGGCAGACTCTCAACCACTGCGCTACCAGGGAAGCCCCCAGCACCACTTATTGAAGAGGCTGTCTTTTCTCCATTGTACGTTCTTGCCTCCTTTATCAAAGATAAGGTGACCATATGTTCATCTCTGGGTTTTCTGTCCTGTTCCATTGATCGATATTTCCATTTTTGTGCCAGTATTATACTGTCTTGATTACTGTAGCTTTGTAGTACAGTCTGAAGTCAGGGAGCCTGATTTCTGTAGCTCCATTTACCTTTCGCAAGATTGCTTTGGCTATTTGGTGTCTTTTGTGTTTCCATACAAATTGTGAAATTTTTGTTCTAGTTCTGTGAAAAATGACATTGGTAGTTTGATAAGGATAGAATTGAATCTGTAGATTGGTTTTCGTAGTATAGTGATTTTCAAAATGTTGATTCTTCTAATCCAAGAACAAGGTATATCTCTCCATCTCTTTGTATCATCTTTGATTTCTTTCATCAGTGTCTTATAGTTTTCTGCATACAAGTCTTTTGTCTCCTTAGGTGGGTTTATTCCTAGGTATTTTATTCTTTTTGTTGCAATGGTAAATGGGAGGGTTTCCTTACTTTCTCTTTCAGATTTTTCATCATTAGTGTATAGAATGCAAGAGATTTCGGTGCATTAAGTTTGTATCCTGCTACGTTACCAAAGTCATTGATTAGATCTAGTACTTTTCTGGTAGCAGCTTTTGGATTCTCTATGTATAGTATGTCATCTGCAAACAGTGACAGTTTTACTTCTTTTCCAATTTGGATTCTTTTATTTCTTTTTCTTCTCTGATTGCTGTGGCTAATACTTCCAAATCTATGTTAAATAATAGTGGTGAGAGTGGGCAATCTTTTCTTGTTCCTGATCGTAGTGGAAATAGTTTCAGTTTTTCACCATTGAGAATGATGTTGCCTGTGAGTTTGTCATATATGGGCTTTATTATGTTGAGGTAAGTTCCCTCTATGCCTACTTTCTGGAAGGTTTTTATCATAAATGGGTGTTGAATTTTCTTGAAAGTTTTTCTGCGTCTATTGAGATGATCATGTGGTTTTTCTCCTTCAATTTTTTAATATGGTTTATCACATAGATTGATTTGCATATATTGAAGAATCCTTGTATTCCTGGGATAAAACTCACTTGATCATGGTGTATGATCCTTTTAATGAGCTGTGTGATTCTGTTTGCTATTATTTCATTGAGGATTTTTGCATCTATGTTCATCAGTGATATTGGCCTGTAATTTTCTTTTTTTGTGACATCTTTGTCTGGTTTTGGTATCAGGGTGATGGTGGCCTCGTAGAATGAGTTTGTGAGTGTTCCTCCCTCTGCTCTATTTTGGAAGAGTTTGAGAAGGCAGGTGTTAGCTCCTCTAAATTTTTGATAGAAATCTCCTGTGAAGCCTTCTGGTATTGTTCTTTTGTTTGTTGGAAGATTCTTAATAACAGTTTCGATTTCAGTGCTTGTGATTGGTCTATTTATATTTTCTATTTCTTCCTGGTTCAGTCTCAGAAGGTTGTGCCTTTCTAAGAATTTGTCATTTTATTCCAGGTTGTCCACTTTATTGTCATGTAGTTGCTTGTCGTAATCTCTCATGATCCTCTGTATTTCTGCAGTGTCAGTTGTTACTTCTCTTTCATTTCTAATTCTATTGATTTGAGTCTTCTCCCTTTTTTTCTTGATGAGTCTAGCTAATGGTTTATCAGCTTTATCTTCTCAAGAACCAGCTTTTAATTTTATTGATCTTTGCTATCGTTTCCTCCACTTCTTTTTCATTTATTTCTGATCTAATCTTTATGATTTCTTCTGCTAATTTTGAGATTTCTTTGTTCTTCTTCCTCTAATTGCTTTAGGTGTAAGGTTAGGTTGTTAATTTGTGAAGTTTCTTTTTTTTGAGGTAGGATTGTATTGCTATAAACTTCCCTGTTAGAACTGCTTTTGCTGCATCCCATAGGTTTTGGGTCATTGTAGTTTCATTGTCATTTCTTTCTCGGTATTTTTAGATTTCCTCTTTGATTTCTTCAGTGATCTCTTGGTTATTTAGTAGTGTATTGTTTAGCCTTCATATGTTTGTATAGTTTACATTTTTTTCCCTGTAATTGATATCTAGTCTTACAGTATTGTGGTTGGAAAAGATACTTGATACCATTTCAATTTTCTTAAATTTAACAAGACTTGATTTGTGACCCAAGATATGATCTATCCTGGAGAATATTCTATGAGTACTTGAGAAGAAAGTGTATTCTTTTGTTTTTGGATGGAATGTCCTATAAATATCAATTAAGTCAATCTTGTTTAATGTGTTATTTAAAGCTAGTGTTTCCTTATTTATTTTCATTTTGGATGATCAGTCCATTGTTGAAAGTGGGATGTTAAAGTCCCCTACTATAATTGTGTTACTGTCAATTAATGCTTTTATGGCTGTTAGCATTTGCCTTATGTATTGAGGTGCTCCTATGTTGGGTCTATAAATATTTACAATTGTTATATCTTCAACTTGGATTAATTCCTTGATCATTATGTAGTGTCCTCCTTTCTCTCCTGTAATATTCTCTATTTTAAAGTCTATTTTGTCTGATATGAGAATTGCTATCCCAGCTTTCTTTTGATTTCCATTTGCAAGGAATATCTTTTTCTATTCCCTCCCTTTCAGTCTGTATGTGTTCCTAGGTCTGATGTGGATTCCTGGTAGACATCATGTATACAGGTCCTGTTTTTCATCCATTCAGGCAGTCTATGTGTTTTGGTTGGAGCATTTAATCCATTTACATTTAAGGTAGTTATTGATATGTATGTTCCTATTACTATTTTCTTTATTGTTTTGGTTTTGTTATTGTAAGTCTTTTCCTTCTCTTGTGTTTCCTGCCTAGAGAAGTTCCTTTACCATTTGTTGTAAAGCTGGTTTGGTGGTGCTGAATCCTCTTAACTTTTGCTTCCATGTAAAGGTTCTAATTTCTCCATCGAATCTGAATGAGATCCTTGCTGAGTAGAGTAATCTTGGGTGTAGGTTTTTCCCTTTCATCTCTTTAAATATGTCCTGCTACTCAGTTCTGGCTTGCAGAGTTTCTGCTGAAAGATCAGCTGTCAACCTTAAGGGGATTCCCTTGTATATTATTTGTTGCTTTTCCCTTGCTGCTTTTAATATTTTTTCTTTGTATTTAATTTTTAACAGTTTGATTAATATGTGTCTTGGTATGTTTCTACTTGGATTTATGCTGTATGGGACTCTCTGCAATTCCTGGACTTGATTGATTATTTCTTTTCCCATATTAGGGAAATTTTCAACTCTAATCTCTTAAATTATTTTCTCAGTTCCTTTTTGTTTTCTCTCCTTCTTCTGGGAGCCCTGTAATTCGAATGTTGTGTTTTTAATATTGTTCCAGTGGTCTCTGAGACTGTTCTCTCTTCTTTTCATTCTTTTTTCTTTATTCTGCTCTGTGGTAGTTATTTCCACTATTTTATCGTCCAGGTCACTTATCCATTCTTCTGCCTCAGTTATTCTGCTATTGATTCCTTCTAGAGAATTTTAATTTCATTTCTTCTGTTGTTCATCATTGTTTGTTTGCTCTTTAGTTCTTCTAGGTCCTTGTTAAATGTTTCTTGCATTTTGCCTATTCTATTTCCAAGATTTTGGATCATCTTTACTATCATTATTCTGAATTCTTTTTCAGGTAGATTGCCTATTTTCTCTTCATTTGTTAGGTCTGGTGGGTTTTTATCTTGCTCCTTCATCTTCTGTGTGTTTTTCTGTCTTCTCATTTTGCTTATCTTACTGTGTTTGGGGTCTCCTTTTTGCAGGCTGCAGGTTCGTAGTTCCCGTTGTTTTTGGTGTCTGTCCCCAGTGGCTAAAGTTGGTTCAGTGTGTTGTGTAGGCTTCCTGGTGGAGGGGACTGGTGCCTGTGTTCTGGTTGATGAGGCTGGATCTTGTCATTTTGGTGAGCGGGTCCACCTCTGGTGGTGTGTTTTGCATTGTCTGTGGCCTTATTATGATTTTAGGCATCCTCTCTGCTAATGGGTGGGGTTGTGTTCCTGTCTTGCTAGCTGCATGGCATAGGGTGTCCAGTACTGTAGCTTGCTGGTTGTTGAGTGGAGCTTGGTCTTAGTGTTGAGATTGAGATCTCTGGGAGAGCATTTGCTGTCTGATATTACATGGGGCTGGGAGGTCTCTAGTTGACCAATGTCCTGAACTTGGCTCTCCCACCTCAGAGCCTCAGGCCTAAAACAAGCACTAAAAACTATACAAAAACAAAACAGAACAAAACAAAAAAAAAACTGGGCAGACAAACCCTAGGACAAATGGCAAATGCAAAGCTTTTGGAAAGTCTGAGGTCTTCTGCCAGTGTTCGGTATGTGTTCTGTAGGAGTTGTTCCACTTGTAGATGTATTTTTTATGAATTTGTGGGGAGGAAGTTGATCTCCACATCTTATTCCTCTGCTATCTTGTTTGTCTACTCTTAAATGCCTAAATTTATAATGAAAAAAACATTTCAAACAAGTAACCTAATGTTACACCTTGAAGAACTAGAAGAAGAGCAAATTAAATCAAAAGCTAGTAAAAGGAAATAAATAATAAGAGCAGAAATAAATTAAATAGAAAATAGAAAAGTAAAACAGAGATAATTAACAAATCAAATGTTAGTTTTTTGAAAAAAGCAAGAAATTTTAGCCATTGTGACTGAGCAAAAAAATAGAGACAATACAAATGATTAATACCAGAAGAAAAGTGAGGATATTACCACCAATGCTATAGAAATAAAAAATGATTATAAGAAAATACTTTGACCAATTGTATGTCAACATATTAAATAAACTAGAGGAAATGGACAAATTCCTAGAAATACAGTGAATAACAAAATTACTTCAAGAAAAACAAGGATATCTGAGAAGACCTATAACACATAGAGATTGAATCAGAAATAAAACACCTTCCAACAGAAAAAAAGTGGAGGTATCACCTCACACTAGTCAGGATGGCCATTATCAAACAATCTAGAAACAGTAAATGCTGGAAAGGGTGTGGTGAAAAGGGAACCCTCCTGCACTGTTGGTGGGAATGTAAATTGATACAAACACTATGGGAAACAGTATGGAGTTTCCTTAAAATACTAAAACTAGAACTAACACATGACCCTGCAATCCCACTACTGGGCATATACCCTGAGAAAACTATAATTCAAAAAGAGACATGTACCAAAATGTTCACTGCAACACTCTTTACAATAGCCAGGACATGGAAGCAACCTAAATGTCCATCGACAGAGGAATAGATAAAGAAGATGTGGCACATATATACAATGGAATATTATTCAGCCATAAAAAGAAACAAAATTGAGTTATTTGTAGTGAGGTAGATGGACCTAGAGTTTGTCATACAGAGTGAAGTAAGTTAGAGAGAGAAAAATACCGTATTCTAATGCACATATATGGAATCTAAATATATATATGAATGTAGTGGCAGAGCAGGAATAAAGATGTAGACATAGAGAATGCACTTGAGGACATGGGGTGGGAGGGGGAAGCTGGGGCAAAGTGAGAGTGGCATGGACATATATACAGTACCGAATGTAAAATAGTCAGCTAGTGGGAGTTGCAGCATAGAACAGGGAGATCAGCTCGGTGCTTTGCGATGACCTAGAGGGGTGGGATAGGGAGGATGGGAGGGAGGCTCAAGAGGGAGGGGATATGGGGACATATGTATGCCTATGGCTGATTCACTTTGTTGTACAACAGAAACTAACACAGTATTGTGAAGCAGTTTTACTCCAATAAAGATCTATTTAAAAAAATGAATCAAAGATCTAAACATATGTTCCAAAATTATAAAACTCTTAGAAGAAAGCATAGGGGAAATCTTCATGACATTGGATTTCACAATGATATTTTGGATATGATACCAAAAGTACAAGCACCAATAGGAAATATATTGGAATTCAAATTTTACGAGTTTTTGTATCAAAGGACGTTATCAAGAAAGTGAAAAGACAACCTACAAGGATGGGGGACAGTATGCAAACCATATATCTGATAAGGGTCCAGTATCCAGAATATATGAAAAATTCTTATAAGTCAATATCAAACAGACAAACAATTCTTAAAAAAATTTTTTTTAAAACAATTTACACGTTTTTAAAAATGGACAAATTTCCTGAATAGACCTTTCTCCAAAGAAGACATACAATTGCCAGCAAGCACATAAAAAGGATGCTTATCATTAGTAGTCATTATAGAATGAAAATTAAAACCATGATTATATACCACTTCTCACCCACTAGGATCAAGATAATTTTAAAAAAACACAGAAATTATGAAATGAAGTATTAATGAAGATGTGGAGAAAACAGAGCCCTCCTACTTTACTGGTGATGATGCCAACTGTTTCAACCACTGTGGTGGAAACACGTTTTGGCAGTTCCACAAAAAGTTAAACATATAATTACCATATAACTCAGCAATTTTACTCTTAGAGATATACCTAAAGGAATGGAAAGAGAGTAGTCAAATGTTTCTACATGATTGTTCATAGCAGCAATAGTCACAATGGCCAAATGTGGAAACAACCCAAATGTCCATCAAGGGATGAATGGATAAATAAATTATGGTATATACATACAGTGGAATATTATTCAATAATAAAAAAGGATGACATATTAGTACATGTTATAGCATGGATAATACTTGAAAAAATATTAAGTGAATGAAGTCAGACACAAAGGGCTACGTATTATACGATTCCAATTTTATGAATTTTCCAGAATAAGTAAGTCCATAGAGATAGAAAGCAGATTGGTTGCTATCAAGGCCTGGGAATAGAGAATTGGCTGTGACTGGTTCATGCGTATAGTGTTTTCTTTTGGAATAATGAAAATATTTTGAGACTAGACAGAGTTGGTGATTATACAACATTGTAAATGTATTAAATGCCATGCGATAACACACTTTGAAATAGTTTGAAATGGCAATAAGTTCTAGAGCTATAATGTACAATATTGTGCCTATAGTTTACAATATTGTATTGTGCAGTTAAAATTTTGTTAAGAAGGGTAGATCTTATGTTGTGTGCTTACTACAATAAAAATGATTAATTTTATGTTATATGAATTTCAGTTACATTTTTATAAATCATCTATTTTGCATCCCCCTTTCTCTTCATAACTAGTCCCCATTATAATAAATATAAGAATTTTGGTGTTTTCCTTGGCTGTCTGAATACACCACCAATTATACTTAGGCAGCTTCTCCATTGTCTTTGCGATTGTGAGAAATAGTACTCTGCCTGCTACCATGGGTGTTGAAGTGGGGGAAACATTCTTCAACAAATCTCCAGTAGTATGAGGCTTGTGTACATGACTAATGTTCACCCAATTAGGTGGCTCTGCCTTGAAGTCTGAATATGGAGCTAGTGAAGTATATATTAAAAGGACAATTAGTATTCAATTATGGTCACTGGTGGTAGTATCAATTAATGTTGGTTTTCTATAGTAGTGAGGACAACATGCAGGTATGAATATTTCTGGTAAATTATGGTGTTTTTTCTACTCACTTCTTTTAAAATTGCCTTTATTTATGAATTTCTTACAAATTTGATCTTTCTTCCTCCATTCAAATCAATGAGTCTCCTAAATTCTTCAGTAAAATCGTAGTGTAAGTCTGTGTGTGTAGGGAAATGTTTGTGTGTGGTGTGTGTGTGTGGTGTGTATGTGTGTGTGTGTGAACATAAACTGCCACTCAAACTTAGGGTAGCCAGGGTAGATTTCTATTGCTTACAACCAAGACCTCTGACAGATATGTTCATGGTTATTTAGTCATAGTTTATTTCTTTCCTTTACGTACACTCATATTTACCAGGTAATAAAAATAGTACCCGACAATTGAGATAGTTGATATCCCTGAACTTTGGGAAGGAAAAGGTCTTAATATTTTAAAATTCGTATCTGACCCTTGTCATTTGTTATGAAACTCAGAAACAATTTACATGCACATTATTGTTTTGTTTTAAATATTGGTTTGGGCTTTCTTTAGAAGATTTTACATAGTTGGGGTATGAAAATAAAAGTATATGCTTTTCAAAAGAATATTCTGCTACTTGATTTTGGATGAATTTTTCATCATCCTTAGTATTCTTTTTTTTTTCCCCTTCCAGTTTTATTGAGATATACTTGACACACAGCACTGTATAAGTTTAAGGTGCACAGCATAACAATTTGACTTACATCATGAAATGATTACCACGATAAGTTTATTGAACATCTATCAGCTTATATAGATACAAACTAAAAGGAAAAGAAAAACATATTTTTTCCTTGTGATGAGAACTCTTGGGATTTACTCTCTTAACAACTTTCATATATAACATTCCCAGTATTTTTTTTTTTTTTTTGCGGTACGTTGTCCTCTCACTGTGGTGGCCTCTCCCGTTGCGGAGCACAGGCTCCGGACCCGCAGGCTCAGCGGCCATGGCTCACGGGCCCAGCCGCTGCGCGGCCTGTGGGATCTTCCCGGACCGGGGAACGAACCCGTGTCTGCTGCATCGGCAGGCGGACTCTCAACCACTGCACCACCAGGGAAGCCCCCCAGTATTCTTAATATACTGAAGAAAGCATAACGTTCTTACTCGTCACTAGTGTTTTCAATGGACTACAATGGAATTTAATTTCATTTAAAAATGTGTGATATTTTATAGTAAAAAGTCTGTAAAAATTGATCCCCTGTTGACAACATTGAATTGGCATCTATGCAGCACCATATTGCAAAGTATGTCACATGAGACACATTATATATTTCATTGCCAGCAAGCTGACATCTGGTTCAGAACTTTTAGCATTGGTTAGTGTGTCTCTTGGTAAAGCATAAATACACTAAATCAGGTACTAAAGAAGAACTGATCTGGAATTCCAAAGGAGGAGCACTCAAATGTCAAAGCTATTTTCTGTGTCATTAGTTTCTAATTATGTACTTTTTAAAATTAACTGTTTTTATAACAGTATCAAAGGTCAAGTGGAAAAGCAACAGACTTAAAGGAAATTGAAATATGTAAAAGAAATTTTGAACTGTAAAAATATTATTTCCAGATGCTTTCTTCCCTTGCAAGCACTAATGGATTTTAGGATTGGTTCAATGTTAAGGAACTAGGGAAAAAATTCAGAAACTTATAGGACATATGTTTTGATTATTAATTATAAGAAAACTATTGTTCTTAATTGTAATATATGAATTGACTATCAACATAATGATGCTTGCAAAACATAGTAGGTGTTTAAGTTCCTGATAGTCTTCTTCTGATATCCTAATCCTACCTATTACAATATATTCAGGTTCTTATATTCCAATAATAGGAGCAGGAAGATCTTGTAGGTAGAAATTTTCAGATTATGTATATTAAATTATGCCCACAGTTGGTGTTTTCTGAGCATCTCGGCAGAAGCGTATTGACATAAAATAAGTATGCAAAGAACTGTTTAAATGTACTGTGTTGGCCAAAAGCTTCGTTAGGTTTTTTCAGTAAGATGGCTCAAGTAGCACTCAGTTGTCTTTAACGTCATTCAAAACAATTTTATTAGATTGTATGTGATAGCAGTCATATTAGTGTGCATTTAAAAAAAGACATCAAAATTGGTGAATTTATGTGTAGCCATTTTAATATTGAAGATGAAAGAAAAAAAGCAACATTTTCAGCATATTATGCTTTATTATTTCAAGAAAGGTAAAAACGCAACTGAAATGCAAAAAAAAAAAAGATTTGTGGAGAAGGTGCTGTGACTGATCGAATGTGTCAAAAGTGGTCTGTGAAGTTTCATGCTGGAGATTTCTTGCTGGACGATGCTCCAGGGTCAGGTAGACCAATTGAAGTTGATAGTGATGAAATCAAGATGTTAATTGAGAACCATCAGTGTTATACCACGCGGAGATAGCCGACATACTCAAAATATCCAAATCAAGCACTGAAAATCGTTTGCACCAGCTTGGTTATGTTAATCGTTTTGACGTTTGGGTTCCATGTAAGTTAAGCAAAAAAAACCCTCCTTGACTATATCTCCATATGTGATTCTCTACTTAAACGTAACGAAAACGTTCCATTTTTAAAACAACTTGTGACAGGTGATGAAAAGTGGATACTGTACAATAATGTGGAACAGAAGAGATCATGGGCAAGCGAAATGAACCATCACCAACCACACCAAAGGCTGGTCTTCATCCAAAGAAGGTGATGTTGTGTATATGGTGGGATTGGAAGGGAGTCCTCTCTTATGAGCTCCTTCCAGAAAACCAAATGATTAATTCCAACAAGTACTGCTCCCATTTAGATGAACTGAAAGCAGCACTCAACGAAAAGTGTCCAGAATTAGTCAACAGAAAATGCATAATCTTCCATCAGGCTAACTCAAGATCGCATGTTTCTTTGATGACCAGGCAAAACCTGTTATCAGCTTGGCTGGGAAGCTCTGATTCATCTGCTGTATTCACCAGACATTGCACCTTCACATTTCCATTTATTTCAGTCTTCACAAAATTCTCTTAATGGAAAAAATTTCCATACCCTGGAAGGCTGTAAAAATCACCTGGAATAGTTCTTTGCTCAAAAAGATAAAAAGTTTGGGGAACATGGAATTATGAAGTTGCCTGAAAAATGACAGAAGGTAGTGGAACAAAAGGGTGAATACATTGCTCAATAAAGTTCTTGGTGAAAATGAAAAATGTGTCAGTTTTTACTTAAAAACCGAAGACACTTTTTGGCCAACTCAATAAAAGACAACACGAATATCACTAACAACTTGGGAGCAAGTTTATCTAAACTTTTTTGAAAATTAAGAATACTACTTTCTATCTAAACTTTGAATTCACAGATTCCATTGACTTCAGCATCAATATTTGATAAAGATGTTTCCATAAATATACCTTAATCAAGCAATTTACGTCAAAATAACAGGTTTTTGTTGGTGGTATTGGTGCTGCTGCTGGGTGTTTTTCATTCCTCCATTACTTATACACGTGGTTACTTGTTCATATGATTAAATAATGATTCATGTTTCTAGTGATACCCTGTATAAAAGTGATAATTCATTATACTAATAGTATATGTTAGCTTGGAAGGATAGCGCTCTGATTATTTCCTCTTTAAAGACTATGAATCACGTTGGAGATGGAAATACTGAGTACACAGATTAATTTATCAGTTGTTCAGATAATAGCATCTGTTGGCTCAAATTCCAAGTTTGTTCAGTTTCTTATAAGCTATCATAATTTATCATAAACACACAAGATACCTAACATTCTAGAAATATTAGAATATTCATGGACCAGAAAGAAAATCAGGTTTTCCGTAATATGTTTTTCTTAAATTGTGGACACCCTTGTTTAGCTTTAGTCTGGTTCAGTGGAAAGATATTACTGGATAAGAAATACACTTAGAACTTGAAAGAATTGACTAGAAAGAAGGCACTAGAGTGATCTGAATTCAGATTTCAACGCCCCAAGCGGTAGTGGCCGAAATATGTCCTTTAAAGGTAGCACAGACTTTCAGGAGATCCTTAGGTAACTAAATAGGGGCTTTACATGAAGAATGTGCTTAAATTCTATGGTGAATCTGAAGTTCTTAGTACTTTGCCAGGTTTAGTCTAATTTAATTCAAGTGGTGTGTATTATTGACAAAGTTTAGTGCCTGAGTAAGCTGAGTAAGACCAAGAAAGCAGAGATAGGCAGGTGACTGTCATTAGAAAATTAGTTAGAACTTGGAGTATATTTACTAATAGTGACAATGTCCTGAACAATGGCTATGAATAGTTCAGTTCATTTCCTTTTAACAAGCACAGGTCAGTGTTAACCCTATGGCAGGTGCTCTCAGACTCTGCTGATATAACACAGAATAAAGTACAGGTTCTGCCCTTATCAAGTTCGCAGGAAGTTACAAGGTATTCTAGATTAGCTATATGAGTTCTCTTACTATTGCATTTAAAATATATTCATGAATTTTTAAAAAGTCTTTGACACGCTGACCTGGGTTGTATCATAGGAAAAAAATGTGTTCTACATTTTTAATGATCATCTCACACAAAAATTAGAAAACATTTTTTTATAAGATGATGATGCCTGCCTATAGTAAATACAATATTATTTTTTCTATTTGATTTATTAGTAAATACTGCATATACCAATAAATCAATGGGAAATCTGTTAAGGTGCTTATACCCTTGATAATTCAGGAAAATTTATTGTAATCTGTTACAATTATCTCTTTGTTATGATGGATATTGTTTTAATTCAAAGGATTTACATTTTCAAAAAGATTAATATATTAAAGAAGGAATAAAGCAAATACACATTCATTGTGGAAAGTCTTCATAGACAAAAAGTTTTACCTTCTAAAATTTAGTTTTACATTTATCACATATAAGCCACTATACACAGCACACAGAGACATACAACATAAATTGACTCAGAATAAGGCCCTTCATTTAAAGTGTTTTATATTTTTCTGTCCTGGCCATATATTCAAAATAACAATATTATGATTTTACTGTTATAATTACATGATCATAATATCTCATTAGGAATAATAAAAGACACACCTTGTCGGCCTTACTTCCAATTTTATCACTGACCACTTCTCACTAATGCCTGTAATATCACTTTATTCCAAAGTGCTATCAGCTTTCACCTCAAATATTATCCTCTAGTTGCCTGGCTTCCATCCTCATACCCTGCAATGAAGTTTTCATAGTGTAGCCAATGTGGTCTTTTGAAAATCCAAAGCAACTTGTTTCACCAGTTACAATTCATTGCCTTCCAGTTCCAGCTACTATCTAGGCTGCCTTCTTCATATGGTCTCTCATACTATTGTACTTTCATTCACTAAACTCTAGTTAAGTCATCTCACCTCTTTTGTTGACTACCAAGGCCCTGTACTGTCTCATGGGTCTTGCATCTACTGTTCTCTATATTGAATCCTTTCCTGCAGCTCTTTGAATGACTCTTTTTTATCGCTTAGATTTTGATTATATTGCCACTACATCAGAGAGAACTTTACTAATAACCTACTTAATGGAGACCCTGATTCCCCAGTTACACTTCCTAATAACTCTTATAACTCCATGTTAAACTCTTCAGATAATTTATGTACTTCTCTATTTCTCCCATTTGAACGTATAACAAGAAAAGAAATTATGGCTGTCTTTTTTTCATTTCCACTGCTTAGAAGAGTACCAGGCATATAGCAGGGACTCAATAGATTTTTAATTAACGGAAGCTAATTAGGACTCATGAAAGAAGTCCTCTGCAGTTGAGGAAATAATTTTAAGCGTCCATAAATGTCCATTTTATGTTTATTTGCTAATGGATATGTATGTTATTATAACTTGGTAAAAAGAGGCTGTCTCACTAAAGAGTACATAACTAAAAAAAAAAAAGAAAGCTTTTAGGGGGCTTCCCTGGTGGCACAGTGGTTGAGAGTCTGCCTGCCGACGCAGGGGACATGGGTTCGTGCCCCGGTCCGGGAGAATCCCACATGTCGTGGAGCGGCTGGGCCCGTGAGCCATGGCCGTTGAGCCTGCGCGTCCGGAGCCTGTGCTCCGCAACGGGAAAGGCAACAGCAGTGAAAGGCCCGCGTACCGAAAAAAAGAAAAAAGAAAGCTTTTGAATGAATACTTTGAGAAGGAAGTAGGCCCCTGTGTAGAAGAAATGACAAAAAATTTAGAGGAGAAATACAAAGATTCCTAGAAGAAAGAGGAATATTAAACTAAGGAAAACCTCATTGATTAAGCCTTGGAAATATTCCTGGTTTGACAATTGTAAACACTCTGCTTGGCACCTCTTCCTTGATCTATCAACTTTAAACTGAATATGTTGATTATCCAGTGCAAAAATGAGAAATTTCGTTTACTCATATTGTTTTCAAACCACTGATTCTGCCCCCCCTCCATTTTGGAGAATATTTTAAATACTTCCATTTGTTACTTTTATAATTTTACATAATACTCTTAAACTTATTTTCCTGAAACTTCAACTTTACAGTATAGACTGGTTTTTGCTCTACATTTACATAAGGAAGATGCCATCATACATGTCTTAGTCTCTAAATCATAAAACATGAAAATGTTTATATAACATTACTGTATTATTTGTCTTAATATAGATTTTATATTTAAAACTTAGAATCCTATACACTACTGTCTTCAACAAAAATATATATCACTTTTATGAAGACAATTAGAAGTCAATTGAGCTGTCTCTGGAATTTTAAAAATGGTATTTTCATAATTATTTTTCTGTCTCTTTTATCTGTTCTCCTTTTCTCAAACTTCTTTTAAATGATTGACTTTTAGAAATCATGTATAACTTAAAATTTTTGTCTTTCATTTTATACATGCTTCAAAATTTCTCAACATTTTTTTCTTATAGTCTGCTAAATATTTTGTCTAGGTTACGCTATGTTAACATCCAAGAAATTTCTTTTGCTTTTAGCTTGCTGTTTTTCACTACAACATTTTCTATTGTAATCGATGCAACATAGTTTCAATTCTGAGAAATTCTTATTGGAAAAATTCAGCTTTCTTTTCCTATATTATACTTCTTTCCTTCTGAGCCAGTTGGTCTATTAGCTCATCTTGATCCTCTGTTATCTGGTGCTGATTTTCCTCAAAGGTCTAGTGATGACTCATTGTTCCTTTAGATTTAGGAATGTGCTATACTTATTAACATGAAAGTGACTGTTGAAGTCCTGGCAGTAGATATTTTTATGGGTCTTATCCCAAAATAGAGACATTCTCTGCAAGTTCTTTGCAAGTGGATAGTAAATATAAAATGCTAAATTGCATATTGGTAAATTGTACCAAGAGTTGAGCTGCCACATATTACAACCTCTGTCACGTCTTTTAAATTATTTCCCAAGGATTGTTCTTTATTCAATAGCTTTTAAAATCCTCAATATACCTCTCTGAATGTGTTATCACTGGTATCCCCAGTATAAATGTAAGGAAACAAGAATTATAAATTTTAATAACTTGTCCAAATTCACACAAGCAAGTGTTGGAGGCAATTTTGTATCCTGACTATCTGATGCCAGAGTTCATTATAATTTAATATCAGCCATTCTATGAAGATTCCTTAATTTTTCATCAATGCCGTACTTTAATCTTCATATGTACTCATTCTAACCACTAGTACTTATACTGAGAATTTCTTATTTTTAATTTCATAAGCCTTTATATAATTTCTGATTTGTTTTCTTCTGTTACTGTTATCTCATATTTGTGACACTTCCATCTATCAATATAGTCAAGACAGAAAAAGAGAAGGATATATGGTACCAGGTAGGGAGCTGGGATAAGAGGAGGTTAGCCTTTAGCCCATCTTTGCTAGTTGGCTTTCCCAAGAGCGGAGTAAACTTTCTTCTATCTTCATAACAGGAGGTAGTTTTACAAGTTGGACCAAAGTGCCCCATGAAAGTTAGGCTCCTACTCTCCACAGAGAGGAGAGGTAGGGGTGCTGTTTTCCTTGATGATTACATTTCAAAGGAATGACTTCCAGGTCCTTGAGAAAGACATTGGTTGTTAAACTGGCACAACCAGTTTAAAAACTGGCTTTAAAAGATTTATATATCAAAGGGGCAGAGGGAGAGCTTACAATTATAACTTTTCTAAAGTAAATGCTATACAAAAAGCAATATCAGAGGCCTCCAGTCAGGAAGAAGTCTGTGGAAAGTTTAGTTAAGCTAAGGATAATGTTAAAGCTATTTTTATCACAACCAACCCTCATTTAGTTTCTGCACAAGTTTGAAGTTCATCTTGGTAAGTTGCACTCCTGTCATTGTGGTCTACATATAGTTTCTCAGGTTTTAGTGATCCATAACCAAATACATATTATTTTTGTTTAATACACTGACAATGTAACATTTGAAGAGGAATAGGATAACTAAAAAAAAATTCATTTAGGAGAGGGAAGAATGAGAAATATATGGCAGCCAATGATACCTAGCTCCTACACACTCATGGTAGAGAGAAAAAAAAATGAATTCTCTGTTCAGGTAAGCTCATGTGATAGGTACACCCCGCCCCCCACTGATACACACACACACCCCACAGTCTTCCCACTCCGTCAAATTGCCACCTTATTTTTGCCATCTAAGAATATATTATTCATTGTCCTTGGCTACTACTTGTGACATTGAGATAATCTTTCTTGTCCTTTTTCTCCCTTGGCCATATGAGACGAACTTTGAAAAGAATGCCTTTCCTGGCAAATGCTCAGCTTTTGTAGTAGGTGATAAAGCATTATAATTTATTATAGTATAGAAATGCTGTTATTTTTGCAAAATATTTCCTTTGAAAACATTGTTTTAAGGATACTTTATTCCAGTCAGTTACTGTAAAAGTAACCATAGCTAAAGTTTTTATGTTTTAACTTACTGACCTCTTTGTTCTATCTATGCCCCTTAGCCTTCCCATTAATGGCTGTTGCCCTGAGGCAGTTTGAAATGATAGCCTTAAGTGAAGAAGCACCCTCCTGAATGCCTCCCTTTGCCACCTGCTGTCTAATTTTTTTCAATCTTATCTCCTGCTGTGGCAGCTATTTTCCTGCTTCTTGGACTAGTTGCAATTTGGGGTACCCACATTGTCTTTTCAAACGCAGCAGGCCCACAAATTATGGGACTCTAAATCACTTAGATTGCAGGCCACATGTGGAGAGCATATCTCTTAGCAAAGCATTATTTTCTTTCTTCTCTGCTTTAGACTACTCTCAAAACTTTGAGTTCATACCTCTTTTTGGAGACTTGGCTGAAAGCCGATAGAGGTAACCATTATACACAAATGTTCTGAATGTTCCTACCATTTGTGCTAACACCACAGCCTCAGTTGACACACATCCTGTGTGCATCTCAAGGTTTAGCCACCTATGTTTTACTTACTGTTTTCTCTGCCACATGTTTATGTCTAACATTCTTGTTTACATGACAGCTGTATCTGTGATCTTGCCATCAGTCTGCATTCAAGGCTGGAGTAACTTGAGAAGGGTGCAGTTGCAACATCTATTCATTTTATCAGGACAGCAAAATAGTTTTCAGCATCCATCTCAGAGATATCTGCTCATGTATAATTGGTCACAACTTGAGCACATGGACACCCTTAGCAGCAAGGAAGGTGAGAAGAGCTGCCATATTGTATTTCTAGCCTCTGAAGTGAACGTGGGTAAGCAAGAAAGGGGTTGGAAATGAGTATTGAGGAAGTCAATAAGAAGGTACATCACAGATGAATACTAAGTTCCCTTAACTTATTCTTTATTTCTTAATAATGAACATTCAAGGCCCTTAATTTGCTCTAAATGTGACATTCACTGTTCATTAGTTTTAATATGAAGTATGGTCATTTCTAAACTTTTCTAGATAGTTTTTATTTCTCTTTTGAATTCATTTCTGTCATCTGCAGGATTAATAATTATCATCTCTCAATTTCCAAGGCATTCACATCATCTTTTAGTCACTGTTTTGGAAATAACACTGTGTTCAAAAACTATGACCTGAAAAATGTTGTTGTTATTGCTGTGCTGCTGGGTAGTGTTGATGATGGTAATAGATTACTACAATGACATAATTGTTCTTTGTATCCAAGAATGTGCAATATTTTTGTCATATTCAGTATGTTGTACAGAGCAATAGTTTGACTTGTATTTGTTAAATCACACATACTCATTTTGCTACTCAGTTCCTCTGTGCTCTTACTTAAGAGTAAGTTAAGTAAATTAAATTACTTAACTTACTGTTTTAATTTACTGTTAAATTTAATTTACTGTTAAATTCTCCCTGAATTTCCAACATATTTTGATTTATATATTTAGTGGATATATTTTTTGTGTGTATGGGCAAACTTTATATTTCTTAGTCTTTTGTAAATTCTATCAGTACACAAGCTTCCTCTTTATCCCACTTGATTTTATTCTTAAATTTCAACAGCTTGATGTGAATAAGGTCACTTCTGCTTTCTTTCATTTGCATTTGCCTGTTGTCCCTTTGCCCACTCTTTTATTTAAAAAATCTTGTATATTTTATTTTACTTTTGTTTTAAGAGGGTTCTTTTTCTTTTTCTTTTTTTTCCAATAAAACACAGCTCGGGGCTTCCCTGGTGGCGCAGTGGTTGAGAGTCTGCCTGCCAATGCAGGGGACACGGGTTCGTGCCCCGGTCCGGGAAGATCCCACATGACGCGGAGCGGCTGGGCCCGTGAGCCATGGCCGCTGAGCCTGCGCGTCCGGAGCCTGTGCTCCGCAACGGGAGAGGCCGCAACAGTGAGAGCCCCGCGTACCGCAAAAAAAAACAAACAAAAAAACCACACAGCTCGGCTAGGGTTTTTTACTTTGACAACCTCATTTTTTAAAGGATGGAAGAAGACAAAATAGTTTTTCCGCTTTAGTTATAACAAATGACATGTTATTTTATTTCTTGAATCTTACTATGCTTCTTCATATTATTTTTTATTCTTTTTTCTTATATTACTTTTTGCTGGGTTACTAAGGTTGCTGTTTATTCAACTTGTTAGTGGAGTATTCTATACACTTGGACTTTTAATCACTTATTCAAAAAGAGTTTAGTATTTTCTATGTGCCAGGCACTGTTATAGAAAGATGGAATAAATAAAATAGAGGGGAAAAAAGTCTCCCCTCATGGACCTTACTATAATCAGATATATTTTATTATCTGTTGTGGTCTGAATGTTTTTGTTCCACCAAAATTCATGTTGAAATCCTAATGTGTAATGTGATAGTATTAGGAGGTGGGGCCTTTATTACAGCTAAAGTGGAATAACTATTTTGCATTCTCCCATTCATTAAAAAATGAGTTTAATTTCTTTTAATGAGATTTATGTCCTTATAAAAGAGGCTTGAGAGAGCTACCTTACCCTCATTCACCATGTGAGGACACAGTGAGAAGTCAGCTGTCTGAAACCCAGAAAAGGGTCTTCGCTAGAACCTGACAATGCTGGCACCTTGATCTTGAACTTCCTGCCTCTAGAACAATGAGCAATAAACTTATGCTGTTTATAAGCCACATAGTTTGTGATATTTTATTACAGCAGCCCAGACAGACTAAAACATTATTATTATTATTTAAAACCAAGAAACTATATCTCCTACCAAGACTCTCTACTTCTCACTGTCTTTAATACTCACAGTGAGCCATTTTGAGGAGATTTCAAACCCTCCTCTCACCCTCTCCTTACTCTCATCCTGAGTAAAAGCTTTGGAGCACTTTCTTTCCTGTTGTCAATATCCACCTCCAAATTTCACATTTACCTTTCTTATTAAAATTTTCCTTGCAGTATTCCTCTTCTGTTTCAAGGGTTGTCATCTGACTTTTTTTTTTTTTTTTGTATAATACAGACTGTCCATTTTTGTCCTTACATAGTCAGTCATTACTCATAACTATTTCCACTTCTATTCATGTTACTTGATTGTAAGGCCTTTGTTTTATTGGTTTGTTATTTGATCAGAGTTCTTTTCTATCATTGTTTTTGTGGATACATTATGCTATTCCTAGAGTTTCTAAATCCTTGCGTGTTTGCAAAAGCTTTTCTTTACCTTTATTGGCATATGCTGTCTTGGGTTACAGCTATGGGGTTATCTATTTTCTCTGTAAATGTTTGTCTCCTAACTTTAAGGTTTGCTTGAATATTCTGAAGTCAGTGCTATTATCATTTCCAATTTACACATGAAGAAATAAGGCCTAAAAAAAGGCACTATCTTACCTAAGTCACAGAATATGACAGAACCTAATTCTCCACAGATTCCATAGCCGACACTTGTAACTATTGTGTTCTATTTCAACTTTGTTGACTAGAGAAGTAGCTAGAGGCCCTGTAAGTTGAGAGGAAGGTAAGAAAAGTCAACTTCTTTCTGACTTTTTTTCTATAAATTTTTTGTTTGGTTTTGTTTGGTTTTTTTGCCTAGAAGGTTCTTAGATCCTCTCTTGACCAATCTCCTCATTATTGTTCAGATCTCAGCTTACATGTTTCTTCTCAGAGATACCTTCCTGGACCTTAGGATTTAAATAAAATAACTATACAATAGTAGGCACTCATCTATTTGTTTATATCTATTTACTTATCCATTTATTTATATACTTAACTATCTTATTAGGATGTAAATTCCATGAGAATGAAAGCCTTGTCTTCCTAGTTCTTTATTTTATTCTTATTGTATAACAAAGAATGTGTCTGGTCTTTGTCTCCATTTCTGACATGGAGCTTCTAAAACCCTTGGAATTTCCAGAGTGATGTGGGTATTTTGTTATTCATGAGCCCATCGGATCACATCTGATTTTATGCTAAGAAGTTGACTCCAGAAGGGTGACACACCTTGACTCCACTGGGAGAAAGCTTGAAAGCTCTGTGTTCTAGACCCTCCTAGTCATTGCCCTATGTGTGTCTTCATTTGGCTGGTCTAATCCATATCCTTTATAATAAAACTGTAATAGTATTTGGCTTCCCTGAGATCTGTGAGTCATTCAAGCAAATTATTAAACCTGGGGGGAGTTGTGGGAAACCTCAGATTTGTAATTCCTCAAATTACAATTTTAAACTGTGTTAGCATATGTTTGAATCATTTGGGTTGCAAGGAAACATAGATTACAGGAAATGTAAGTGTA
This sequence comes from Monodon monoceros, assembly GCF_005190385.1. Classification (NCBI taxonomy): domain Eukaryota; kingdom Metazoa; phylum Chordata; class Mammalia; order Artiodactyla; family Monodontidae; genus Monodon; species Monodon monoceros. The sequence goes on from NW_021703768.1 coordinate 68,754,452, forward strand.
TCTAATTTGGTAGTTGAAGGGAAGAGGACCCACTACTTAGGGAGTTGTTGGAAACTCCCAAATTTCTAGCCATTTGGCGAGAAGTGCAGGTGGCCTTGGAACCCTTTTTGTGGCTAGCATCTGAAATACAGGCAGTTTTGTATGGGATCAAGCCCTTATTTGGGGGGATGTGATCTAACTCTGAGTGGCTAGTGCCAGAATTGAATTTGTAATACATAAATTGGTGCAAAACTAATCTCCAACATTTTGAGCAAGACCAAGCACATGATGTTCGCTAATTTAAAATTTGTTGAATAATTGACTAAAGGAAGGTTGCAGTAAACTAGACAAGTTTCTTAGCCCATAGGTTTATTTTCAATTAATATCACTGAGTATCAGACCTTGGTGTGGTCTGTAACAGACATCTAGCTGCTGCTTCCTGTGCATAAATTGCATCTTCCTTGTAAGTCAGAAAAGTGGTGTTTTGACTGTTGATACTTTTTATATAGCGATGTTAGTCCATTGCCTCTTCCTTGTCTGCTTTCTGCTTTCATCACTAACTCTGTTAAAATATACTACATTTTGGATTCTTTTGCTCTCTCTTTCATAACAATACTAAATAGTAGGTCCCCTTCTTTTCAATTACCAAATTAGATATATTCACAATTCCCTGTAATCCATATTTTCTTGCATCCTAAATGTTTCAAACACGTGTTAGTACAGCTTAAGGTTATAATCTGAGGAATTTTTCAGACACTCTCTTCAAGGACGTCTCTTCTTCTAATTCTTTTTCTCCTAGGCCTCTTTGACAAAAGGCAATTTGTTTGAAAAATGCAATTATCATCCATAACTCACATTCAGAGTAATATCATCTGTTGTTTTCACAAATAACCTAACAATTGCAACAATTGCAGAATTTCAAGCTATAAAATAGAAAATACTGAGCTTGCAATCTCCAGTGTGTATAAGTACTTAACTAAGGAATGTGATAGAAAAGACTAATTTTTCCAGGACATTAGGTGTATTGCTACTGCAGTGAGAGAACCAAAAGACTCATTATGCTGTGTAAGAATTGTATTGTTAGCCTAAATTATACACATCAAAGCACCAGATATGTTATAAAGATGTAGGTGCTTAGAAAAGTAGTGAAGATTACTGTTTTCTCAAATCATATCTAAATAGGCCTTTGGGTATGTCTAGCAAAAGCATTATTTTCAGAAAACATACATATTCTTGTAATGTAAACAACTTTTATCATTGTAAGAATTAAGATGTAAACTTGAACATAATTCTTTCTTGATTGTATAATATTCAAATTTTAGGTTTCACTAAAATAAAGATATTGTTAACTTTCAAGATAACTACTGCTATTTTGCTGCTCAAAGATATTCTTATATTAACACTACTGATTAAGTACTATACTGACCTAGATAATGTCTCACTGGGACTCAAATAACTTAGTTTACATAATAATCATATAATTGCACATTATCTTTTACTTCATCTAAACAACAATAGTGCCATATGTTTTACTAACTGAATAGTCTGACAAAAAAGTTAGTGTAATTACAAAATTAATTATAATGATTAATGTAATAAAAAATCAATATTTGTATTAGAGTGATCAAATTTATTCTGACCATAATAAGGGTAAGTAGTGATAGATATAAATAATTTGGACACTGAAGAGACCCTAGAGTCTATAAATATATATTATTACTTTATGTGTCACAATACTTGAAATCCTACTGTTAAACCAGGTTCTCTCAAGTTCCTCTCTTCTGTGTTCTTTGAATAATAAATAAACATATATTTTGAAAATAGCTCTATTTTTAATAATATAAATTATAATGCCAATATTTAATCTTAAGTATTTTAGAAACTTTAAAGAATGAAAAAGTGATTAGGATGTTGTACAATCTCCTAATATGAATTGAATCACAGAACTAATTTAGACTATGAAGAGACTGGAAACCACACATGAATTAATCACTTTGGGGAGCTGACTTCTGAAAGGTTGAGGTATTTTCAGTGGAATTCTATACTTATGGAGAGGTGAGCAGAGGGGAGAGGGAGAGAGAAGAGAAAAGGAAAAAACAGGGAAAAAAACGTTCAGCCTGGACACTGAGAACTGAAATCACATATTATGTCTCTATATTAATATAATGTTTATTTCTCTTTCTTCATTAGCATGATTTTGCTATTTCCATTTTTTCATTAGCATTACTTATTTTTCCAGGAATCTACCCTGCCAAATATTTTGATTGTTCATTATAGGAGCTTCCAGAAAGTCATAGGAATTAACCCTTCAATGGAAAAAACATCAACAGGCAATTCATTCTGCCCTAAGATTCTCTGAATCTCTTACTTCAAAATCTTCATCTTGGAATTTCTATGAATCCTGGGCTATTGTATCATGATCCTTACCCAATCTTAATATATCTCTTTCTCCCCCTTTAAAAAAACCTGCTTTAAACCAAACTTCTAATCTTCAAAACATTCTGATTTCACCTTTCCATCTATCCCAGACACTGTGAGGTGTTTTTTCCCCTTACCACAGTGAGAAATAAAGTCAGTTTTGTCTTATCAAGAGATTGACTTTGTAATGCTTAGAAAACCAACTTTCGATAATAATGTGGAATTTATCCATATTAGTAGAATTGAAAAATAGCCTATCACACACACACAAAGGGAGAAAAAAATAAAAAAATAAAGCTATAGGAATAATCTTAAGAGAAAAGCAAACAAAGGAAAAGAAAACAATCATGGAACTGGTGGAAAGGATGAACAAATAGAAATGTGAAACTTACCTCAGAAAAATTATCAAGATGATAAAACAAGAAGGCAGATGCTTCAGAAATTTTCTTTGTGCAGAGGACAATATATCCATTTGGAAGGATATGGCTGGAAGGATGGTGGCTTCTACCTAAGTGACTCATTTGAAATGAAAATCTGACCATGTCATTTTCTTGCTTACAACTCTTCTGTGGCTAAAAACACTAATTCAAAAAGATACATGCACCCCAATGTTCACAGCAGCATTATTTACAATTGCCAAGATCTGGAAGCAACCTAAGTGTCCAGCAACAGATGAATGGAATGGAATACTACTCAGCCGTAAAAAAGAATGAAATTTTGCCACTTGAAGCAACATGGATGGACCTGGAGGTCATTATGCTAAGTGAAATAAGTCAGACAGAGAAAGACAAATACTATGTGATATCACTTATATGTAGAAGCTAAAAACTACAACAAACTAGTGAATATAACCAGAAAAGAAGCAGACTCACAGATATAGAGAACCAACTAGTGGTTTTACCAGTGGGGGTGGGGGACAATACAGGGGTGGAGGAGTGGGAGGTTAAAAAAAAGAAAAAAAAAGAAAAATGTTGCAAGATCCAAAAAAAAAAAAAAAAAACCTTTATGTGGCTTTAATTGTACTTAAGATAAAACAAACAGAAATCCTTAATATAACCTGAATGATCTTGTCTGATGTGTATCTTTTTTAAATTTTACTGTATTTTTTTTAACACTACATCAATTATTTGTGTTACAGGGAAGAAATTGCAAGAAACGTAAGAATTGCAACAAAATTCAAACTAAACTTGCCTACCTATGTTTAAAACTCAAGCCTATATCTGTGTATGAATAACAAATTTGGGTTGGTTATTCTTTCCATGAACTTTCATAATATACATATAATACATTTCTCATATAAGACTGAACAGATTATTATATATTTGTCTGCATATTTCTATATACAGTCAGTTTTACATACTGTTGCATCTCCAGAACTTCACATAAGGCAACACTCAATTATTTGTTTACTGACAGAATTAATATTTGTCATTAAATGTTACAAGTGTCAAAATATTGTCATCAATTTATCATTATCTCCATGGGAGAAGTGAAATTGTGGACAGTGCTATTAGGGACTGTGAATTAGTGATTGTTCTAAGTGTTTAATAACTTTTTATTGGTTTTGCTAGATTCAACATATGTGAAATGTTTTTTAAGCTTTCTGCAGAAAGTATATGTGCTAGAATATATTCCAACTAGGAGTTGCATTAATAGTAAATTGTTTGAAGGTTAATAAATCATGAATAATGATAAAATACAAAACTATCCAAGAATAAGAAGTCACAAAATGTCACCAAAAACACACACACTTCCAATTTTAGGAGAATAATCCAGTTGAGTGTTAAATTAAGTTTATAACCTTACAAATATATTAAATAGTAAATAAAATTATATATCTTGCTAAGAACCTAATACCACCCTGAAATCTTCCTTGAAAAATAACATTCTAAGAATTCTAATATGTGAATGTACTTACAAAGATAATCTTATGTTTGTGAAAGCAAATATCTCAGGCATAATTATTTATAAAAGTTACACTAAAAATGATGAATTGATAGTGACAAAATATTTATGCTATGGATGATTTTATTCTTTTGGTAAAATCCAATAATACATAAAACAAAAAGTATTTTTGTCATGTTGGGACTTTTATCATTACTATTTTAAAACATTTTTTCCTAAAACATTGTATATTTTATCAGAAATTATTATATTGAGATCTTGTTTTGGTATAAATATGATTAAAATACTTCACTTATGTGATTAAAATATTTTCATTTATTTTGTGTGTGTCTATGGTGCTTTATTTCTTATTTTTGTACATCCTCCTGAACTTCTTTCACCAATGTAAGTTGTACTCTATGTTTCATTGTTTCACTTGTGCTGCCACTGACCATGTAGTCCTTTTTTACAGTGAACCTCCATGGCCCATAAGAAGCACTGCTTCAGCACCTGCTTCTGCATAGTATTTAATTCACAACAGCATCAAGTGCAGTAAGTAATCTTTCATCTGACTTTCACATATAAAAGCCAGAAGCATCAGCAGACTATTCACTGCTGTTGGAAGCAGAATGTAGGGCAAGTCTAGTGACAAGTAACAGCTCTGGGTGCTTCCACCCAGACATTGCATCAAGTCATGGATAAAAGTTATATTGAAACTGAGCTCAATGAAAATTATGATCTAACCCCTAATACTGTGAATGAAGGAGATTTGGTCTTAAGCTAACCTGAGAGGGAGAAGAGAAAATATAAGTGTGCCCAGAAAAAGAAGTGAACATGTCCTTTGAGGAAGTGGAATAAAACTGCTTTGAGTTTTGGTTCAATAGATTTCATTTGTCAATAACTTTGTCTAGAAATGCTTAATCTGTTTGATATTATATATATCAAAACATATATACCTATAATATTTTACATGTTTGTGGGAGGAAGGAAGAGGAATTAAACTATGGGTTACATTATTTATAACTATAGAATTATGAGTTATTAATTATGTGGTACATAACCAAAGAAAAATATAATTTTAAGTGAAAACAATAGAATGGAAGTTAATTATTGAAACCTTTTAAAATATCTGCTTAGGGCTTCCCTGGTGGCGCAGTGGTTGAGAGTCCGCCTGCCAATGCAGGGGACACAGGTTCGTGCCCCGGTCTGCGAAGATCCCACATGCCGCGGAGCGGCTGGGCCCGTGAGCCATGGCCGCTGAGCCTGCGCGTCCGGAGCCTGTGCTCTGCAACGGGAGAGGCCACAACAGTGAGAGGCCCGTGAACCGCAAAAAAAAAAAAAAAAAATCTGCTTAAAATTGTTATAATAAACTGCATAATCTCCCTGTGATTATTACTATGTTGTTTTACATTAACCCATTTCATTCCCTCCCCCAGATGTCTGAATATTTAATAAGGTAGAAGATACAGTAAGGGGAAAACATAGAAGGAAGTTGATGTAAGGTGGCATATTGTTTAATAATGTTGTTGGTCCCCAAAAGAAGAAATATTGTAAAAGCAGGCCCATGATAGCAGAGTGAAAAGCTAAGTGGAGGAATTTCGAACGTTAAGTGATGCCTCCAAAGTTCCAAAATAAAAGATCTTACATGATATTTTTTTGGCCTACAGTATGAGTATAGTCTTATGTTAGTAAGAGAAGTTAAGTTGGGAGTAATTTTACATACCTAGAATAAAAAAGGTAGGGAAAAAAAGAGGGGAAAATTGAGATAACAGGTATAAGGACATTTACAACCTTGCTTTACTTTTCTATTTTGCATCACAATAAATCATTTCACGTTATTTATATTGAGTCTTCAACAATGGCTAATGTAGCAGAGATGGCAGTATAAATTAGCTGGCATATCCCAAATCACTGAGCTAGTAAACAGGAGAGATGCCAATCCAAACCATATCTGAACTCCAAGTATATTGTTCTTTCAATACTGGTTACTGCTGTGGTAACCAAAAGAAATAAAAATTTCCCCTATGATAGAGGAGAAAATTTACTAACAAATGTACTCAAAAAATGTAATTTCTATATTTTGTTTAAATTGATCTTGTCTTCCTCAGAAACCACTTATCTGCTGGATAGGAGTAACCTAAGCCACCTGTGATGATACAAACAATTCCTTTTCATAGTGTTCAGGTTTTCAAGTAATACGGCACCAGCTCTTAAATTTCATGTCCTTCCCAGGATACACAGTAAATGGTAGGAAGGAAACAAGAAGAAATAATAGGCTGTTGTGGCATTGGAAATAATGAGTTCTCAGATCTCAACTTATCCTCTTGATGGCTCTTATGTTTTCATAGCAACATGCACTGTCTGCTTGGCCAATCAGCTGGCATTTGTTCCAAAGATAGTGGTTTGTGTTAACTGCTACCTTACTTTGTGCTTGCCAATATCCAGCAGACTTGCTTGGCTGCTTTGTCTTTTCTCCCATTTCTCTTGGCATACAGAGAATTTTTCACACACGTTGCCAGTGTCTGATTCTGGTCCCCATTTGTACTTCAACTAGACAAATTGTATACCTCCTAGTTTCTGAGTATCCTGTGGCAACTCTCTCCTGGAAACTCCCTTAACTAGTATCTCAATGCTTCTGAGACCCACTCACACTAGAAGAGCATCAAGGACTACTTGAAATATTAATATAAGCATTGACTTCTTTCTGATTAATCATAGATACCACTGTTTAGTTTATTGTGATTAGAGCCCAAATATTAGAATGTGATGGAAATGTCGACAGTTGTGAGGTCTCCCAAATTATCTTGATTCTCTAAAGCCATACTCCTTTCTAGGCTAACCTCAAGGCAGGGGAATGAAGGAAGAAAATGAAAATCTCATCATTGTTCCCTCTGTCACATTTCTCAACCTCTCATCAACTCAAGTTTAGGAAAAGTAAATATTCAATCCTTTCTCTTTTTATCTGGTTCTACTTTTAGTAGTACTCTATAATCTAATCCATGATATCTTCTTCTTAATAAGCTAAATGAGATTGTAAAGGAATCTTTTATAAAAAAAATAAAAAGTATTTTCTCCTACTATGCCTGGCTTGGATATCTACCAGTATTCTATTGATATTTTGAAATTTCAGAAGCTGAAAAGTAACTTTATATTTATGTTTGTGCTAATGCTACAAAAGCCATTATCACTGTGTGTTTTCTCCAAGTTCCCCTCTCCCTTACTCAAAGGCATATAGAAACCTTGAGTTGAATATCATACCAGCAGAAATGTAAAAAAGAGAGCATGGCTATTCTTTACTTAGGGACTTGGATGATTAGCCTCTACAATTTTATACTTTAACTCTATGGATGACTGTGAACTTCAAATATATGGGATAATATACTAGAGCATAGAGTAGTGGCATATGATAGAATATAAAATTGTAATATTTGTATGAAAATCTCTATTAGTGAAGTTTATTTCTTAAATATCACTACCTATCAGTTCTTGTGACAATACCTATCTTTTTTGATATTTGTTGCTCAATTAAAAATGTAGTGTCTCTCACAGAAGTCAAATTTTCTTCTGGCTAGTGCCGTAGCTTTATTACTGTAAAGTCTCTTTCACTAGGTTCTCTTTACTTTACTATTAATTATTGGGCTTATGGATGAAATAAAGGATAAGGATTATGAAATAATAATAAAAAGAGGAGAAAATGGAAGAGTTAAAGTTCAGTTAATTAATTCTATACTAAAATCTAATTTACTTGAGCCACTCCTTGTAGAATTTGGATGTATGGTTCCATATAAATTTGTACGTTGAGTGCAGTGCATTGTGTTTTAAATACCAAAAATTTACTGTAGCTGCACTGAGAGTACTTTTATAATGAATGAAATAGCTCTTTATTACTTTTAGAGTACATAATGTTAGAAATTATTAATTGAAAAATATGTTTATGCAAATAGTTAACATTATTTTAAAAGTATAGACTTTGGTATTGCATTTTTGGCCCACTCTTCAAAAGAATCACTTCTTTAAAGTTTGAAGGTAATTTATATTTTACATTACTAAGGTATATATAAATATATACTAATTTGTTATATCATGTAAATATATACATGGTACATGGGGTATGTCAATTCAACAAGCCATTAAATGATTACTATGTCAGGTAGACTGTTAGGAATTTGGATTTTAAAAAGATGGATCAAAGTTGGTACCTGATCTATAAAAGCTTAAATATATTCGGGAAGAGAGGCACATGCCCAGATAATTGCACTATGTAGCAGAATAGGAGTGCTGTAATAAAAGTAGGAACTACTGATATCATACAGAGAAAGGACAGATTAATTCATACATCATGTCCTTTATTTATTTTGTGTACAATATAAAGTAGAAACAATGCAAAAATGTTTGTTTTCATGTAAGATGTTAGTGAATGATATATTAGTTCATGGTGGCAGACTCTCTAATATCTTACAACTGATTAACAGCAAAACACCAACTTTTGATATTTATTCCCAAAATGAAACTGGGGGGAAAAACACTAACATGTGTCCTTCAGATCAAAATGATTTCTGTACAAAGGTCAACGGAGGACTGTAAGATCAATATATTCTCCTTAACATTCTGTTCAGGATTTTGAGACTTGGTTTCCAGCAAATCAAAGAACACAAGTTCATGCAGGTGTTATTGGACTGTAAGGGATTTGAGTTGATCATGATACATGGAAAATGAATATGTCCTCTCTTCTGCCACTTTCTCTTTCAAACTCATTTCTACTTGCAAGACTTTCACTTGAGGAACCAAGTGACAAGGATTTACTTTGCAGATTATATATGCATTCAGCTGTGAGAGTTCCTTCTCAAAAATGCCTTTTCTATCTGCAATACTCTAAGTGGAATCTGTTAAGCTACCTGTGAGAGAATGGTAGTTGATACTGGAATGAAATTGTGGGGAGATTTTTTTAAAAATATCAATTTATCAGTACACGTCACAAGCAGCAATGAAGTTTTTTACTTTGAATTGCAGTATCATATCACTACCTCTTGAAGTAATGCAACCATGTATCTCTTTTATAGAATCAATAACCTCTACACACATACCTAATTTAATTCTGAAGTTTAACTACAGGAACATTAACTACATTAAAACCCAGGACTTATTTTCCTCTAGAGAGCAAAGAACAGAATTTAAATGTCTCAGTGATGATAGTTTGCCTTGAACATATATCTACGCAAAACCGTATTTTGAAGAAGACTTTTCAAAAAGTTAGCAGTTCATTTCATTTTTATTTACCTATAAATTTTATTATAAAAATATTGGAAAGGTTATCAAGGAAGTAATTCTTCTGAATTCAAGAGGATTAGAATTAACGTGCTGACTAAATGCTTAACTTTCTGCTTTTCAGTTAATTAACAGCAATTGATGGCATGCTGTGAATGCAAAAATAATTGCTAACTGAATAGTAGACTTTAATGGCATAAAATTACACAGAGTGGAACTTTGGTTTGCATATAAATCTAATATGTTGGAATATCTTCTAAGAGGAGACAGTATTGTTCCCCAAGGCACGGGAGGCTGATGATCTTGAAAGACTAGGTGATATCCCAGGCCTCCAAAGGCTCAGAATGGTCCTGGTTCACAGCTCACTATTCTACCTTCAAATAAAGCAGTGCACTTCTTTTTGTAGCAATGAGAGATGCACATGCAAGATAGAATAGAAATAAAGGAAAATAAGTATATTTGAACACAGAATTTTTAGAATTAATTTTAATTTTTGAAGAGGAGGAAATCACATTTCAAGAATACTTAAATGTTTTATCTGTTCTAACATCTTATTGTATGATTAGCTAATCATTAAATTTATCTTAATGTTAATTATTGGGGAGGTTTAGAGTAGAGCCAATGTATAGGAATAGCTAAATTTAATTTGAAGCAGTTTAAACCAAGATTTGTCTTCATATGTCTAAAATATTAATTTACTTTATTAAAACATAAATTCTAATGTAAGTAGCAGTGGGTGAAGTGCTGCTAAAATTCTTATTTTTATGCATTGTTATATTGTTTATCACCCATTTGGAAAAGCATAACCAGAAACAAAAAGACTCGAGAGTCTTTTATTATGTCTCCTTCTACTATCCTTCTAAAATCTTAGCAGCAACGACAGATAGACACTCATCTCCTGCCTTGGATTCTCTTTATTCTTCTTTCATATTAAGGCTACTTGTTCTCTGACATTTTCATTGATTCTTTTTCCTCCATCTATGCTTAAAATAGTGGTGTTATAACCAGTTTTTTCTCTAAATTCATACTGTTTGGAGACCACAGTTCCTTCAGTTCTTTCACTATATCTAGTAGGCTTATAACCCCAATATGTATTTCTAGTCCTTTCTCTTTCCTGCACTTTCACCTGCCACCTTGTCATTTCTTACAGGCACCTCAGGATCAGCATGTTCACAAGCATACACATGACTTTTCTCATTTCCTGCCCAATATCATCCCTACCATAATATTTTCATCACTGTATATTTTTGCCTTACCACAGATAACATTATATATTCAGGAGTACAGTTATATGTGCTGACAGCTTAAAGTTCTACTGGACACCAATTTTTTTTTTCTAACCTTCAAAGAAAATTTTTTTTCTCTTATTCTGAAATTTCAAAATGTCCCTACAGTTTGTCTTTCCTGTGTATTATGATTTGTATGGCTCAATTTTGCCACTAAACTAATCTTGAAATAGCCTCCAGACTCACATCCCATTTATAAATCTCATCTTTTCCTAAAGGTTCTAGTCCAATTCATTTGAGGTTCTATAAAATGTAAGTTTCTATCAAATGACACAGAGAATTGTATCAATGTTTATCCTTTCCTGTTTAGTACTACGTATGTTGAATATAATGTTTCATTGATGAAGTTCTAGTAGATTATAGATAAGTGCTAAGTACATAATTTATACACAAGGTTAGGCAAGATTTAAGTTTACAGAAAAGGCATCCCTTCTGGATGGGATAAAAGCAAAACCATATGGCAAATATGTATACTTACATGAATGGGAGGAATTTCTGGTAATTAATCTACCATATTATAGGTACTCCATAATAAGGTATGGAGTTGTGAAATGATCTACTCACAACTGAAGCCTTTGGCTGCTGGGCCAATATACATTGTGTATAAGACAAAAAGGAACATAAATTGGCAACTGATTTATAGTATATACTGCATTCAATAGGATAGAACACCCAAGCATTTCAGAGTTTTTATTGATTCCCAAGTGACACTTCAACTAATCAACAAAACATTTTACTGTTTTATTAAGCCACCACAGTTAATTCTGAGGTATGAATGTATTCCTATTATTTCCTTCACCATCAATGCAACCTGTGGTCAGAATTGATGTTTTGTGGGAAGCTACAAAATGCAAAAAAGAATTTTTAAAGTCTCTGAATGAGAGTCTAGCAGAAGCTTTTTGACCAGATAAGGGAACCTTTTTCTGAAATATTCATCTATTACCACAGAACAGGTTACAGCTTTCTCCATGATGAAAGGGGTCTAATGTAATCAACCAGTCACCAGAAGTTGGCTGGACGTTGGACTCTACTGTTGCCATTTAACTTCTAGCAGTAGCAGTATGTGGCCAGATTAGCCTTAATTAAGGGAAATGTACATTATTGAGCCAATGTACAGTGTCCATTCCTGCTACTCTGGAGAGCTTGTAAATAAGCTCATTGAACAAACAGCAGGACAGCTGGAGAATGAGACTGATTAAGATCCACAGGAAAGGTGATCTTTTTCACCTGATTATTGGAAGTCCATATAAGTATTTCTTTCATAGTTTACCTTTCAGCAATTTTCCAGTTTTGTTCCTTCAAAGTCCTGACCAGCCAACAACGCCCTTAGACCCTGTTCATTAATTAATGTAGATTCATTACTCAGACCATCTCTTCTTCCATATTAAGCAAAAAATTAGATGTAAGGACCCAAAGTCTGTCCTTTCTGGCTAATATCTTTCATAGCCATTCCTGAACTATGCTGTAATGCAGTAGCCATCCACTTTGGACTAGTGTCAGCATACCATGAAGACCCAACTATAAACCACACCTGTGATTTTCCTTCCTGTATTAATTGGACAAAGGGAATTCTCCATGAAGTCATCAGTGTTGATTGAAGAGGAGGCAACAAAGCAATAAGAGCAGACACTATATATGTCTGAGCCAATTGTATTTTATACATACTTTTGCCTCTATACCTGCTCAGACATCATCTCAGATATACAATTTCCATTTACAATGGCATATTACTGCACAAGTCTGACTTTGATTCATTGGATCAGATGAGTAGTTCTAGTCTTATGGTATCCCACAGTCAGGCATTCGACAACTACCAGCATCTAGTAGCAAGCCAAAGGCTGCTTTTCAAATGGAGAAGAGTTGTTAGCATAAGAAGTAATGGTCTTACTACAAAACATTAGGGATTTCCACTGTGATTTATCCAACTGAAGTTTGCTACTGTCCCATAGATCATTCCTATCTGCAACAGGCACTTTCAATACTTTCTGGTCTGAAGATGATAAAGCTTATAGTGAATATATATTGCATCAACGTAGCTAAGTTGAAACTATGTTTTCCAAAGTCACTTTCCTTGTATGACTTTTAGTTAGATTTGGCCCCAAGAGAAATTTTTGTGAGCTTTAAAGTAAAGAAGTTAAGCAGCAGCCATTATACTCTGAATGTTGGCACACTGTACCAGGCGCCACTGCAGCTTGTGTACATTGTCACTAATCTACTGGTTCACATTGCTGTCATAGGACAGCAGCCAAGCCTACAGCTTCTCCAGCTTCTATCAGATATATTTCTTTTCAGTTTCACTGAGCCCTTAGCTAGGTATATGTTCAGTTTTATGGCAAAGGGTGCCATCTTCTTTGATAGGTCACTTGCATCGTCAGGGTTGTCAGCAATGAGAAACAGACATGAGTTATTTGTCTTCCTGGTTCCAACTTGTTCTAATGGATTTCTATTCGTCATTACTTCCCCTCATTCAAGATCAGTTTTTTTCCTCACCTATCAATTCTGCAGACCTACAGTTATCCTTCTCCTCTGTACCATTTATCCTTCTCCTCTGTACCATTCATATCCAAATATGACAGAGTGTGACTTTAGATGATTCCCAAATGTTTTCACCTGAATTCTTCTCCACTGTCATGACTCACAATCAAGCTAGGTCACTGGTGTCAATTCTGAAGTCTGAATGTGCTTAGGTCCATCTTTGTCTTCTGTATTCCAATTTCTTTGGAGTTTTATGTACTCAAAAGTATATAATCCCAGATAACCTGGTGCTTTAATATTATTAACAGCATTTTGTGATAGATTGAAAATACCTATATTTCCACTGATTTCTTTTACTTAGGTCATTGACAATTATTTATATCTCTGTTTTGATAATATCTTATTTAAATAATATCAAATTAATTATAATTTTACTATTGAATATTAATACTTTAGCTGAAATGAAAACTAAAAGAGAAGCTCCAGAGTTAATAATCAATTACATTCATTTTAAAATTCTGAAACTTTAGAATGTAATGTAGTTATTCAGAAATTAGTTTCAAGACAGAAGTAGTATTTATTTTGTAGATGTATTTTTGGCTATACTGCAGTATATTTTCTCCGTTTAGATTTCTTATATGTTTAATGAATTGGGAAAAAGTGAGTAATTACAGACACTTGAGGGTTTTATACACCTCCTTTTGTTCTTATAGTATCAAACCCAAAGTTGACAACAGCTTGTAGAAGAGTATTAAAGCCCAGAAAGATAATAAAATAAAGAAATATGAACTTTGGTCAGTTTAATATTATACTAAAATGTAAATAAAACATAAACAACAGTTTAAGAAACCTGTAAACTTAAATAAATATGCTTTCATTTAAGATTTAAATGAATAGAGTTTATTTAATTACTTCCAGATAGTTTTGGAAGTGCTCTGTAGAGATGAGTTAAAATTTCTTTCTGCTAATTGTCTTTATTTTAACTGAGATTTCTTTCCCACTCCAAATATAGTATGATTCATGAACCCCATTCTTGCACATTTGTTGTATCTAAATTCTTTAAGGATACTGTTGCCAATTACTGGGATCATGGAGTTTATATTATCACATCATCTCTGACATCAAGTATTGTTCCATGCAGTGTTAACATTTTTCTTGAATTCCACCAAAACAAACAAAAACACAATAAAAATAAACCTAATATATATAATGTATTAATTTGGTAGCCATTAAGGATTTGGAGCTTACAGAGAAAATTTTACCATAGCAACTCTGTAATAAAAGGGCCATTCCTTTTCTGATATTTAGCTGCAGACATTTTTTTACACTTCATCTTCTTTTTCCACCCTTGGGCTCCACGTTTAGACAGGCCACTAACAAAGTATACATGGAACTTTGGCACCAGTGAGAAATTTAACCCTTGCAAATCTCCAACCAGCATTGGAACTTTTCCCCCATCCGGCCCTCTAGCCACTGTTAAAGCTCAATCCAGTAGTGGGATTGCTGGGTCATATGGTAGTTCTATTTTCAGTTTTTTAAGGAACCTCCATACTGTTCTCCATAGTGGCTGTATCAATTTACATTCCCACCAACAGTGCACGAGTGTTCCCTTTTCTCCATACCCTCTCCAGCATTTATTGTTTCCAGATTTTTTGATGATGGCCATTCTGACCAGTGTGAGATGATATCTCATTGTAGTTTTGATTTGCATTTCTCTAATGATAATGATGTTGAGCAGCCTTTCATGTGTTTGTTGGCAATCTGTATATCTTCTTTGGAGAAATGCTTATTTAGGTCTTCTGCCCATTTTTGGATTGGGTTTTTTTTTTTGCTGTTATTGAGCTGCATGAGCTGCTTGTAAATTCTGGAGATTAATCCTTTGTTAGTTGCTTCATTTGCAAATATTTTCTCCCATTCTGAGGGTTGTCTTTTGGTCTTGTTTATGGTTTCCTTTGCTGTACAAAAGCTTTTAAGTTTCATTAGGTCCCATTTGTTTAATCCCACTACTGGGCATATACCCTGAGAAAACCATAATTCAAAAAGAGTCATGTACCAAAATGTTCATTGCAGCTCTAGTTACAGTAGCCAGGACATAGAAGCAACCTAAGTG
This sequence comes from Monodon monoceros, assembly GCF_005190385.1. Classification (NCBI taxonomy): domain Eukaryota; kingdom Metazoa; phylum Chordata; class Mammalia; order Artiodactyla; family Monodontidae; genus Monodon; species Monodon monoceros. Next base: position 68,769,869 of record NW_021703768.1, read on the forward strand.
TCCATAATTGGATGAATGGATAAAGAATATGTGGCACATATATACAATGGAATATTACTCAGCCATAAAAAGAAACAAAATTGAGTTATTTGTAGTGAGGTGGATGGACCTAGAGTCTGCCATACAGAGTGAAGTAAGTCAGAAAGAGAAAAACAAATACCGTATGCTAACACATATATATGGAATCTAAGAAAAAAAAAAACGTCATGAAGAAACTAGGGGTAAGACGGGAATAAAGACACAGACTTACTAGAGAATGGGCTTGAGGATATGGGGAGGGGGAAAGGTAAGCTGTGACAAAGTGAGAGAGTGGCATGGACATATACACACTACCAAATGTAAAACAGATAGCTAGTGGGAAGCAGCCCCATAGTACAGGGACATCAGCTCGATGCTTTGTGACCACCTAGAGGGGTGGGATAGGGAGGGTGGGAGGGAGACACAAGAGGGAAGAGATATGGGAACATATGTATATGTATAACTGATTCACTTTGTTATAAAGCAGAAACATCTGCTTTTATAATTGTAAAGCAATTATACTCCAATAAAGATGTTAAAAAAATTTAAAAATAGCTCAACCCACTTCCTCTACTTTGCCCAAGCCAGTGCAGACCTGCTTGTGTTAGCTATACTCTTTCCTTTTCCTATGGAGTGTCATCAACTCTGACATCTGAACCAAATTTCAGATGAAGTCCATACCCCTTCTGCTGAATACCCACAAAACACTCAAACATTCAGATTGAAATTTAGTCATGAGTGTTTTTAATGTTTCTTTTCACATCCTGTCTCTTGAGGTATATTATACTGGCTGTTTTCCCTTGCTTCCAACATGAGCTTCATGCAATAAAGCTGTTGTTCTTTTCCTTTTTCCTTGTTATCCTTCTCTTCACAAAGTACACAGAAATGAGTGCTTGCTCTCATTTCTCATGTAGAAATTTTAGCTAGTTCTTTTATAGACTTACTACCTAATGACTCCCCCAAGGTTGTCACCTTTCCCCACAAGACAGTTATAGATGTATTTATTAAACAAAATCCATTTCTCTGCTGGAGAGACTTATGGTGACATTGTCTCATTTCTATGAATGTGTATGACCATATTCGTACTGTTGCACAAATCCTGACAATTATTAGAAAGCACTTCCTTATTTGGGTATCTCTGTCAGCACCTCTGTTCACCTTTTCCTTCTGGCTAAACAAAATTCTTCAGAGATATAAGATATTTTTATGTAAGTTTTGCTCTTCTTGTCATATCAACACATAATTTATATCTGTGCTGTGACTGTTATTTCTTTTACTTTTTTGCTCCTACCTAGGACATATTTTAACAAAATCATGCTTTTGTATTCAATAATCTTTACACATATTCTAGCATAAATTTTAAAGAGAACACATATGTTTTACTTTCTAAAAATTTAAAATGTAACATTTTTAAAACAAATATTTGAAACAAATAATTTTTAAAATAACTGGAAATGTTTATTTCCCTCAGCTTTAAATGATGGTATTTCAAAAAGAAAAAAAAAAAAAAAGCAATCACAGGAGAATCAGGTGGTATAAATTGATAGAATATTCCCTCCCTTTCCTCAGAAATATCCTGTGCTTGTTAGTAAGTTGTTATTTCTCAGCCACAAATCTGCATTTTTCTATTCCACTTTTTTGCTGTTAGAACTGGAACTATGAAAAGCATATTTCTGCTTTTTCAGCTTACTCCCTGTTAGGCCTTGAAAGTAGGTGGCACTAGAAAGAGACTGTAAGCTTGCAGGAGGAAGGGACTTCATCATTTCTGGGACATTCTTGTGATCTTGTCTCTCTTCTTGTGAGCTTTACTCTAAGGGCACTTCCTTACCCTGTTAGTTCCTTTCTGTAGTAACAGCTGGACCCAGTTTGCACATTTTCCAACAGTAGAAGCACCAGTTTTATTGCGTCCTTTCAGAGGCACTAGCATCAGCCAGCTGCGAGCCCAGTATTGGGTTTTTAAATATCATGGTTATTCATTTTATCCTGAGTTCACAGATGAAGAGTTCTGGATTAGACACAAATGTCTTATTAATTACCTTAAATTACAGTAAATAATCAGTATGTTGGCTCTCCCTTGCCACAGACCTTACCTTGGGGAAATACAGTGAAAGCCAGATTGGAAAAGAAAGTTTCAAGAGTAGCCAGTCACTTCATAGCAAAGGGAAGGAGGAAAATAGATTTCCTCCATTTATATGCGGGAAAGAGAAAGTTCATTCCTTTCTAGAAAACAAATGCATACACGCATACAATATTTATATAAATATAAATAAATTATATGTTTATACACACACACATATATATGTCTACAAACAGAGAGAAACAGAGAAAGAGACAGAGACAACTTTTGCTCTTTAGATATGAGTTGAAAAGGATCCTGGGTCCTGACTGTCATTTTAGAATGTAAATATGTAAATATATTTGTCTAAGGGTCTGGTAAGCCCTGTGGGTCTCTGGCTTTTGTGGCTTAGAAAAGACTTCAAGGTCTGGACCTCATATTTCTTACAATATGAATATCCAGGAATATAGCCCTCCAGTCTTCCTGATATCTTGAGGCTCAATCTAGGGACATAGTCTATGCTGTAACCATTTGATCCTCTCAGATCAGGGCATTTGGCTACAAAAATGGCAACAGATCTAATTCTTATGTTATATGAAGAGAAAATTGCTTCTAGGGTATGTGAAAGAACATTATTCATCTATACAGTGTATACCTTTCTGTATGTCAAGAGTCTAAGGTTTTCTAAAGGAGCACTGAGAAACTAGAAAAGGTTTACTTTCCTGCACCTGGGCCCTTTGGGCCCTTCCTTGGAGTTCAGGGATGCCATTATCTGCTGAACAGTGCCCCCTACCCCTGTAGTCAGTGAGATTTTTTTCTCTGTGAGTTTCCTCTTCTAAGCTTCTAAATTTTAATAATTCTAAACATTTTATTTATTCCCCCAGTCTCAGATTGCTGCTTTCTGCCATAAATACATTGGTGCTCCCTATTACCTTTTTATTTACCCAGAGAATGCACGCTCTTTACTCTGACAGGCAGCTATGCCAGGGGGTAGATCACTTTGACTCAGTGAGGTCTTGGGCTAACTTGGGCTATGCTGCATCACAGATTTAGTTTTTTTCAGTTCACCACTGGTTTCAAAAACCTTGAGGACAGAGTTCCAGTTTTGCAATATGTAAACATTCTATAGATCAGCTGCACAAAAATGTGAACACACTTAACACTACTAAACTGTATACTTAAGGGTTAAGATGGTAAATTTAATTTTATGTGCTTTTTATCACAATTTTAAAAAGCTCTAAGTGTCTGTTGATGGATGAAAAGTTGAGGGTGTGAACAATTTTGTGCATATTTCTGTCTTCTACCCCTAGGAGCATTTAAGGCTCTAAGTACTGCAAAACATTGTAGGTCTACCTCTTGCTTCTTAGATCACTGCACACTAAGTCAAAGTTTTATGGGGAAGATTGGTAGCCATAGAAAACTAGCTCTGTATTTATGTTTATAACAGAATTCAATCTGTACATCACTCCATTTTGCCCCTAAAAACTCTACTTTTCTCTTTTAATCCCAGCAGAATACCTATGCCTATGTCAGTCCCAGTATCTTCTCACCTAGGCACATTGTTGGTACATCCCTCTAGAACAGAAAGGTCCTGTCAATATTTGCTTACATAGCAAGATTTCTTTCTTTTCTAGAATTTAGTTTCTGTAGACCTCTTTGAATCTACAGTCTTCTGATTTAAAATTTATTTGTTTTAGTTCATTCATTTTCTTCTAGCTAGTATGCTGGAAATGTTAATCAGTTACAACCCCCTACATGCAAATCAGAACACTATTCAGTATTCAAATTAAACATAAACTTTGGAGATTGATCAATTGAAGAACATGTTTGAAATATTTTTTGTCTCTATTTCTCTCAACATAACCCTTTTTTCTTTGATCTCAAGGTATAAGTGAAAGTATTATACCACAGTGGCTAGGATATTATATTTGTGAAAATTAAAACTTTTTATAAAGAAATATTTAGTTTGTCTTTGACTTTAGACAGATTACTGGGCATTATATTAATAAATATATGTATATGAATATATATGTTTGTGTTTATAATACATTATCCTAAGTAGTTTCTCAAACAAATCTAATAAACCGTTAATGATATATATGTATATGTACATATATATGCATATGTACATATATACGATTAATATAAGAGTATTTGAGGACTTCCCTGGTCGCTCAGCGGTTAAGAATCTGCCTGCTAACGCAGGGGACACGGCTTCGAGCCCTGGTCCAGGAAGATCCCACATGGCGCGGAGCAACTAAGCCCGTGCACCACTACTACTGAGCCTGCGCCCTAGAGCCAGTGAGCCAGAACTACTGAGCCCACGTGCCACAATTACTGAAGCCCACGTGCCTAGACCCCATGCTCTGCAACAAGAAAAGCCACCACAATGAGAAGGCTGTGCACCACAAGGAAGAGTAGCCCATGCTTGCCACAACTAGAAAAAGCCCGCGTACAGCAACAAAGACCAAACACAGCCCAAAATAAATAAATATAAATTAAAAAAAAAAGTATTTGACATTGTAACATTTAAAATATTATATTTACACTTTTAAATAAACACTGAAACAGTAAAATATATACAGACTTAAATGTAAAATCATAAATATATACATTTACGCTTTTCTACTTCCATATCGAGTTTCTCAAAGTTGTTGACCTAATGTTTTAATTTATCTGGTAAAAATAGAGTAGGTTTTAGTTTCTTATATATATCTAATTACTCTTAAAACTTACTTAAAACTTGCTGAGTGTATTTTAGAATTTTGATAAAATATTTCCTAAGTATATTAAATGACACATTAAAGAGTACGAGAAACTTTTAATGTACTATTATTTTTTAAGATGAAACAATTTTCCCAATTATATAGCACATATCACAGCCCTATTTAATGAAATATATTTTCACTTTATGCACTGAAAAAAATGCCTATGATACTCCAGGAACTATACCATTACATGTCATACCTATAATTATTTTATTACTTTTGTAAAGGATATGAAATTAACATGGATAAGATGTTTTAAAATTAGAATAACCTTCAAATAGAATAGAAAAACTGCAGAAACACTGCTATTTAATACCATCTTATGATTTTATTCAATATATGGAAGCAAATCACATGTAATCTGTAAATATATATACATATATAATGTATATATTTTAAATTCAGATATAGCTCAGATAACGCTAGGTATTATGATAACTCTAGGTATTCATACAAGCTGTTTTAAAATGCCTTGGGGATTTTCCACAATATCCAATAACATTTAAAGTTATCATCTGTCATATATGTCTGAAAATCAAAAGGAAAGTGACTATCTGTGTGTGACTTTTAAAATCTAACCAGTTTGTAACCATTTAAATTTTACTTATTTTTGTCCCCACACTACTGTATGTTGAAACGCTTTGGGAATTAATTAATGAGAGTTTATATGAAATACATAATTAGCATTTCAAAATATTCAAGTATATAAAAGCATACCATATATTTAGAATTTAGAAATTATATTCAATACATGCACGTAAAATTACAATTCATCAGAAGTGCAATATTTTGTGATGCTTCTCTTCATAAATATTTTTATAAGTGTATCTTACAAAATTAATACAGAAAAGACTTCAAAGTATACAATAGAAATTTTTAATTAGAAATGTAATGCAATTCTATTATTTGTAAAGAAATAGTACCTTAATGGCTACATTAATGTTTTATCTATTTTCTTCTATATCTTATATATTTTCTACAATGTAAAAATATACATGCAAACTAATCAGCTTCGTATTCATTAGGTTAAATAATATAATTATTACACACTAGGAATTTTGAATTTTTACCCAGTGAAACTTATTGATGGATTATGCCCTTACCTATCTAAATATTTTGGGAAAAAATATGTGTGTATATATATTAATTAGAAATAATGATAAATAATTTTATAAAGTATGTATATATTTCTAATTTAACATGTCTTATCTGTGTGTAATTAGGTTATAGTGTAGAAATATATTCTAGAGAGAGATATTCAAGTGACCTTTCAGAATTTCAAAGAAAATTAGATATAAATTGTAAAGTGATAAAGAGCATGTATAGAATTAACATACCTTAGGGAAATAAAAATAACAACAAATGTTTCATATTGACTGAGTACAAATCTTCCCAATCAGCTGTGCATGGGGAAGAGAGAAGGGGAAGGGAATGGAATAGTTGAAAAACACTATAAACTAGATTTAACAGACTAAAGAAGACTCCACACAAGAGTAGAATACACATCATCCTCTAGCACAAGAAGACATTCTGTGACTCATGGGAATGATTATGTGGTTGAAAAATAAAAGTATAACACTTTAATTATTGTGGGGGTATCTTGTACCAGATTATAATTATAAACCTGATATTTATAAATTTCTTTGAACTTATTGGAAAAATAAATAATGCATTTGCTTTATCTTACTAAATATTGTTTTCCATTTAGGAGACCATGTGTTGGTTCATCTCTGAGAAAGACTACCATTTGGCACATTCCATTTTCCATAAATTTCTGAAAGTAACACCAGTACATATCCACCCATGTGTTTTGAGCCAGAAATAATTTAGGAAAAGTCTATGGTTGTCATGTCATCCTGGAACTTTCATACTTCTGTACAGAAATTTTGAGGACATATGTAGATATTGACATAATCAGCAAAGAATCTTCCAATGAGCTACATACAAAAAGGCAAAGAGGAAAGTTGAATGTTTTACCTTCTATAAAAGATAACATTTAAAAAATTGATTTCTGTATTACTTCCTGGATTGAAATAGGGAGCTGAATAGAATGTTGTTTCCAACTGCTAACATACTTTCTTTCCTCCTCACCCCAAACTAACAATGATATAATGATATAGAAGACTATGGTCAAGAAATACGCTCCAGTTTTTTATGCTTATAGTATGGTGTGTAGTATATGCAGGAAAGATGAAGAAATAGAGACAGAAGACAGTCATGAAAATACAGATTTCATGCTTTATGTCATATGGACAATTTCCTACCTACATAACTAAAACAGAGAAAAAAAAAAAAAGAAACAACCACCTTTAAACTTGGGCTACCCAGTAGAGATTACAGCATTATTGTCATTCAACCCATTCTTATTCATTGATCAATCAAAAGTATCATCAATTAAATGTCTGCAAATTCTGACACATTCATTTGCCTAAAGCTTGAATATTTTCCTGCTTCAATGATTAGTCAAGTTGACTCCCTTCCACAAATGTATTTATAATTGCTTTTATACACTATCGCACAAGACACTGACTGATAGGATTGCTTTAAATTTTCAGTTACTGCATACTAAATACCATGAACATAGATAATCAGACATATGATAATTTCATGTACAACATGGATCATTTTTAGAAATTTTCTTTAGATCATGGTGGAGTACTTTTGTACAACAGATACTATGTAGAGTGGGAAAATGAAATATATTTTGGATAATTAAAAAAAAAACTTTAAGAAAAGGATTCAGAGACAGAGTTTGCAATAGGATATACATATATACACATATATAAAATATGTATGCACATGTATATGTACATGTGTGTATGTGTTATAATAATGTATGTGTAGATACATATATTTTTGACTATTAAGCTGGCTCTTGAATTCACCCGTTTTCTACATCTTTTGTACTCATTTGTAGATCCATTTTTGCAAATAATTCTATTTTAATTAGGGTACGTATGTTTAGAAGCCACTGAAAATCATTTTGGAGTAAGACAGTAAAAAAGGCTCCAATTAACATAAATAAAACATGGATTAGTTCTAATTTTCACTACTACCCTTGCAGGTATATTACTATTCCTATCCTACAGATGGAAAAACAATAAAACCAATAAATACATATTCTAATTACTATCATATATATGTGAACATATTTACATGTGTACACCTATATACACATTTTTATGTACACATATTGATATAGATGCCATCTAACTCTATATTTATCTATTTATTTAGGTGTTCAAATGCTTGTTACGAGCATGCTCAAGTTTAACCCAAAGGTTTGTACAACTCAATGCAGATTCCTATGCATAAAAAGTAACTGTTTTGCATAGGGCAAAGATATTTACATTTTCTCTCCTTTTTTCCCTTATCTCATACATAACATACATCCCAAATGAAAGCATTTTTACTGCTTTTCCCTTTTTACTGCACAACATAATAATTTTAAATTGTTACAGATAATAATGAAGAAAATGATGTCTCTCAAATTATCTTCCACTATTATATAACTGGAAAATTAAAAGTATAAATACTTACTCATTGCCAATATGTTTTTGAAAAACTCAGGAAGAAAACTCAATATAAACAAATCAATTTGTCATGTTTTGACCCCAGGGCTGCATTTCAATTCTAAATTTCCTCAGTGCATGTAATATGACTGTTTCTGAAGGTATGATTATATGAATAAAATAATTGTAGATTTTCTTGTTGAAATTAAGGCAACATGCAATGCTGAATTGCTAAAGTAAGGTTGGCAACTCCCAGGTGCCAAACATCCAGACCCTCATCCACTGCAGGTATTTCTAAAGAATTGTGGTAATCATCCTGACTGAATCAGCATTAGTCTCTAAACCCTTCTTGACATAGAATTATAGGCAGCCACTATCAATTATTTTGCATTTTCTTGCAAGATGAACCTTAGTTTTCCTAATCCAGCCTGAAATTACTAGATCTACTACGTGGTATATCTACATAACAAATAATTTGAAGACCATAACATAAAAATGCCATATATTAATGAATTGAACTAATTTTTTGTTCGAATGGCCCACTTAACCCGTATATTAAGAACGCTTCTCTGAAGAATCATAGCTCAAGTGACCAATATAGTATGTCACTATAGAAATATTTATATTATTGCTAGAAGCAATGATGGCATATTTATAACATCTGAGCAAAATTAACTAATAATGCTTATTTGGAATTCATTATGTACTAGACACTATTTCAAGTGCCTTCCTGGCTTCTACTAATTGGTTAATCAGATCAACATTACAAGGTTGGCATTCTCATCACCTCCACTTTATCAATATAGAATCAGAGGTACAAAAAATTAAATAATTTGCCCAAGCTTGGCACTCAGTAGTCAGCATTTATCTATTTATGCAGTTTTTATTGTTTCTACTATTGCTTGGTTTCTTGATTTCATGCTGGAAATTGTTTCTGAATCACAACCTCTGATATAAGTGTATTTTGCTTCTCTTAGTATCTTAAAGTATTCATAAATAGTGTGTAATTTGGATACAATTATAAGCAAATATGTTTTTCATTTTTAAAAGTATTTTAAGATACGTGTTAAGTGTAACACTATACATGTTAAGTGTAACACTAGCCTTGTAAACACTGACTAAGTAACAACATTAAGAAAGTGGAAAGAAACCCTAGAGATTTGGAGAAGTAATAATTTGTTAATATAAGCCTCTTTGTCCAAAACTCCAATGTCTTTTACTCTGAAACACTGTTAAAGACAAAATAGGTGGCAATAATTTCACCCAGTTGTGAGGTATAAGCCGTCTCGTTTCTATGGTAAAAGGCTTTAAATAAGATTTTAATCCCTTTATATAATACCTCCATATGTCAAGCTTTTTATTGCTTCCATGGCTTTTGAGTAGTACTCAGAAATCTATGGTAATATAAGAGGCAAAACAAGAATAAAGTGTGTAGAGGCATGAGAAGAAAGGGAATTATATTTTGATGCTTATCTCCAAAGAAATACAAAATGAAAAGTAACAAATGAAAACTTCACAAATAACATACCAGGATTGTACTTTGTAGGTTAATCAGTTTTTCATCACAGTGTAGAATTATGCATGTATTTTCTATCAGTAAGATATTTTCTTTGTCATTTTTGAAAAAAATAAATACATCACTATTATCAATAAAATTGAAAAAACACAGCTTTTGAGAAATCAAATAACAATTCATTAATGCAAATATTACTAGAAGACATCACTATTTATCAAGGGAAAAAATGAAAAAAGAAAGAATATGGGAAATAACCAGGGCTGCTTTTCAGACAACAGTCATAATTTAACCTGATAAATATTTCCTTAAAAGTGCTTCTGGTGAATCTGCAGATTTCACTAGAGCCCCTGTGTATACAAACATACCTATTTTGCCTTATAAATTTTTGAATGGTTAATAAAAATAAATTATCTTATATAAACAGCATTTTAAGAGTATCATAATGCTTTGCATATTAAAATTAACTTGGATAAGAAAATTAATATTTTTAATCAATATCTAAAACATTTAAATATTTTTAGTTTAGACTTCTATTAAATATCTCATCATATTAATTGAAGAATGAATCCCTTAAATATACTAAAATTATAGCAAGACAAAGACAAAGGACATATAGTATATTAACTGTGGTAGATTGAATTATCTGGCTGAAATATATACCTCTTATTTTATCCATATGGAAAGTAGTCTAAATTCAAAATGTGCAGTCCCAAAATCCTCAACAAAATATCAGCAAACAGAAGTCAACAGTACAGTAAAAGAATCATAATGGGATTTGTTTCAGGGATGGTTCAACATCTGCAAGTCAATGAATGTTGTACAACATGTTAACAAGCTAAAGAATAAAAATCGTTGTGATTATCTCAATAGATGCAGGAAAACCATCTGACAAAATTCAACAACCCAAAACTCAACAGACTGGGTATAAAGGGAGCATACATCAACATAATAAAGCCACATATGACAGGCCTACAGCTAACATCATATTCAACGGTAAAAAGCTGAAAATTTTTCCTCTAAGGTCAGGAAGAAGACAAAGATGGATGAACACTGTTGCCACTTTTATTCAACATAGTACTGGAAGTCCTAGCCAGATCAATTAGGCAAGAAAAAGAAATAAAATACATTCAGATTGGAAAGGAAGAAGTAAAATTCTCTCTATTTGGGGATGACATACTATTATTATATGTAGAAAATACTATAAAGTCTAAATATATAGATTATAAAGACTCCACCAAAGAAACACTTACAACTACTAAATTTAAGTAAAGTTACAGGATACAAATTCAATATACACAAATCAGTTGAATTTCTATACATTAACAAATACTATCAGAAACAGACATTAAGAAAGCAATCCCATTTACAAATGGATCAAAAAGAATAAAATACTTAGAAATAAGTTTAACTAAGTAGGTCAAAGATCTATACACTGAAAACTATAAGATACTGATGAAAGAAATTGAAGAAGACACAAATAAATGGAAAGATATGCAGAGTTCATGGATTGGAAGAACTAATATTGTTAAAATATTAATACTACCCAAAGTGATGTACAGATTCAATGCAATCCCTTTCAAAATTCCAATGGCATTTTCATGGATATACAAAAAACAAGCCTAAAATTTGTATGGAACCACAAATTACCCCAAATAGCAAAAGCAATCCTAAAAAAGAAGAACAAAGCTGGAAGCATCACACCTCCTGGTATCATACAATATTACAAAGTTGTAGTAATCCAAAGTGTATGGTATTGAGATAAAAACAACCACATATATCAATGGAACAGAATAGAGAGCCCAGAAATAAACCCACACAAAAATGGTCAACTTATTTATGACAAAGGTCTCAAGAATATACAATGGGGAAAGAACAGTCTCTTCAATAAGTGGTGTTGGGAAAACTGCACAGCCACATGCAAAAGAATGAATCTAGATCACTGTCCTTCACCATACGCAAAAATCTCAAAATACATACACAAAAAACAACTCAAAATAAATTAAAGAGCTGAATGTAAGACCTGAAACCATACAACTCCTGGAAGAAAACGTGAGGTAAACTCTTTGATATTGATCTTGGCAATGATGTTTTTGTATTTGACACGAAAAGCAATAAACAAACAAACAAACAAATAAATAGGACTGCATCAAATTAAAAGCAAAACAAAACAAAACAAAAAACTTCTGCACAGCATAGGAAACTATCAACAAGATTAAGAGGGAACCTATGGAGTGAGAGAAAATATTTACAAATTATATATCTGATTAAAGGATAATATCCAAAATATATAAAGAACTTACACAACTCAATAGCAAAAAAATTAAAATGCAAAAAAAATATTAAAGATTTAAACATAAGACCTGAAACCATAAAACTTCTAGAAGAATACATAGGCAATACACTCTTTGACATTGGTCTTAGAAATATTTTCTTTTGGATATGTCTCCTAGGGCAAGGGATATGAAAGCAAAAATAAACAAATGGACTACGTCAAACTAAAAAAGCTTTTGCACAGTAAAGGAAACTATCAACAAAATGAAAAGGCCACCTACTGAATGGGAGATAATATTTGCAAATGATATACTATCTGCTAAAGGGTTAGTATCCAAAAGGTAAAAGGAACTCATACAATTCAACATCACAAAAAACAAATAACCTGATTAAAAAATGCGTAGAGGATTTGAATAGACATTGTTTCAAAGCCATACAGATAGCAAACAGACACATGAAAAGATGCTCAATATCAGGGAAATGTAAATCAAAACGACAATGAGATATCACCTCACACCTGTCAAAATGGCTGTTGTCAAAAAGAAATACCAAGTGTTGGCCAGGATATGGAGAAAATGGAACCCTCCTAAACTGTTGGTATACACACACACACACACACACATATATATATATATACATATTTCAGCCATGAAAATGAAAAAAAACAAATTATGTAAATTGACACAACATTTTTTGTCAATTATATTTCAATAAAGCTGGTCAGTCTCAAGCCTAGGTCTCTAGGAGTATTGCATGTTTTCTCTTTCTTTCTCTAATCTCTGCCCTTACCCTAGGAAATGTTCCCCCATGTAGCTGCTGCATCTTTAGCCTGGTTCCCAAATTAGTATACATGGAGCAGACCAAAAGCAAACCTGTGACAATGAGCCAAGCTCAGGCAGATCTACATCTTAAAGCAGAAACATTTAGTTTAGCCCAGACTAGATCAGTTGCTCAGCAGCTAAAGATGTGATAAGAAAATGCTTATATTGCTTGCCACTGAGGTTTTGTGTTTGTTTACTACACAGTAATAGCTATCCAATATAATGTTGAAGTAAGTTTGAAGGAAAACATATAGAGAATAAGAATTGCACCTGAAATCTTGGCCTCAAGTGTGATATTGTTTCTCCCTAAAGGAAATTAAACTCTATTTACTTACATATGTTCATGCATACATGTGCAGTAATACACATGAACATGTACAGTTATTCAAAGGCTTAATATGCATAAAAATTATAAAAGTGATAATCATTTTATTCTGCTATATTCTTTAATCTTATTATTATGAGACAATGATAAAAGTCTCATATCATATTGTGATTAGCCTCATCTGGTGGAATAAGTGCAAGCAAATAGTTTTAAAAATCATCACCATATGCATGTAAATGAAAGTGATTTAATAACACTAATTTATGATATTAATATTGAAAGAAGTGTATTTCAAATATTTCTGAGCAAAAGACATTCATTTTGAAAATACAGGAGCCAAAAGAAAATATGGGAATGATACTTTTGTGGAAAGGTAGACATGAATTACATAAAATACTCTCCATGTGTATGAACCAATGGTTTAATATTTTTTCAATGAATTATTTTTTTTGATCCCAAACAGCTGCTACACAGAAAAATAGAGAAATATTAGTGTCATTTTCTTCACTTTTTGCTCAAAATAATTTTCTAAAATTGATGCTTTTCTAAAAAGAAAAGTTTTAATTATTAAAACTTTCTTAATTTAAAAATAAATGTTCAATCTATTTTTAGAAATCACATACTCTTAATATGTTATACTAATTGTTTCTCATAATATGTAGAAGTGTTTCCAGATTTCTCTTTTGTTTTCTCACACTTTTAAATATTTATGTTCCTACAATGATTAAGTATTTTATAATAAGGTTGATTTTTTAAAAATGTCTTTAGGAACTTTAAAAAATATCATTTCAAAGAAAACTTCATATCTAAAGATTATTTATGAATACACAAGAAAGATAAAAGGAGTTAAGAGAACACTAAAAGAGATGAGTGGTGCATAATCTATTGCAAGAATCTAGCAGTGTAATCTATTAACTATAAATCAAGAAATGCAACTGCAACTTAACCACACTAAACTTCAGAGACACAAAGAAATTCATTCATTTAAACAATGGAGAAAGTTATGATGCATTTCTTGAATCAAAATCTATATATAACATCATATAAGGAGGCTATTACAGGTTCAAGCATTTTTCAAGAGAGTACATTACAGTCCCATCCAATACGTGGTCAATTTTTCAGTCAGTTAATTGTATCAATATACTGAGCAAAAAAGATAGCTAGATGTGATACATTAAGAAAAAGGATGTTTTTCAGTCACAAAATAGGGTGAGATAGAGAGAGGTAAAGGGAGAGACAGAGAGGCCAATAAAGGATCTTAGGGGCATTGAATGCTGAGGACTATATTTTTCCTGTATACTATTTATATGATATATCAGGAAAAAATGATGGTGATACTGGGGGTTCTTACTTTATGCTGGCTGGCCACAATGATTTAATGTGGTCAACAATGGATTTTTCGTGAAAACAGTTATCAATATCAAATTGTAAATTTGTGTTTAAGGATGGGTTTACCTACCTATGTAATTATCTACCTTAATCTAATAAGAGAATAATGCAGAAGCTGGGACCAGTGTACAAATTGGTCAGAATAAAACAAAATAATGGAGTAGGCAACTCCAAGCTCCAGTCTTTTCCCAGATATATTGAAAAATGTACAGAGATAATTAGAACTAACTTTGTTAGAACTCTGGAACAGACAGGATTATAGCGACCAAGAAAATGCTGAATCAAGGAAGAGAAAAAATTTAAATGGTAGGAAAGCTTTGTGGTGTTTTTTTCTTTCCCTTACCCCACCACTTTCCAAACTTATGTCAGTCTGGAAGTCAGTAGGTCATGTTGCCAGTATGGGACCTTGATCCCTTGTTCTGCAGGGAGAAGAGCAGACCTTATTTACAAAATATTGTGTATTTCTGTATTAACTTGTATGAGAGCCACCTAAAGTACTGAAGCAAGACATTTGTCTTAGTTTCTCACATCTCATAACTCACTCCGAATGGAAAGTTGTTGGGCATTGCTTGAAAACATTTTAAGGCAAATGAAAAAATCATAGCTGCCTAGTGCAAAAGGCTATGGTTGAGACACACACTAGGAGGAAAAGCTGGCACAGAGTCAATCTGCAAAGACTGGTAGAGGGTTTGGGGGATTTTTTTTATTTTTATTTTTTTAACCTTCTGATACTGAAGAAAATCACAGTCAAAACACCAACTAAACACAAGTAAAGAAACGAAGATTTCAGTGACCATATATGACAGGGAGCACATTTTATGCAGTTTGGAAAAATCACTAAAGAAATGGATGACTACACCTACCATGATCAAAATACAACTAACCCTGCAGAAGGAATAGAATTGCATTTCCAGAGATACCACATTATATTATTCAATTGTACATTTTTCAAGAAACAATTACAAGACATACAAAAACCTGGAAAGTATAGCCTGTTCAAAGAAACAAATAAGTTGATAAAAATGATTGTTAGAGACTGCTGTTAATAAAGTTATGCCAATAAAATAGATAACCTAGTTGAAATAAATTCCTAGAAGCATACAAATTACCTAAACTTACTGAAGAAAAATTAGAAATATTCAACAGACCTTTAATAGAAATTAAATCAGTAATCAAAAAATCTTCAACACAAAAAAATCTAGGGCCAGACAGCTTCACTAGTGAATTCTACCAAATATTAAAAGAAGAGTTTACACCAATATTTGTCAAAGTCTTCTAAAAAACAGAAAAGGAGGGAACATTTCCTAACTCATTCTATGATGCCAGCATTATCCTGATACCAAAGCCAGATAAAGACATCACAAGAAAAAAAATTACAGACCAGTATCTCTTATGAATATATATGCAAAATTCTTAACATATTAGCAATATGTAATACTAGCAAGCCTAATTCAACAGCATATAAAAATAATTATATACCATGACCAATTGGGATATAAACCAGAATTCAAGAGTATTTCACCATGAGAAACCAATAAATGTAATATGCCACATTAGGAGAATGAAGGGGAAAAAAGCACAAATCATATCAATTTGTGCAGAAAAGGCATTTGACAAAAATAGGACTTTATCAAAATTAAAATCTTGTACATCAAAGGACATTATCAAGAAAGAAAAACATAGAATAGGGGAAAATGACTGACTGATGAATCTGATAATATTTTACTAGCCAGAATATATAATAAAATCCTACAATTCAACAACAAAAAGGTAAACAACTCAAATAAAAATGGGTAAAAGACTTGAATAGACATTTCTCCAAAAAAGACATACAAAGAGCCAATAAACATATGAAAAAATGCTCAAAGCCGTTAGTTATTAGGGAAAATTAAAAGAAAACCACAGTAAAATATGGCTTCATATCAACTAGAATGGCTATAATTATTTTTTAAAGGAAAACAGGAAGTGTTAGTGAGAACACGGAGAAATTGGAACCCTCTTACATTGCTGGGGAATGTAAATTAGCCTCTGTAGAAAACAGTTCGGTGGTTTCTCAAAAAGTTGAAAATAAACTTATCATAAGACCCGGCAATTCCACTCCTGAATATATATACTCAATTTCTTGAAAACAGGAGCTGAAACAGACCCTGGCACATTAATTTTCATAACAGCATTATTCACAATAACCAAAAGTTGGAAACAACCCAAATGTCCATCGAGTGATGAATGGGTAAACAAAATGAAATGTACTCATACAATGTTATATTATTCAGCCAAAGAAAAAATAAAATTCTGGCACATGCTCCAACATGAATGAAACTTGATGCTAAGTGAAATAAATGAGAAAAAAAGGGACAAATATTGTGTGATTTCACTTTTATGAAATATCTATAATACACAAATTTATAGAGATAGAAAGTAGATTCTATTTTACCAGGTGCTGGGGAAGGTGGGAATGGGAAGTTATTGTTTAGTTGGCATATAGTCTCTCTTTGGAGTCATGAAGAAATTTTAGAAATAGTGGTCATAGTTACACAGCACTGTGAACCAATTAAGGACAATGAATTGAATTGTATGGTTAAAATGTCAAATTTACATGTTATATATATTTTACCACAACAAAAAGAACAGGTTAGACTAAAGTATATCTATAATAAATGAACAAACAAGCAAATAAACATAAACAAAACAGAATTTTTTTCTTGAATATGAGGATGTGTGGAGAATAAAAATCTGCAATGAGAATAGATAACCCCAAACTATCCCCCTCATAAGTCTGCAACTCAAACTCACAGTCTCTATCTGATTCCAATTAAAGAAAAATCTTATGTGGAAAATGAAAGAAATAGTGATCTTGGGTCTTCTTAAATTCATCTCATGTCTTCAGTGATGCTCACTAATAAAATTCGAAAGTTTTCTTTCAGAAATCACAAACTTACAAGGAAATAAGTCATCAGAGGAGAGACTTAGCAGAAATAATAGAAAACAGTATTTGACTGACAAAGATTTAGATATTGGAAACATCGGAAAAAATTTAAAAGGAACTATTAGAAAATAGCTTAAAATAAATGTTTGATAAGTTTCAAGGAATAAGATAGTTTTAAAACTATTAACAAAAATAGGTTAAGAAAATAAAACTTCTGGATATAAAAAATTGAAAGGAAAATATAGATTTTGTGTAATAAATGATAATTTATACTAACTAAAGAAACAATTAGTGAAATTTATGAAAACTCCAAGGAATTTATACATACTGAGGTCAAAGATAGGCAGATTAAAATTTAAAAGAGACATTAAGAAACATGAAAAAAAGAGTTTGAGAATGTCTCCTACATATCTAACCAAGATTTCAGAATAAGATAATAGGTATTATGATGAGAAAGTGATATTTGGAAAGATAATGCCTAAGATTTTTCCAGAACTATTGAAAGACTACTAAATTTAGTTCTGGAACTAAGTTATTAAATACCTCAGTAATTACAAGCATAATAAATAAAAAGAAACCAACACCTGTATATATTATAGAGCAGTAAAACTTCAGATACTGATATTATAAAATAATATTTTAAAATAGTTTGAAGGTTGAGGTGTCATTTATAGAAAAACTCACGAGAAATAGAGGAAGCTAGAAGAGAGAGAAATAATAAAATACATATAAGAAGATAAATACTATAAATACTAAAGTAAGCATAAAATACTTACACACTGAGTATTTGAATACAAATGAATATTTGTTAGAACTATAATTAAAAGCAAGTGGGGCTTCCCTGGTGGCGCAGTGGTTGAGAGTCCGCCTGCCAATGCAGGGGACACGGGTTTGTGCCCCGGTCCGGGAAGATCCCACATGCCGTGGAGCAGCTAGGCCCGTGAGCCATGGCCGCTGAACCTGCGCGTCCGGAGCCTGTGCTCCGCAATGGGAGAGGCCACAACAGTGAGAGGCCCGCGTACTGCAAAAAAAAAAACAAAACAAAACAAGTGAATGTTTAAAAGAAAATTTAGACTACTGATATATTAGAGGTCAGGATAAAGAAATAAAAATGCCATACTCGAAAGGATACTCTGATTTTTTTTGTAGCAATAATTTTCTATTTCTTATATTATACATTGTGTACAAATTTTAATGTCTTATTTCTTTAATACACTTTATCCCTTTAACGTTATATCTTCACAATAACATATTTCCTTGAAGAACATTTTCACAACTAAAAAAATCTCTGAGAAATGAAATGCCAGAAATCATGCAGGGGTAACTATCATTTTCAGAAAACAATATGCATAAACCCCACACTCCTTAATAAACAAAAATTGTGCCAATGCATGAAGGAAGTAAAGGGGTATTTATTAGAGAATTGAGACTTTAAAATTAAATCATCTAAATTTTATTCTTGAACAAATGACTTGAACACGTATTTTAGTGCATAAGAAATTAGTCTAATTAAATGCTTAAATTGGAGAAATAAAAAGTTAAATGCATAAAACATTAAAAAGAGTTAAACTTGATATTGAAATAATTATTATTAATGTATATGCTCACATTTGTTATATCATTTTTAGTCTATATAATCGTATCAGTCTAAGTCCTTTTGGGATCTGAAAATTCCCCTTCAATGCCATTAGAAAAAACTCAGTTGTCAGATAGACAAAGTAGTGTTCTTAATTTTGGATATCTGCTAAAACAATAATACATATTAGTGTTTTGAGTTTTGTATTTGTAACTTAACAGTTAAATAAACCTCACGTAAAGTTGATTTCATTTCTCTTATCTATATACATTTATCTATTTACATTTACAGAGATATGAGAATTACAATGATTTTTAAAATAAGAGTTCACATTGTTTTGCTGTTCAGATGACTAACAAACTAATAGGAAACTAAGGTTTTGGTTATAAATAACAGGTAATATTAGAGGTCTACGTAGGCTATAGTGGATAATCTTAGATTTTAGAGTTAAAAATAATTTTTACCAATCACCTAATAAAACCTCTGATTTTACTAACGGTAAAATAACCCGCCAAGACGTTGTAAGTTGCCAAGGTCACATAGCTGAAATATGGGTGATCAGAGTGATAACATAAACTTAAATTTCTATTGCTGCTTTCATTGACTAATTAACAAGAGACACCAGGCAATTAAACTATCATTATCAGTTATATTATGTGTAGTTATGTGCAGTTACCCACTCAATTTGGTTCTGTACTTTGAGTTCCAAGTATTGTACTTTTACATACCATTGCTGGTTTACCCAGAGGAATAATTTATAATCCATTTATGCTTACTATTAATGGCATTCAAAAGAAAGTTGTTCTTCAACATATATGCTTTCTATAAACATAAAAATATTTATAATTAAAGCAGGCAAAACTATCATAAATTTCTGTTCATTATTTGAAATATAAAATTATGTTGACAGTATTTATTGAATTATTCTTTTTTTTTTTTTTTTGTGATACGCGGGCCTCTCACTGCCATGGCCCCTCCTGCTGCGAAGCACAGGCTCCAGATGTTCAGGCGCAGCGGCCATGGCTCACGGGCCCAGCTGCTCCGCGGCATGTGGGATCCTCCCGGACCGGGGCACAAACCCGAGTCCCCCGCATCGGCAGGCGGACTCCCAACGACTGCGCCACCAGGGAAGCCCTATTGAATTATTCTTTGGTACAATGTATTGCCTAGTATTCACTGTTGTAGTAAGATATACAAAAATTCAAAGGGAATTGTCAACTTTAGACAGAGACCAACACAGACTACAGTATACAGCCCCCAAATCATCTGTAATTTAAAAAATATATGCATATTTGCAATATTGAATAATTATATTAGTTTACACTATCATAAACCATTAACCTAGTATCGGTTTACACTGCCTGAGTCAAGTCATTTGAGTTCTAATCTAGATTCCTGGCCCAGTAGTTACTGAAACCTACCTCATAGTGTTGGTTTAATATAAATAGAATTAATAAATATTAATAGCATTTAGAAGAGTACCTGTGGGACTTTCCTTGTGGGCCAGTGGTTAGGACTTCACCTTCCAATGCAGGGGGTACGGGTTCAATCCCTGGTCAGAGAGCAAGGATCCCACATGTCTCTCTGCCAAGAAACCAAAACATAAAACAGTAGCAATATTGTAACAAATTCAATAAAGACTTTAAAAATGGTCCACATCAAAAAAAAAATCTTAAAAAAAGATTACCTGATATATAGAAAGTGTTCAATTAATGTTAACTCTTATCATGAGGAATATAATTTTTATTATCATTGCTGTTGTTAAAGGGATATAGAGTCACATGAATGTTACTGAGATATTGGATTAATGAGAAGGAGCAAAAGAACACAAAGAAAGGTGCTGGTTGTGGTGAGTCTTGGAAGGAATACTGAAGGTGAAGGAGGACACACATGGTCCCCTTGTGAGATATCTATTTATTTTCACACTGCTGCCCCAGGTCCTGAAGTGTGCTTCAAATCCTCCCTCCGAACTGATAGGGAGGTAGGTGTGGAGGGGGAAGCTTGAGTGACTCATTGCTCCTGCACTTGTGTTTCAGGTCTATTTTAACACCTTTTATATAATGGGATATTTTTAAATGCAGTCATTTTAAAAGTTAGTTGAACTTGTAAAATAATTGTGTAATAACTGATGTTTGTGGATTTCCTGTGTGGGTGGAAATTGCAATGTCTTCTGTGCACAGATGCCTGTCAACACATAAGTCCTGGTATGGTGTTCACTGTCTGTTTTCTTGTTCTGTATTAGTCTGCTCAGTCTTCCATAACGAAGCGCCACAAACTGGCGGGTTTAAACAAGAGAAATGTATTGTCACTTAGTTCTAGAGACTAGAATTCCTAAAACAAGGCATTGGCAGAGTTGATTTCTTCTGAAACTCTAAGGAATAACATGCTCCATGCTTATTGCCTAGCTGGTTTTCTGGCAATCTTTGGCATTTATTGGCTTGTAGAATCATCACCCTGATCTGTGCCTTCATCATCACATGGCATTATCCCAGTACACATGTGTGTATGTGTCCAAATTTCCCTTTTGTTATAAGCATACCAGTCATACTGAATTAGGCACCCACCCTACTCCACTATGACCTCATCTTCATTAGTTACACCTTTAAATCCTGTATTTTCAAGTAAGTTCATGTTCTGAGGTACTGGGGAATTATGACTTCAATAAATGATTTGGGCTTCTGGGAAGACGGCGGAAGAGTGAGACGCGGAGATCACCTTCTCCCCACAGATACACCGGAAATACATCTACACGTGGAACAACTCCTACAGATCACTTACTGAATGCTGGCAGAAGACCTCAGACCTCCCAAAAGGCAAGAAAGTCCCCCACGTGCCTGGCTAGGGTGAAAGAAAAAAGAATAAACAGAGACAAAAGGATAGGGACAGGACCTGAACCAGTGGGAGGGAGCTGTGAAGGAGGAAAGATTTCCACACACTAGGAAGCCCCTTCGCAGGCAGAGACTGCGGGTGGCGGGGCGGGGAAGCTTTGGAGCCGCGGAGGAGAGCACAGCAACAAGGGTGCAGAGGCCAAAGTGGAGAGATTCCCACACAGGGGATCGGGGACGACCGGCACTCACGAGTCCGAGAGGCTTGTCTGCTCACCCACCGGGGCGGGCGAGGCTGGGAGTTGAGGCTCGGGCTTCGGTTGGAGCGTAGGGCGTGAACACAGCCTGCAGGGCGTTAGTGCGCCATGGCTAGTCGGGAGGGAGTCCGGGGAAAAGTCTGGACCTGCCGAAGAGGCAAGAGACTTTTTCTTCCCTCTTTGTTTACTGGTGCGCGAGGAGAGGGGATTAAGAGGGCTGCTTAAAGGAGCTCCAGAGACGGGCGCGAGCCGTAGCTAAAAGCGCAGACCAAAGAGACGGGCATGAGACGCTAAGGCTGCTGCCGCCACCACCAAGAAGCCTGTGTGTGAGCACAGATTACTATCCACACCCCACTTCCGGGTAGCCTGTGCAGTCTGCCACTGCCAGGGTTCCGGGATCCAGGGACAACTCCCCCGGGAGAACGCACAGCGTGCCTCATGCTGGTGCAACGTCACGCTGGCCTCTGCTGCCACAGGCTTGCCCCGCACTCCGTGCCCCTCTCTCCCCCTGGCCTGAGTGAGCCAGAGCCCCAGAGTCAGCGGCTGCTTTAACCCCGTCCTGTCTGAGCGAAGAACAGACGCCCTCCGGCGACCTACACGCAGAGGCGGGGCCAAATCCAAATATGAGCCCCTGGGAGCTGTGAGAACAAATAAGAGAAAGGGAAATCTCTCCCAGCAGCCTCAGAAGCAGCGGATTAAAGCTGCACAATCAACTTGATGTACCCTGAATCTATGGAATACATGAATAGACAAAGAATCATCCCAAATTAAGGAGGTGGATTTTGAGAGCAAGATTTATGATTTTTTCTCCTTTTCATCTTTTTGTGAGTGTGTATATGTGTGCTTCTGTGTGAGATTTTGTCTGTATAGCTTTGCTTCCACCATTTGTCCTAGGGTTCTATCCGTCCGTTTTTTTTTTTTCTTTTTTTCTTAATAATTATTTTTTTATTTTAATAACCATTATATCTTATCTTACTTTATTTTATTTTACTTTATCTTCTTTCGTTTTTTCTTCCTTCCCTCCTTCCTTCCTTCCTTCCTTCCTCCCTCCCTCCTTCCCTTCCTCCCTCCCTCCTTTCTTTCTTTCTTTCTTTCTTTCTACTTCTACTAATTCGTTCTTTCTACTTTTTCTCCCTTTTATTCTGAGCCGTGTGGATGAAAGGCTCTTGGTGCTGCAGTCAGGAGTCAGTGCTGTGCCTCTGAGGAGGGAGAGCCAACTTCAGGACACTGGTCTACAAGAGACCTCCCAGCTCCACATAATATCAAATGGTGAAAATCTCCCAGAGATCTCCATCTCAACACCAGCACCCAGCTTCAGTCAACGAACAGCAAGCTACAGTGCTGGACATCCTATGCCAAACAACTAGCAAGACAGGAACACAACCCCACCCATTAGCAGAGAGGCTGCCTAAAATCATAATAAGTCCACAGACACCCCAAAACACACCACCAGACGTGGACCTGCCCACCAGGAAGACAAGATCCAGCCTCATCTACCAGAACACAGGCACTAGTCCCCTCCACCAGGAAGCCTACACAACCCACTGAACCAAACTTAGCCACTGGGGCCAGACATCAAAAACAATGGGAAGTGCGAACCGGCATCCTGCAAAAAGGAGACCCCAAACACAGTAAGATAAGCAAAATGAGAAGACAGAAAAACACACAGCAGATGAAGGAGCAAGATAAAAACCCACCAGACCTAACAAATGAAGAGGAAATAGGCAGTCTACCTGAAAAAGAATTCAGAATAATGATAGTAAAGATGATCCAAAATCTTGGAAATAGAATAGACAAAATGCAAGAAACATTTAACAAGGACCTAAAAGAATTAAAGATGAAACAAACAACGATGAACAACAAAATTAATGAAATTAAAAATACTCTATATGGGGTCAATAGCAGAATAACTGAGGCAGAAGAACGGATAAGTGACCTGGAAGATAAAATAGTGGAAATAACTACTGCAGAGCAGAATAAAGAAAAAAGAATGAAAAGAACTGAGGACAGTCTCAGAGACTTCTGGGACAACATTAAATGCACCAACATTCAAATTATAGGGTTTTGAGAAGAAGCAGAGAAAAAGAAAGGGATTGAGAAAATATTTGAAGAGATTATAGTTGAAACCTTCCCTAATGTGGGAAAGGAAATAGTTAATCAAGTCCAGGAAGCACAGAGAGTCCCATACAGGATAAATCCAAGGAGAAATACGCCAAGACACATATTAATCAAACTGCCAAAAATTAAATACAAAGAAAATATATTAAAAGCAGCAAGGGAAAAAAAAATGACTCTACTACCCAAAGCAATCTACAGATTCAATGCAATCCCTATCAAACTACCACTGACATTTTTCACAGAACTAGAACAAAAAATTTCACAATTTCTATGGAAACACAAAAGACCCCAAATAGCCAAAGCAATCTTGAGAACAAAAAACGGAGCTGGAGGAAACAGGCTCCCTGACTTCAGACTATACTACAAAGCTACAGTAATCAAGACAGTATGGTACTGGCACAAAAACAGAAACATAGACAAATGGAATAGGATAAAAAGCCCAGAGATAAACCCACGTACATATGGTTACCTTATCTTTGACAAAGGAGGCAAGAATATACAATAAAGAAATGACAGCCTCTTCAATAAGTGGTTCTGGGAACACTGGACAACTACATGTAAAAGAATGAAATTAGAACACTCCCTAACACCATACACAAAAATAAACTCAAAATGGATTAAAGAACTAAATGTAAGGCCAGAGACTATAAAACTCTTAGAGGAAAACATAGGCAGAACACTCTATGACATAAATCACAGCAAGATCCTTTTTGACCCACCCCCTAGAGAAATGGGACTAAACACAAAAATAAACAAATGGGACCTGATGAAACTTAAAAGCTTTTACACAACAAAGGAAACCATAAACAAGACCAAAAGACAACCCTCCAAACGGGAGAAAATATTTGCAAATGAAGCAACTGACAAAGGATTAATCTCCAAAATTTATAAGCAGCTCATGCAGCTCAATAACAAAAAGAAACAACCCAATCCAAAAATGGGCAGAAGACCTAAATAGACATTTCTCCAAAGAAGATATGAGACTGCCAACAAACACATGAAAGAATGCTCAACATCATTAATCATTAGAGAAATGCAAATCAAAACTACAATGAGATATCATCTCACACCAGAATGGTCAGAATGGCCATCACCAAAAAATCTAGAAACAATAAATGCTGGAGAGGGTGTGGAGGAAAGGGAACGCTCTTGCACTGTTGGTGGGAATGTAAATTGATACAGCCACTGTGGAAAACAGTATGGAGGTTCCTTAAAAAACTACAAATAGAACTACCATATGACCCAGCAATCCCACTACTGGGCATATACCCTGAGAAAACCATAATTCAAAGAGTCATGTACCAAAATGTTCATTGCAGCTCTATTTACAATAGCCCAGAGATGGAAACAACCTAAGAGTCCATCATCGGATGAATGGGTAAAGAAGATGTGGCACATATATACAATGGAATATTACTCAGCCATAAAAAGAAACGAAATTGAGCTATTTGTAATGAGGTGGATAGACCTAGAGTCTGTCATACAGAGTGACGTAAGTCAGAAAGAGAAAGACAAATACCGTATGCTAACACATATATATGGAATTTATGGGAAAAAAATGTCATGAAGAACCTAGGGATAAGACAGGAATAAAGACACAGACCTACTAGAGAATGGACTTGAGGATATGGGGAGGGGGAAGGGTATGGTGTGACAAAGTGAAAGAGAGCCATGGACATATATACACTACCAAACGTAATGTAGATAGCTAGTGGGAAGCAGCTGCATAGCACAGGGAGATCAGCTCAGTGCTTCGTGACCGCCTGAAGGGGTGGGATAGGGTGGGTGGGAGGGAGGGAGACGCAAGAGGGAAGACATATGGGAACATATATTTATGTATAACTGATTCACTTTGTTATAAAGCAGAAACTAACACACCATTGTAAAGCAATTATACTCCAATAAAAAAAAAGAAGATTAAAAAAATAATAAATAAATGATTTGGAGGGGGACACAGTTTAATCAATAATACTCCCCAGTGTTTCAAGGACTTTCTTCTTAACGCTCTCTCAGTTGACCTATAGGCTTCTACATTTCCCCAAATAAATATGCTTGAGAAGAAACAGGTTCAGGATCAGTGGGCCCAAGTTCAGACACTTTTATCAGGTTAAAATTGCCCTTGGAGGTTATTAGTTCAAACATTTGATTTCATTGATAAATGTTCTAAGAGCAGAGGAAGTTAAGTGACCCTCCATATCTCCAGGTGTTAATATACAGTAGTTCAAAACCAAACCAAACAAAAACAGACACATAGATACAGAGCACAGAATAGTGGTTACCAGAGGGAGATGGGTAGTAGGAAAGCAAAATATGTAAAGGAGATCAACTCTATGGTAAGAGATGGAAACTAAATTTTTGAGATGAGCATGCTTTAGGGCATACAGAAGTAGAAATATAATGTTGTTCACATGAAACATATAATGCTATATATCAATGTTACCTCAATAAAAAAAATCAAATAAAGAAAAGAAAAACAGTGGTCAGCATTCCAAAACAAATTCTCTGGCTCCCAGTTCCTTCTTTGAACTTTGTTTAAAACCATTGTTTCCTAAATTTATCTGACCATGGAACTCTTTTTTAGGCCATTCACATTAACTCCCTATCCTCTCCTCTCTATGCATGTTGTAATGAAGTGAAAAATGAAACACAAATATCACACCCTTGCACTCCCCAAATTCTTCTGTGTTATAGTCATCCTGGCTATGTTCCATGAAACAAAGCAGTTCTGTGTTCAAATGTGTTGGAGAAATGCACACAAATATTTCTCCCTTTTGTAGATGGACAAAATACTATAAAATATCAAAGAGTCTGAAACATCTCTCATTTACCTTATTTAAGCCAATTTTCCTAAATTTATCTGACCATGGATTCCCTTTTACAGGCCACTCACGTTAACATTTTGAGGAACGTACCGTGAGAATGGCTATCTTAGTACATTTTCATAATTGTTACAAACTACTTACAGAATAATTAAAAAAACAATCTTCACTGAACTGAAACCACTCTCATTCAAAGTACAGAGTAGGATAACAAATCCAGGTGAAAATATCATTAGTTCGTCATTCTGTTCAATTTATATTGTTGCAAACAATTATTGAAGACATGACCTATGTACATATGTAGAAATATAGTCACTTACTCTGCCTATCTTAAAATTACTCTTTTCATTCTCAAAGAAAGTAAAATTATATGTACGTTAAAAATCAGTTTAACAGGGCTTCCCTGGTGGCACAGTGGTTGAGAGTCTGCCTGCCTATGCAGGGGACGTGGGTTCGTGCCCCAGTCCGGGAAGATCCCACATGCCACGGAGCAGCTGGGCCCGTGAGCCATGGCAGCTAAGCCTGTGCGTCCGGAGCCTGTGCTTTGCACGGGAGAGGCCACAACAGTGAAAGGCCCGCGTACAAGAAAAAAGAAAAAAATCAGTTTAACAATAGGTTAACAATTGTTAGCCTGCTGTTCTCTGGGCCCCAGTCTTAAAACCTGAATCTCACAGTGTTGTATAGGATAGACCACTTTAGACTGAACTTAGGCATTCTGGAGTGGTCAGGAACAACTTTGTTCTTTAAAGGAAAGGGTAACATAACATTCAATAGTCATAGATGTTTTAGTAAAAATTAGCTGTTTCTTGAAAATCTTGAAGGTCTCTTATAAGCAGGTGCTATGGACTAAATGTTTGTGTCCTCTCAAAATTCATATGTTGAAGCCCTAACTCCCCATGTGATAACATTTGGAGTTAATGCCTTTTTGGAAGAAATTAGGGTTAGATGAGGTCAGGAGGGCAAGACCCTGGTCTGATGTTATTTGTCCTTTATAAGAAGAGACATCAGAGAGCTTGCTTATTTCCCCACTCCACTCATGCACAAAGAACAGGTCATGTGAGCACACAATAAGATGGCATCTGCCTACAAGCCAAGAGAAAAGGCCTCAGAATAAAACCTACCTTGCCGGCACCTTTATCTTGGACTTCTCAGTTCCTGAACACTGGGAAATACATCTCTGTTGTTTAAACCACAATTTTTGTTGCTTATGGTGCTTTGTTATGGCAGATGGAGAAGACTAAGATAGCAGTTTATATTAAGTTGATTTTTTTCATTTATACTCTAAATAGCACAAGCTAGCAAAAACTAACACGTGCATGAAAAGCCTCTCTCCTTGTTTACATTTACCGCTTTAAGAATATTTATTGCATAGTTTTAAAAGGAAGTGTTTGATATGAAGCATGTCATATAAGACCCACTTTCCTCCTATTTTCTTCATTAATCTCTTTATTCAGAATCACTGAAGCAAAGACATAGAAAGTTAGATTGACATTGATAGCTGCCTTCAATAAAAGTTAGTGGTGAAAAATTATCCTGTCTTTGCTATTGTATGTCAGAGTACATTTTCTAAGGAAGAGATAGACTAAAAATGAGGACAGGAAGACTTTAGGTCTTGAGACAATAAATTTGTTATATATATAGAAGAAAATGATATGTGAGAAAAGTAAAGCTTGGATTCCAAAAAAATATTAGTTAGATATATTATTTAATATTATCTTGGTAAACTACTGTAGAAGGAGAAGTATAGAATTTTAGAAAATGAGTTCAGAGTTGGTGGTGGGAGCTAAGTTCACACAGTCCTGTTTCTTTGTTCTTTTCTGCCTCAAGAAAGGAAGAGTGAGATGATTCAAATGTCCTTCTAACTCAACCTAGTGAATCCCTTTGGACTTCTTCTCTTTCTGACTAAAATCTCCCCAGTGAGATCTGCTTAGAGTGCCTTTAACACATAACTTAGTGTTTGTACCTAAATATTTATATTATGTGTATTTAACATCTTTTAAAATGCCATTTATTCAAAGAAATATATATTAAGCATCTAGTACATGCTTTCTATTACAGTGCAATACTTGTTTCTCCTTCTTTCAGAGAACAACTATCCTTAATGTGCCTTGTCTCATTTCCTTGACTCCAAAGTCCTATGATCCACATCCCCACCTCCCCCAACCCCATCTACAAGGCATTGTTCCTACCATCACTGCAGTGACCTTTATTCTCCTCTGTCTTCATTTCCTTCCTTAGGTTTCATCAGTATTGTACTCACTCCTGTTTATATATTCCCGGCAAAATCCCAACTCTGGATAAATTCAATTTAGCAGTTTACCCTTGACCCGCCTAAATTAATATTGCTAGAAGGAGGAAAAAATAATCTCTTGTCAACTGGTATTATTTACTGCTAATTTCACATTGGTCCTTGGGATGTCTATTAATCCCACTACACTTTTCTGGTTCATTCACAGCCACCTCCCCCACCTCTTATAGATGACTATTTTGTAACTTAATTTATTGCTCCTATGCATTTTGTTTCACTGAGAAATAATCATAAGACAGTTTCCATATATCCCTACCACTATGTCCTCCCACCTATCCACAGTTACAGTTCTAAGGTTAAAACCTCACCTTCCTGCTAGGTAAAGGAAATGTCCCTGATAACGCACTTCTAGATCTCATGCACCATTATCTGTTCAAGTGTGTTGTTTCAGGAATTATTCTTACACTGGCTAGCATTATCAGCTTTTCTTTCTCTGCTGATTCATTCTCACCAGCAAACAAAGATAGTTTAATAACTCCCATTTCAAAGAAATAAAGCTATCTCTCAACTCTTCATTCTCCTCTAGCCAAATCCTAATGAATCTTGTCCTTTTACACTAAAGTTCCTGCATTCTCTTTCATCAGTTCCTCTCCATCAATTGTGTCTTGAACCCACTTCAGTAAATAAATTTATTATTCAGCCCTTGGCTAGGTCTAACAATGAACTCTACACTGATAAACCCTCTGTTTAATTCTTGATCAGTTCAGCATTTGGCCCACCTTTGAAACTTCTTTTTTCTTATTTTTATTCCTTCTCTTGAGTTTTTGTA
The DNA here is from genome assembly GCF_005190385.1 of Monodon monoceros. Taxonomy (NCBI): domain Eukaryota; kingdom Metazoa; phylum Chordata; class Mammalia; order Artiodactyla; family Monodontidae; genus Monodon; species Monodon monoceros. The sequence goes on from NW_021703768.1 coordinate 68,800,143, forward strand.
CATATATTTTTTATTCTTTTTATAATATTAATAATTTCTTTGATGGCTGTATTCCACTCTCAAAACTTTAATTTTTTAAATTTTTGTACAATTTTTAAAGATTACTTTCCATTTAGAGTTATTACAAAATACTGGCTATATTCCCTGTGCTGTACAATAGAGCCTTGATCCTCTCTTACTCAACTCCCAAAGCTTTAATATTAAAGTGGTCATACTCTATTATAATTGTTTGTTTACATTTTCTGTGGCCCCAGAGTAGCATAAGCTAATTAAAGGTAAAAGTCATGTTTTTTCACCTTTTTAACCCTGGGCCCTTGTACTGTGGGATGAGTGAGTAATCTCTCTCAAGGCTTCTCAGATGAATGTAAAGAAAATAGCCTACAGCAGAAGGTGATTTATTCTCCTCTTTTTTCCCTACTTTGTAATCCCAAACAAATTATTCAGTATCAATAACAAAGGAGTTTTTCTGATTCTCCATATGAGAGAAATAATCTTAATGCAATTAATTACAATGGCATAATTAGACCAATTATTTTAGATTTCAATTTTCTAATAAATAATGTCTTAGAATATAACTGATTTTTAACAAAAAATATAGAATATAGCTCATCTATTCAAGTTCATTTATCTCTTACCTGGAGGGTCACCATTTTGAGAAACTTATCTTTGAATAGAGGACAAAAATACTCTACCACCCATAAAATATGTAATCCCTGGAAGTTAATCATCCTTGAATACTGGCAATATAATGTTGACACTTTGTTAAATGTAGTTCACTACATAATAGATAGCACTTTGTTCAGGGCAGGTATTCCTCTTGTTCTCAGTCATTCTCCACACTCCATAAAATAAAATTTTTTTATGACTCCAGTATTCACTAAGCAAAAATATCATAAATATTTTCAATATTTTTTGACCTTCAACTGTCAAAATCAAGTTACAATTTCCAAATATCCCACAATCTAGGCAACTACTATGTAATATATAGGGAAACAAAAAAAGATTATTTGAGTAAAAGATCATTTTGGTCTGAGCAATAGGAAGAATGGAGACTTAGCAGATTATAGGATGAGCAGGTGTAATAGGCTAGATCAGGCATTTGGTTTGAGGATTTTTAAGGCTTAGCTGCCAATTAGACACACAAGTGGAGATATTGTTTTGGTATTTGGATATAAGAGTTACAGAAGTCAAGATCGAAGACAAATTAATAAATTATTATTATTTAGCTCAGGAAGGTAAGCACTACTAATGTTCATTAATATTTTCAGTTCTCCTCCTCTCCCAAAACATGGGATAAAAACAACCCTGCTGAGCTCAACTTTGGGTATGTCCACATGACTTTCATTATCCAAAAAATAATTATGAATAGAAAAAAATGTGTGTAACCTTTGGTTAGAAGCATTCAAGGGTAAGGAAATGATTCTCCAAGTTACCTTCCCATGTTTAAGCATATCTTAGAATCTCATTCTGAGATGGTGGCACCTCATGATGGTGAACCTTGGTCCACCTAAGTATCTGAGTATGTACCAAGAGCAGAGTCGATCTATCAACTCACATTGCATATGCTAGATAAGAAAGAAAAATAGGAGTTTTTTGTATTATGTCCTTTGAATTGGGGGTTAATACACCTGCTTAACTAATACAGGTGATATTTAAAGCTTTAGATTTAAATTTAATGAGACCACCTAAGAATTAAGTGAAGGTAAAGATAGATGAACTTCTTTTAGTGTGCTGTTGGATTCTGTTTGCTAGTATTTTGTTGAGGATTTTTGCATCTATGTTCATCAGTGATATTGGTCTGCAGTTTGCTTTTTTTGTGACATCTTTGCCTGGTACTGGTATCAAGGTGATGGTGGCCTCGTAGAATGAGATTGGGAGTGTTCCTCCCTCTGCTATATTTTGGAAGCATTTGAGAAAATAGGTGTTAGCTTTTCTTTAAATGTTTGATAGAATTCACGTGTGAAGCCATCTGGTCCTAGGCTTTTGTTTGTTGGAAGATTTTTAATAACAGTTTCAATTTCAGTGCTTGTGATTTGTCTGTTTATATTTTCTATTTCTTCCTCGTTCAGTCTCAGGAGGTTGTCCTTTTCTAAGAATTTGTCCACTTCTTCCAGGTTGTACATTTTATTGGCATATAGATTCTTGTAGTAATCTCTCATGATCCTTTGTATTTCTGCAATGTCAGTTGTTACTTCTCCTTTTTCACTTCTAATTCTATTGATTTGAGTCTTCTCCCTTTTTTGCCTGGTGAGTCTGGCTAGTGGTTTATCAATTTTGCTTACCTTCTCAAAGAGCCAGATTTTAGTTTTATTGATCTTAACTATTGTTTCCTTCATTTCTTTTTCTTTTATTTCTGATCTGATATTTATGATTTCTTTCCTCCTGCTAACTTTGGGGTATTTTGTTCTTCTTTCTTTAATTGCTTTAGGTGTATGGTAGGGTTGTTTATTTGAGATGTTTCTAGTTTCTTCAGGTAGGATTGTATTACTATAAACTTCCCTCTTATAACTGCTTGTGCTGCATCCCATAGGTTTTGGGTCGTCATGTTTTCATTGTCATTTTTTTGTAGGTATTTTTTTATTTCCTCTTTGATTTCTTCAGTGATCACTTCGTTATTAAGTAGTGTATTGTTTAGCCTCCATGTGTTTGTATTATTTACAGATCTTTTCCCGTAATTGATATCTAGTCTCATAGCGTTGTGGTCGGAAAAGATAATTGATACAATTTCAATTTTCTTAAATTTACCAAGGGTTCATTTGTGACCCAAGATATGATCTATCCTGGAGAATGTTCCATGAGCACTTGAGAACACAGTGTATTCTGATGTTTTTGGATGGAGTGTCCTATGTACATCAATTAAGTCCATCTTGTTTAATGTATCATTTAAAGCTTGTGTTTCCTTATTTATTTTCACTTTGGATATCTGTCCATTGGTGGAAGTGGGGTTTTAAAGTCCCCTACTATGATTGTGTTGATTTCCCCTTTTATGGCTCTTAGCATTTAACTTAAGTATTGAGATGCTCCATGATCAAGTGTGGTTTATCCCTGGGATGCAAGGATTGTTCAATATACACAAATCAATCAATGTTTTAAACCATATTAACAGATTGAAGGAGAAAATCTTTACGATCATCTCAATAGATTCAGAAAAAGCTTTTGACAAAATTCAACACCCATTTATGATAAAAACTCTCCAGAAAGTAGGCATAGAGGTAACTTACCTCAACATAATAAAGCCCATATATGACAAACCCACAGCCAACATCATTCTCAATGGTGAAAAACTGAAAGCATTCCCACTAAGATCAGGAACAAGACAAGGTTGCTCACTCTCACCACTATTATTCAATATAGTTTTGGAAGTTTTAGCCATGGCAATCAGAGAAGAAAAATAAATAAAACAAATCCAAATCAGAAAAAAAGAAGTAAAACTGTCACTGTTTGCAGATGACATGATACCATACGTAGAGAATCGTAAAACTACTAGAGCTAATCAATGAATTTGGTAAAGTAGCAGGATATAAAATTACTGCAAAGAAATCTCTTGCATTCCTATACACTAATGATGAAAAATCTGAAAGAGAAATTAAGGCAACACTCCCTTTTACCATTGCAACAAAAAGAATAAAATACCTAGGAATAAACCTGCCTAGGGAGACAAAAGACTTGTATACAGACAACTATAAGACAGTGATGAAAGAAATTAAAGATGATACAAACAGGTGGAGAGATATATACCATGTTCTTGGATTTGAAGAAACAACATTGTGAAAATGACTATACTACCCTAAGCAATCTACAGATTCAATGCAATCCCTATCAAATTACCAATGGCATTTTTCACAGAACTAGAACAAAAAATTTCACAATATGTATGGAAACACAAAAGACCTGGAAGAGCCAAAGAAATCTTGAGAAATAAAAACGGAGCTGCGGGAATCAGGCTCCCTGACTTCAGACTATACTACAAAGCTACAGTAATCAAGACAGTATGGTACTGGCACAAAAACAGAAATATAGATCCATGGAACAGGACAGAAAGCCCAGAGATAAACACACACACATATAGTCACCTTATCTTTGATAAAGGAGGCAAGAATATACAATGGAGAAAAGACAGCCTCTTCAATATGTGGTGCTGGGAAAACTGGACAACTACATGTAAAAGAATGAAATTGGAACACTCCCTAACACCATACACAAAAATAAACTTAAAATGGATTAAAGACTTAAATGTAAGGCCAGACACTGTAAAACTGTTAGAGGAAAACATAGGCAGAACACTCTATGACATACGTCACAGCAAGATCCTTTTTGACCCATCTCCTAGAGAAAGGGAAATAAAAACAAAAATGAACAAATGGAATCTAATGAAGCTTAAAAGTTTTGCACAACGAAGGAAACCATAAACAAGACGAAAGGACAATCCTCAGAATGGGAGAATATATTTGCAAATGAAGCAACTGACAAAGGATTAATCTCCAAAATATACAGGCAGCTCATGCAGCTCAATATAAAAAAAAATAAACAACCCAATCCAAAACTGGGCAGAAAATCTAAATAGACATTTCTCCAAGAAGTTATACAGATTGCCAACAAACACATGAAAGGATGCTCAACATCAGTAATCATTAGAGAAATGCAAATCAAAACTACAATGAGGTATCACCTCACACCACTCAGAATGGCCATCTCAAAAAATCTACAAACAATAAATGCTGGAGAGAGTGTGAGGAAAAGGGAACCCTCTTGCACTGTTGGTGGGAATGTAAATTGATACAGCCACTATGGAGAACAGTATGGAGGTTCCTTAAAAAACTAAGAATAGAACTACCATATGACCCAACAATCTCACTACTGGGCATATACCCTGTGAAAACCATATTTCAAAAAGAGTCATGTGGGCTTCCCTGGTGGCGCAGTGGTTGAGAGTCCACCTGCCAATGCAGGGGACACGGGTTCGTGCTCCGTCCAGGAAGATCCCACATACCACGGAGCGGCTGGGCCCATGAACCATGGCCGCTGGGCCTGCGTGTCCGGAGCCTGTGCTCCGCAGTGGGAGAAGCTGCAGCAGTGAGAGGCCCACGTACCGCAAAAAAAAAAAAAAAAAAAAAGAGTCATGTACCACAGTGTTCATTGCAGCTGTATTTACAATATCCAGGACATGGAAGCCACCTAAGTATCCATTGACAGATGAATGGATAAAGATGATGTGGCACATATATACAATGGAATATTACTGAGCCATAAAACGAAATGAAATTGAGTTATTTGTACTGAGGTGTATGGACCTAGAGAATGTCACACAGAGTGAAGTAAGTCAGAAATAGAAAAATAAATACTGTATTCTAACACATATATATGGACTGTAAAAAAAAAAAAGTTCTGAAGAACCTAGGGGCAGGACAGGAATAAAGACGCAGATATAGAGAATGGACTTGAGGACACAGGGTGCGGGAAGGGCAAGCTGGGATGAAGTGAGAGAGTAGCATGGACATATGTACACACCAAATGTAAAATAGATAGCTAGTGGGAAGAAGCCACATAGCACAGGGAAATCAGCTTGGTGCTTTCTGACCACCTAGAGGGGTGGATCGGGAGGGTGGGAGGGAGGGAGATGCAAGAGGGAGGAGATATGGGGATATTTGTTTATGTATAGGTGATTTACTTTGTTGTACAGCAGAAACTAAGATGCCATTGTAAAACAATTATACTCTGATAAAGATGTTTAAAAAATAGATGAGTTTCATGTAGTGAATTCTGAGACACTCCAATGTTGGGAAGATAGGGGAATAAAGATAAATTGAGGTGGAGCTGACTAGCAACCAGTTGAGCAAAATGCACATACAAAATCATTATAGTGATATAGATGATGGAGCTATACAATTTTTCTTTGCCTATTGTGTTTTCATAAAAGTTAGTGATTCTTTATAAAATCTTAAATTTTTTACTGAAATCTTATTTTTTCCCAACCTCTTCTGACAAAAATATTAAAGAGAAACCATTGAGTTTAACAAAAAATTCTTACAAAAATACGCAATCTTTTTGCTTGCCATACATAAATGGATTCATAGCATGAATTTTCAACAAGTTTGACATAGCAGTACTATTATTCCTAGAAAGTTGAGGTTGAAGATGCAATTGACAAAAGATAAGACAGTGAAACAATATGAAATTAGTCAGCATAACTTAAAAGTTATGAATACTGGAACCAGCATACATGGTTCTATATTCTATCTGTGCCTTTCTTAGCTGTGTGAGTTGGGTATATTTCTTAACTTCTCAGTGTCTTATTTTCTTTATGTAAAATGCAGGTAAACAATAGTATCAACCTTATAGAGTTGCCTGAGGATAAAATAATTTATATAGAAAAGTATTTGGAAAAAGTTACTCAGTATGTGCAGATTAGTTTTATCTATTACTCTTACATTTTCAGGCATTAGCACAAATCCTTTTAAAATTCTAACAGAATCCATTTTACTTCTGCCTCCATGCCTACATCCATATAGATCAATACATAAAATAGATGCACACATACAAATATATTATACTGTAAATGCTAATGTGTGTTCAGAAAGTGTAGTCTAATTTTCCAATTTCCAATTTGCAAAACAATTTTATAATTGTAATAAGTTGCATCTTCCTTCAGTTACAATAAAATGCTTGTTTTTATTAATTTGCCTGCACTTGGCTTAATGAAATGATGAAATTAAATTGTTTTCTAATTATTCAGTATGTCTAGACTGCTTAAAATAAATAGAAGTTTAAAAAACCAATAACAACACACGTTTCTATTTCAGTGTTCTTCCTGACCCTGCTGGCTTCCTAGGGTGGGATACGTTAAAATAATTTTTTTAAAGTGTCTATCATTGCAATGAATTTGGGCTCTTATGAATATAAGCCATAGATCCTAAAAACTTCAGATGTCCTGGTATAATAGGCAATTGATATTATCAAGATCCTCAGAAGTGGCTAGAGAAAGGTATTTTCTAAACTAAATCTTTAGCTAGGCAAAAAAATATTAAACCACAATTTATTTAAAATTTTATAATGTGATTGCTGTTCAGGGGACTACATAGTCTGTGTTGATAGCAAGCACTGCCTTCAAAATATGTAAATAATACCTATTTCTGTACAAACTGATAATCTATTTAGAAAATACACACAGCATACAAATTATTGTTTCATAAAGAGTCCGTATTTCCTCAAATGTGATGTGATCATGTTCAAAGTAATTATGTTAGTCTAATTTTTCAATTTTTACCATAATTATATTTGAATGCTATTTTTAAGAAATGTATGATTCCATTATAATGTATGCTTAATCTAATCTTGAGACTATATTCTTCACATTATCTAAATCATATTGTGGAAGAAATTAGGAATTTAGGAAAACAAATTCCCACATAGCAATGTGTTTTGTATATCAGAGGTTGTTCTTCTGTCAGGTGAAATGGAGTCAAGACTCAACTTTCATGTCAGTGCTTTTTAATTTTTTCTATATGTAACTATTTCTTTTACCATCAGAGTAGGATATTATTTACATGGGAATTGCTAGGGTTTTGAGAGTTATAAATTAACTAAATTCCATACCAATACCCCTCTAATATATGCAATGGATGAGACTAGGCACAGCGATTTTCAACTGTGAGAAAGAAAAATTCTCCACTGTTACTCACATTGGGTAGATTAAACACGTATGGGAAAACAATCTGATTGTTTTGACAGTGATAAGTTTTCTAAAGGTGATCCAGACTTAGAGTCATGGGAGAGAGACTTTAGTCTAAGCAGGGATGGCTTTTGAACGTGCATAAAAGCTTAGGGGAGAGCACAAGCAGTGTTAGGTAATCCACATATTATGTGCAAGACTTTAGAATCATTTCCTTGTGGCCATAGTGCACAGTGGAGGGCAGAGAGTAGTCATAGGTGAAACTGGAGGAGACTACCCAGGCACAAGGTAGTCATTGGGCAATACTTTATGATGGTTAAAATTCATCTACAAATAATAAGGTGCTACTAATTATTTGCAAGTTATTTTACTGTATTTTTAAAAGCATACATTTAATAAGATAATGTGCTTTTAGTAAAAAGTTAAATAATAAAAAGGTATATGGCACATATATACAATATTAAGTAATATCTTTCATTTTTCAAATCCACAGAACTATAATAATCAACATAGGTTATTCTTCATACCTTTTTAAAAAATTGTCCATTCAAATATGCACACAATGTTTTCCATAGGTTTAAATAAAAACATATTATGTTGCATGTACTTGTGTGTGTGAATCTGTTTGTGCTCTTTAAAGTGATACTTTGTTAGAAGCTTTTGAAAAGATAGATATCATAATGGTAATAAGGATTTAGAATATCAGTACAGTAGTTTGAGGAAGACAGATTCAATTTTAACAATTCTTGAGGAGGAGAAACTAGTTTGAAAATGCATGTGAGAACTTCTGTTTCCCAGTGGGATGGAGAGCTAAAGGAGGACCAGGGCTTAGAGCAAAACAACTAGAACATTTGCATAAATTTAGGCATTTGAAGCTAGAGAGTTATGGAGGTAATGAGAACTTGAAGGATCAAGACACTGAAGAAAGGAAAACACCCAAGAGTTTATCTGACTTCCTCAGCTCCTTTTACTTTCTCTGAGTATGCCAATTCAAAATGCTGGCAGAAGGCTAAGACCTTGAGACTATAAAACCTATGAAGAATAGTTGCTAAGAATAGAGAAACCAAGGAGTTTCATATGGATACATGGGGTCCAAGGCCATGACCAGGTTTCCCCTGAATAACAACTGCTAGATTTTTGGTTGATGATGTAGGGGAGTAAAAACCTATGCATTTCCATCTATGAAAGAGTAATTGTATGAGACTTGGCCTTCTATAATAAACAACAAGCAAACTGGGCAGAATATATACAACCATTGCATTTAGGTATTTGACAACATGCAGTGCAGGACTGTAATCTCTGAGAAGAGAAAAATCAGTTAGATGAGCCCTACTATCATCCTGTCTTTCTGCTTGGAGATAATTCACTGGCCATAGCAAAGGGGGGAGAACCCCAACAGAATCCACTAATTTTGGTGAGGTGAAAAGATGTAAAGTTATTTTAAAGGGGAGTATGGCAACTAGAATTTGCTGAACAGAGTTTGGAGAAGTGGGATCTATGCAAGGAAAGAGCTCCATAAATCTGCTTAAGAGTCCCTTATAATGTTTGGCTGAATACCAAACTCAATATGCACTAGGTTGAACTCCAGGAGGCTAGGCAAAGAACAGCTACCATATAAAGGACAATTAATGGGAAATTGTAAGCTGGAAAATTTCCTGAACTCCCCCAGGTCTGTGAATCATTCAAATTTACTACTCAGAGTAGAGAAAGATGGTTGCATATAAGGGCATTTTCGTAGATACTCAAAGTTCGTCATCTTGTTAGAGGGGCTAAACAACTCCTAGAGTAAGGACACTCTAGATCCACTATTTTTAAAAAAAGTTTAAAAATAAGCCTCAAAAATATCAAGCTGATCTAAAAATAACACCAATTAATGTATGTTATATAGATAAAATAAGAGCTTTTGTTATAATTATTAGAATATATTAACATTTGGTTGATGTCCTTAGGACTTGGTTCTGTAATAACCCAGGTAAACAGCCTAATAATTGTCTTTAAATTAAGGTGGTCCCCTAAGAACTTGTTCTTTCTCTTTCTCTACTACATCCATATTTTGTCCATTTTCCATTTCTGTTTTTCTCCTTTTAATCTAAGTAAAACCAACCATTTTTTAAGACCAAAAAAAACTTTCCTTTAAAAATATTTTTACCATAGTTATATCTTTGTGCTTTTTTTATAAACTGCTCTGATATTTTCAGAATCATAAATACCAGTTATAACAGGGGTAGCAACAGCTGGTGATCTTAGTGCTATTGCTTCTGTTGCTACTATCATGGGTCCTCTGACCCTATTTTTCTCATCTCTAATCATGCAGAACTTTTGATGAATAATAATTAACAGATTGATGAATATATCAAAAGAGGTTAAAGTTAGGGTGGTAGTAGGCAGTGTTTACTCTCACGTTAGTTAATTTTCTCTTGAAATGAGATGCAGAGAGCACAATAAATGCAACTGAAATTATAGTTCTGTTATCTCTTGAATCTAGTGTGACAAATTTGATTTTTGAAAGGTTAGGAAAATGCATTGTTATGATTTGATATTTTAAAAGGTCAAAAATATTATCTTTTTTGTTATTTTTCATAGTAGCAAAGAAATGGTGATTATTAAATTTTACAAATCATGGATTTTTTTGGAAAAATTGGAGTACTGAGAATTCATTTTAAAAGTATACATACAATATATTACATTTTCCTCATCTATCTCCTTATAACTAGAGTTTAAAGTGGTGCTAGTTATGAATCAAGAAGCTCTGAGTACACCCGAAACTAACACAATATTGTAAATCAACTATACTTCAATAAAAAAAGAAGCTCCGAGTAATAAAGTAACATAACTACACAGTATATATGTTTTTTAGGAATACTAACAGTTAGTGACCTAATCAATTACTCATCCTATTTTTGTTTGCTTACCTGTTACCTATAATGAAACTCCATTCAGTTTATGATCTTCTCTCAAGGAAATTATATTTTATTTGGGAAGTTAAGTATATTTTACTCCATACAGAAACCACAATCATTGAAGAAAAAAATGGTGTCTTTAGTGTTATTTTGTTTTACTTGAGGAAACCAAATATTGCATAAATAAACTCAGAATAGAAAATATATTACTTCAAATCCCCATTCAGCTACTTACTAGTTGTCTCATACTGAGCAAGTTAAATGGGTATAATATTCTTATTTGTCATTATAGAAATTAAAAGTAATCTAAGTAAAGGAACTAATTCATAGTGGACACTTTAGAAGTGTACATTACATTTTTAATTGTCATTTTGCAAACCTGGAAATAATTAGTTTATAGTCACAATTCAATAAACTACAACGTCTATAAACATTAACCACTATCAAAATAGGTATAAAATATAAACAGATATAAGCATGTGAATATGTGCAAATATAAAGATGAACTTTGATATAGCAAAAATACATATGCACAAATATATGCACATATACATTTCTTATTGAAAATAGAAGCCACATGCTTTTGTCTTCTGTCAAACAGTGTTTTTTTAAAAACAAATCCTACCTACCTCCAAAAGGCAATTTAGCAAAAAAAAAAAAAAAAAAATTAGTACTTTGTTTAGGTGATAAAAAGGTAATACACATAATCCACCACAATAATTTATCTGCCATCTATTTTTTCTCATACTTACAACTACTTCTATAGCTCTTTCTGAAACAGCCTCAGAATCCATTCTATTAGAGTTCTAGCTTTAATGTTACTTTTAGCTCTCAAATTAATGTTTTCCTAGTACTTGGATATCATAAAAGTACAAATAACTGACAGAAATGGAAGAATCCTTCATGAGTGACTAGGGAGAGAGGAAAAAAAATTAAATGAGTGAAGTCAGAAGTGTCTATAGATGAAAGGAGAATAAGAAAAACTGGTAAAAATCATTAATGCTTTTATTATGTGTATATATCTAAGATTATTTATTGGAAACTGAGACTTTTTCAGGAAAAGCATACATTTGTAATTGTTTAAATACATTTTTTAAGGCCACTGCAGCTATAGAAAATTGTTCTGTTATCTGGAAGTATCTGACATATTTCCAGCTTCAAATTTCCCATGATATAGAATTATGCTATTATTGTGTCAGTGTTGATGTATCTTTCATTGCATACGTTATACCCTTTATTCCATGAAGTTGAAGAGAAGGATAAAGGACAAACAAAAGTATACTTTCCCACCAAAACATTTTCATTCCTTTCCAGCTGTGTTGTCATTTATTCCATTCTGCCTTTCAAGATACGTTTGTTTCTGGCATTCTAAGTTAAAAATAAGTGGTCATTTTTACTCTGATAATATCACAGATTGATCCTTTTTCTATGGTATTTTAGGATCAAGGTTCATTTCACCCTAAGCTATTCCTACATTTTCTTGGAAAGTATTCAAAAAAGATTTGCATTTTCTTGGCATAAAGAGAATTTTAATGTTGAGCTTTAATTAAGAAACCTATTTAAGAATAAAATGTAAGAACAAGAATTTAAAATTAAGAATAAGAATTTCTCTGCAGATTATACCTAGAGTATACCATTTGAATGTCACTGAAACAGGCATAAGACATTTGGTTGTACCTTGGCTTTTAGATTTTGCTAGTAGATTCCAATACCCCCTCCCTCCACATCAGCCAACCACCTCCCAGGAGATATTATTTGAATTGCATTTATGTATTGTTACCAATATGTCGTTTTCTTGAAATTGCAGTGGACATAGACAGCTCTGTAATACTGGACATCTTGCCACATGCCAAACTTTAGCTGAAAGTTTCAAAAGGTAGCTGGTAACTCAGGTTTCTTTTACCTCACTGCATTGTGGGTAATGGCTCCAAAATGAAAACTACTTATCTGGACATCTCTAGTGACTAAATTAATCATTGTATATCTATTCACTGGCAGATTTTGTAGGTAGAGTGATATATTTGACCAGCAATTTTTTTAAAAGGTAAAGCTGTACATTCTGACTTAAAATTGTATTCAGTATTTTTTGTTAAATTAGAGAAGCAAGGACCATGATATTGTTTATGATTCTATCTTTTATAAGCAGAGCTAGAATTTACATATATAAAGACATATAGACGTGTATACATGCTGACATAGAAATATGAGGACCTATACTTATCATTTGGGAAAGACAAAAATGCTTAACTAGGTTTACATTTGAAGGGAGCAATTGAAGAGGCATTAAGATTTTATAATTCATTTTATTTTTCTCTACTCTTTCAATTTTCTTACTTTATACACAAATACAAATGTTATTATTTTTGGAAACTAGTAGAGTTTATCCAGAACATAATTAAAGGCCATTTTTATAGACTTTTTTAATATAACAGTCTGCTTTCAGGAAAAAAATTATGTAAATATATGTATGTATAAAACATTTATTTTAGCAGAAATCTTAGAATATTTGCTTCTCTAACTTTGACTTTAGTAGAAATTATTACATTTCTGAAACAAAGACATTAATTAAATCCGAAGTGTACATGAAAAAATAAATATTCAAATATACATTTATGTAAGATTGATTTTATGAATGTTAATAGGAACCCTTTAATTTAATGTTGGTACTTTAAAATAAAAACCTATATTCCTATCCCTACTGAATAAATTACTCCCCTTTACCTCCCACAGCCAGAGCAAAATTTATCCTAGGGAAATATAAATATTTTAGAAAATACTATTAAAATTTTAAACTGAAACCTGTATATTTATTTTCCATAGTAAAATGTTTTCCAAGAAGATTATAGGTGGATTATTTATATAGGCCTGTGTGTACAATGAATGTAGATTAGGAAATAATTTTTTTTTACCATTTATAAGGTCATTTCTAGGCCACTTTTAAAATAATTTTAAATACAAGCTAGTTAAAATTATTGAAATGAATCTAACTCCATATTCTGTTCCATTAATTTTGTCTCCATATTTTCCATTAAATGATAATTAGTAGGTGCTCAGTTTGAATATATGTTTTATAATGTACAGAAAAGGGACTCAGGATGTAGAGCTATGAAAGCTGATACTAATTTCAGATCTCCTATTTACTTATCTATTGTATCTGGCAATCAGGTTCAATTCTTTGGCATTAAGATCCTTGAGAATGGAGTACAGGACTGCACTCTCTTAAATATTCTATGATTACAAATGAAATTAAACAAAAATTTAAAATTCCACCTGAGTAAATTTCTAATCAAACATTCTTGGGCGTATTTGGACAATATGTTCTCTACATAATTCTACAAAGTAATCTGAAAATGCGACTGTTTAGCAACTTTAAGCAGTGTATTTTATATAATCTTGAAGATTGATGAGAACTCCTTGAATATAATTTAAACTAACTTATCCCCAAAGTAAAAGCCAATGTATAAATGAGAAAGAAAAAAAGAACTCACACATAGAAAGAACAAGAAGATTAAAAGACATAAAAAAAAGAAGAAAGCACTTGTAGAGAAATTAAGCATCACTCTCAGAACAAGAGTTGTAATGCTAAAATTTGGCATTATTGATCACTGTAGAAAATCTGTTATAAGTTTCATAAACCAATCTTCTCATTAGCTGTTCTATGAAAGTTGAATATGTTTTAATATCACTTACCAAGATTGTTAGTAAGATGCTCTGGAATGTATTTTTAAATTGCTATTTGAAGACATAGTGATTAACTTCATCAGGAATAATACTGCTTTATCATCTCATTCTCATCCATGGAGTTTCCAGTGCTATTTCTGTCACTAGTCTCTATTTAGTACTCACTATATGTCATTTTATGATATTTATTACCTTAGCTATTATATCCCAATGAATTTTTAACAATCTGATGTCTTATTCTAAACAGTGTTCTTAATGGGCTTCCTTGGTGGCACAGTGGTTAAGAATCCTCCTGCCAATGCAGGGGACATGGGTTCAGTCCCTGGTCCCAGAAGATCCTACATGCCGCGGAGCAACTAAGCCCTTGTGCCACAATTACTGAGCCTTCATTCTAGAGCCCGCAAGCCACAGCTACTGAGTCCGTGTGCCACAACTACTGAAGCCCACGTGCCTAGAGCCCATGCTCCACAACGAGAGAAGCCACCACAATAAGCCACACACTGAAATGAAGAGTAGCCCCTGCTCACCGCAACTAGAGAAAGCCCACGGCAGCAACGAAGACCCAACACAGCCAAAAATAAATAAGTAAATAAATAAAAATAAACAATATTTTTAAATAATCAGGAAAGTAAAAAAAATCACATTTGGGTATAATTGGAAAGGGTCTAAATGATCTTCCAGTCTAGCTATATAAAGATCTTCCAGTCTAAAATAAAGTGAATATTCTATTTGCTATATCCAATTTATTATATATTCATACACATATACACATGTGTGATAACACATATGTATGGGTATATCTATATGCTATTATAAACTCTTCTCAGATATTATAAGGTAAACATGGAAAAATAACAGTGTAATAGTAGTAATATATGTGTATCCAAAAATATAAACCAATAAGTGATTCTGAGATTTAGCCTGAACAGGTGGGAAGTGAAGACAGAGAGAGAGAGAAAAAGAGAGAGAAAAAACAAAACTGTCCCTGTCTCTTTGGATAAAAGGAGAACAGTATTAATCCTTAAATCTTTAGGGGATATTTGATTCTTTGACGACCATGGGGCTGACACTAGAACTCTTAATTGTACCTTGGGAAACGTGGATGTGTGTTTATACAGGTTCATGTATGCATATTAGTTTAAAATAAGTGTTCTATACTTGGGCCTCCTAAGAATTTTTCTGTCACTAAATTCTGAGCCACAGTTCCCACTTATGTGAAATAGCAATGACACCAACCACACCACAAGGTATATAAGGGGAAAAGGTGAGATAAAGAGCTGTTAAAAAAAGGCTTTTATATGTTGATAATTTTTTATACTTTTATAAATATAATCCAGCATATAAAAGTTAAGGTTATATGGAAAATTAGTAAGTATATGTAGTTTCTTACGTAGACACTTGGTTTTTCCAGAAAATTGAGACAGAACAGCAAAAACCAGACCTCTGTGGTTTTAACTTTAAAGGTATTTTATGACAAAGTTAGCCACTGCAGAATTCTGAGAACTTTCCAACTAAGTAACATTACTGACTAAAAGATACATGATGGTGATGAATCCATCTCACTCTGCAAAGTGTAATTATTTATACTGCCAAAATGTTAGGCAACATATTTATTTGCCCTCAGGCTCACCAGAAAACTAATAAACCAAGTGTATTGGATATTTTGAATTTCATTTTCAAATTGATTACTAATATAGAGCTATATTACCTCAAATTTTTGACTGTAAAAAATGTCAACTCAATAAATTATGAACCCACTCCAGATGGGTATATTCACTTATTAGATGATTACATAATGCAAACTAATTCTAAACTTCCTTCCAAGTTCAGTGATTATAATTTGAGACAGTTTTATATTTAAAGAAATTTGTAATTAACCCCATCAAACAACTGTCATCTCTTTTATTCCTTAAAAAGCCACTAAATATTTACTTCAATCTCATGGTCACAACATTATTTGAATGCGAAATGATAGAGATAGTCCCTAAAAATTAGATTAACCTCCACATACACACACACACACACACAGATGCACACAGATGCACACACACACAACACATGCACTTTTTTTCTATTATTTATTGTTGTTTTGGAAATTTGGTCCCAAGAAATATGAAATAGAATTTTCACATAAAGTATTGAAATAAAATTTTCTAACACTCAGTGATTCTAATGCTTAGATAAAAATTGAAAAAAATTGACATATATAACTATTGTACAAAATTATTGTATTAGAATAATTGAAAACAATATTGATATGAGAGAAAATAGCTAGATTAATGGAATAATTATATGATTGAAGTGATGTTACTATTGTAGTGATATATTGTTTGGCTAAGCAAGAAAAGAAACAGAAAAGAAAAAATATGTACAAACAATTATCAAAGATTCCTTTTCTTTATATGACCAGGAAAGTCTTAGTTTTTTATATCTTGTTATTCATGAAATATAAAGATTTGGGGATTATATATATGCCTACTCTTTAATTACTTTGTCCAAGGGAGAGAGGGAATGACTTATAAACCTATGCATTAAAACAAAGCAAAATAAAACAAAAGCATATATATATGCCACATTGTACCACCTGTTCCAAAACAGGAAAATTTTAGAGCTGTTATTTAAATAATACGTTATTATAAAGAAAAACCATCCACTGCAGATATCTAAGCTTTTTTAGTTTGCATGGGTGATCTATTTTCATAACTTGTATTGTTTGGGAGCAAATAGGTTTTAATGGCCTGCTATCATAATGATGGTCTTAAACGCACTTGAATAACTGTGACTTTTGTATGATGGGGTAAAACACAAGCTCAAATAACACTAAGTGCTATTACAAGTATTTTCATATGCCGTAAACTCAAGAGTCACCATCACTATAGCTTTTGCTATAGAACTGTCACCAATCCACAGCCAAAATATCACTTTAGTGGAGATAGATAGTCATACAATGATTCATTTCATCTACTAAATGGATTCCTCATTTTTGTTCCAGCCACTGCTATTCTATTCATCAAATGCATATTCTAGATTCTCCAGTTTTTGAGGTATCTAATCCCTGTAATCTTTAGTTTATTTATTAGTTCTAAATAACACATATAGAAACTCTCAAAATTTTTGATTATCTTATCAAAAGTTGATAATAAACTGTTTTCAACAACTACATATTAATGCCCAAACTATTTTCATCAACTTATAAGGCCACCACTGCATAGCTGTTAAATAATGCGTCATTTTTCTGGAACATCTTATTTTATTTAACTAAAGTTTCTACTCTCTCTACTGCCCTACAAAGATGAACATCCTCTAAACCCAGCAGATTGTTATTTCCTGGATTCCCAAAAAGATCCACAGCATCTTCTGTTGAGGCAACTTTCTATAAAATATTAATCATCATAATAGCAACACTTACTTTTAAATTGATAATTGATATGCAAGCAAAGGCTGGGTACTTTGTGAGGTAGGCACTCATACCCATTTTTTGTGTGAATAAGGCTTACTTATTTGTCAATCAATAGAGTCAGTAAGTAGTAGACCAGGAATTTGAATACAGCTTTGTTTAACTGTGCTATGTTGCAGCATATATTTCTTCAAGTACCTCTTCAGGAAAGTGAAATATGTCACTTAAGACTTGCTCAAATCAGTGGATATAAACCACTGTGTTGATTTTCAGATTTTCTCTACTTAGATTTGTCTTGTTATTCTCTCATTCAACTTTCCCTTCTTATGAACCTTCTCTCCAAACTCTGTTCTCATTGTATCTCCCTAACTAGGATATTAATATAATGGTTTAGGAAACTTAGTAGACAGCGTTCCTTACCTATACTATTATCTGCAATTTTTTCTCTAAGGCTCATGATGAAATGTTTATGGTACTATTGCAAATCATGTATGACTACTAATTTGAGGGTCTTTAAGTACATCATACTTGCTACAGAATTTGAAGTTAATGTTATAGACTGTGAGATTAATTGAAGAATAAATACCTTTCACTGTTTAAGACTGTTAAAATCATGATGTATTTAAGGGTTTCATAATATAAACAATGTCTTTAAAATATATAGAATGTGCAAAAAGTGAAAACTAAATATGTGAAAATTTTAATAGCATTATGACCAGTGTAACCAATCTAATGATCTAAATTGTTAGTGCCTATCATTTTAATTAATTGAAAATGTTTAATTTTATTTGGATCTTTTTTAGCACCAAAATAACTTGGAAATGATGATTTTTAGTTAATCAGAAGTATTACTGGTAGTATTCATCATGTATTCTGTCTTACAAAGAGTCTCAGATAGAACTCTTTTTGTTATAAGTACAGAAAATTAAATCCAATGGCTTAAGCAAAAATACAGTATATTGGCTCACATAAAAAAGTCAATCAGTAATCATGATTTCAGACATGATGTGGTGCAGGGCCCAGTCAACGTCATCAGATGCATTTCTTGGCTTCCTTTCCATTAGGTTCCTTCCACTCTTAAGCTCTGCATGGTGGTCCCAGAAACTTCCAGATAACCAATGAGACAAATAATAATCTCAGGATTTAGTTTTCTTTTTCCCCATTGACCTGTCTTGAGTAATCTGTTCATCCCTGTACCATCTCTGTGACAGTGATAGAGTAGGTTAATTGGCCTAGAACACTTGCTACATCCCTGGAGTCTTGGATGGAGCCACGTTTCTAGAAAACGCATGGAATATGGGTATGGTTGCCATAAGGAGATGAAACAGATTTTGCAATTAAAAAAAATAAGCTAAATAAGATGAAAACAACACAAATCCACCAAACAAACAAAAAACCTTTAAATGTCTATTATACAAGTCTCAGTAAGAACTATAAAAACTATATTCTAACTTTCTTCCTCCTCTGCTTTTTTTGTTTTGGAGAGATGGTGTTTAGCTTTTTCATATTTACCTGTCTGACTTGTAAAATTTTTTCCACAATTCTCTGAAAAGTTTTTCTATCTTCTCAGTCTAAATTTTTTTTTTTTTTTTTTGTAGTACGCGGGCCTCTCACTGCTGTGGCCTCTCCCATTGTGGAGCACAGGCCTAGCCGCTACGCGGCATGTGGGATCTTCCCGGACCGGTGCACGAACCCGTGTCCCCTGCATCGGCAGGAGGACTCTCAACCACTGCGCCACCAGGGAAGCCCCCAAAATTTTGATTATTAATCTGAGTAAAAATATCAATAAGAAAAATAATTTGTTTTCCTCAAATGATTTAGGATTGTTTCCATTTATTTTAAGTGTTATTTAGCACACAAAGAATCATTATATCAATGATGAAATGCCAAACAAGGAGTTGTAAATAAAAAGGAATTTTTATAAAATTAAGATAATGTGCAAGAAAATGAATCATCTCTTTTTTTAAAGGTAAAATGAGAAACAAAAATAATTTTGATTGAGATAGCATTTCTTTTTTATAAATTCTTGTTTTGGTTCTTGGGCAACCAGAAAAAGTTGCCTACTCAGGGATGAGATATTCTTCCCAAAATTTGTCTCTCAAATCAGCATCTTTGGGAAGGATCTGTTTAATCCCTTTTGAATTTAGTTCAGCAATACTATTCTCATCCATAATCACAAAGTTAAGTAACATTAGCTTCACGACAGCTTCACTCCCAATAGCTTTGAATGAGAGCACAACTGAATGCTCTGCACTGATAGCATTAGCTCTCTATTTGTCCTCATACATATCATAGTGTGATTCCAGTGTCCAAGTATTTTTATTTTAGCTTCTTTTATCTTTGCTCATAGTTGCTTTGCAAAGAGTTCTGCTATTTTTGTACTACTAATTTCACTTCCCTTTGGTCTCTCTTTATAATCCCTGGAATGATTTGTCTAACATTTCTCAATCAATCAAAAATTTGAATATACACCTTTGCTTAAAAAACATGGCTTTTTAAATATTATAAAAGCACTTAATAAAAAAATGAAGAAATAGAGAATGATTATTTGACTAAAGATAATGAATGTGTCTTGTTAGAATCTGAAAGAGTTGTTTGCTTGTCATTTAATGTCATCTGTGTAAATATAAATTTTCCTCTAAGGCAATATTTTTCAACATAAGAGAAAAAAGACATGCTGTGTCACTTTTACTTGAAAGGAAAATTCAATCTGGTGCCAACCCCAACCTTTAGGTTAGGCCAAATGATTCACAAGCACAATGATTATAAACTGACATTGTTAAGAACACTGAATTGAAACTTGAAATGGTAGCAAAAAGGGATAAATTTGAATCACATTACTAACAATAAAGATGGAAGAAATAATATCATAAGGCCTCTGAAGTAAAGAAATAATTATTTCATAATTGCTGATTTCAATGATACAAATGGTATGTTATAGAGAAAAAATATCTATTTCAATGATACAAATGGTATGTTATAGAGAAAAAAAATCTATTTGAATGATGCAACACCCCTGGAATCCTTCCTATTTTTCAAAGCTCAGCTCATTAATTATTCGAACATTTTAATTTTACTTTTTTGCATTTCAATTTAAGGGTTTGGTCAAACCTAGAAGGTATGGAAATAATTAGTTCTGGGAGACAAGAAAATTCAGTAAGATATTTTCACGGCCAAAAAGTCAGGCAGCCTGTACCAAAGAACTACATTTAATAACGAATATGTGTGAGATAGATACTTAATCAAAGCTGGAGATCAGAGTAGCTTGGCATGGGATGGGGACGGGGGAGCGAGAGGGCTTAAAGTAGACACTTGAAAGCTAAGTGTGAAATCAGTGGGTCAAAGGAAAATCAGAAAAGAGGATATAAGTCATAATTCAAAATGACTCCAGGAATCACAAGACCAAGAAGTAATTTGCAGTTACTTTGCACTGTGCAATTTTTGTACCATGTTTTTGCAAATAACTCTCTGTTGAGTATGAGTTACATGAGTATACATAATTGCTTTGAATTACCACTTAACTTATAGAATCTTCCAATACAAAAAGAGTAAGCTTCATTCCTTTGGGATAATCATAACATCTGTAATAGTGCTGTGCCCACAGTTCTGTGTCCTATAAAAACATTTTGTAATCATCAATTCATATAAACACATCTGTCACATATAATGATTACATTTTTACATGTTTTCTCTGATAATGAAGACAATGTTAAGAGAATTAATAAACTGAAAATCTCGAGCCAGTGTAAATTACTTTATTCTGCCTTGAGACAGAATAAATTACTTTTTAAAAATTATTTTTTTTGGGATTCTCTGGTGGCGCAGTTGTTGAGAGTCCACCTGCCGATGCAGGGGACACGGGTTCGTGCCCCGGTCTGGGAAGATCCCACATGCCACGGAGCGGCTGGGCTCGTGAGCCATGGCCGCTGAGCCTGCGCGTCTGGAGCCTGTGCTCCGCAGCGGGAGAGGCCACAGCAGTGAGAGGCCCACGTACCGCAAAAAAAAAAATAATAAAAAAAATTTTGAGCATAAAGTTTATAAGCTCAACATTAACAATTAAGGGGGAAAAAAATCACAAACAGTCCCATCATCCATAGACAGGCACTTTAATATTGTCATGACTTTTTTATTTGGTTATTGTTTGCATGCATCGATAATAGGTAGATAGATAGATAGATAGAAAGAATTATAACATTTGAGAGCAAACAGTTGCCATCTTTTTATATAGTCCTGACTAATATCCAGATCACAGCTAACTATTCCTGAGAGGTTATTGAGAGAAATATATATACATGGGAAAACAGAAACACAAATAAATCTTTTATTATTTGGTGGACTTTGAGCCTCATAGAGAATTGTAGCATGAGTATGACCTTTGTCCCCTCATAAACCCCTGTCTGTATTTCATTCTTACCACATTCTTATTTGCTACATATTATGATCCTTTACTCCTGTCAATATTTATTTTTGCATAAAAGATGTCCAACTGTGGTGCTCTACCATAAATGTGTATTAAAAACTCCCTTTTGGGACTTCCCTGGCTGCCAGTGGTTAAGACTTCACCTTCCAATGCAGGGGGTGTGGGTTCGATCCCTGGTCAGAGAGCTAAGATCCCACATGCCTCGCAGCCAAAAAGCCAAAACATAAAACAGAAGCAATACTGCAACAAATTAAATAAAGACTTTAAAAATGGTCCACATGAAAAAAAAATCCTCCCTGTTGGTGGATATTTATGATATTTCCCACTTTACACTATTATAAGGCTTTGATAAATATTTTTGTACATACATCTCTAATCACTTGACATTTTCAACATGGCATAAATCTCTAAAAGATTAATTATGAGTACACATACTGTCCTTATTAAAATTTTGTTTCATATTGAAAAACTGAGCTCCCCAAAATTCAAATCAATTTATGCTGTATCAAATTCTATCAAGCATTCAAATAAGATTTAATACCTATTGTTTTCAAACTCTTCCAAAATATTGAAAAGAAAGGAAGACTTTCAAAACTCGTTTTACTAGCCAACATTACCATAATACCAAAAGCAGACAAAGACACTACAAAACACTCAAGTTACAGGCCATCCTAGCCCTGATGAACATAGAAGCCAAAATCCTCAACAAAATATTAGCAAACCAAAGACAATACAATAAAAGGATAATACACTACAATCAAGTAGGATTTATTCCAGGGATGATCAATCAACATGATACACCACATTAACAAGATAAAGGATAAAGATCATATGATCATCTCTATACATTATAATTATATATAATAATATAATATATAATAATTATAATTATTACACACAGTTCAATGTCCACCACTTTTCAACAACTTGAATTAAACATGAATCCTGTAGCCAGTGAGTATCACTATTACCCAGGACCTCCCCAATCCTCACTTTATTTCTCAGATTAACCCAACTGGTGCAGTAGGTTAAACTAGACAACAATATATGTTTTAGGTTCAGAGACTGACACACAGGAAGATCCTATTTTCATTAAAATCGATTTAACTTAGTTTATTACAAAGTCAGTAAACAGGACAATACAAAATCATGGATAAAAGGAAGAGGATGGGACTCCCCATTGTTTCATTTATTGCTCAAGGAAGAGCCTCAGAAAGTCAGTGATATCACCAGCTCAGAATAAAATGAGGAATCTACCAGACAAATCAGGGCAGACTTAGGCACAAATAAACACTCAAGGGTATGCTTCATTAAAAGAAAAGGTATTTTTTAACTTTTCCAAACTTAGGTGTTTCCACATTTTACTTCTTACTGAATCATTAAATCCACTCAAATATTCAGGGTGATGGAGCTTTACCTTATGTATGATCCAGAGAATTAGATTCTGAATTTTTTTTTCAGTAAGAACTACTTATTTTGATTTATTCTGCATTTAATTGGAAATCTTTGCTACACAATCTGATGATGACATTGATTTGAACTCTGGATAAACAGTAACAGAGAAAATACCTCAGTTCAATGAAACTGCTTTCATTTTTATTTCAGTGGTGTTCTTTATAATCCCACTAAGAATCTGTAAGAAATTGAGCTTCTTAACAGTTGCTGGCTGGATAAAATTTCTGTCTGTTTCTATTTATTTTAGTGCTTTCCCTGTGTTCTACAATATCATACCAATTGGAATGACACTGTCAGAATCCCCCACATAATATCTTCTGCATAAGTCTGCAGAAGTGTAAGAGCCTAAAAGCCACAAGAACCCCCTTAACTTTCTGCTTTAACAGAAATTTATCCCATAAGGAGCTATATATATATATATATATGTACGTATATATATACACTTATATATATATGTACATATATAGACATATATGTAGTTTAAGGCTTTACTAGTTTAAGGCTTTTGGGTATTGGGCACATATAATTTTTTAAAATGTGTTGTTTACATCAGTAGTAAATATGTATAAACATTCTGATTTCCATAAGTAAATACTAGAACAAGTGTTTTACAAAAGTACTTATTACAAAATGACAGATTGTTTATATCAAATGCTTACATTTTAAAACTAGAATTTTGGAGAAACATATTCTTCATAGTTCAGGCTTTACTAATAAACTGTACATATTTTTGTGTAGAGTATATTCAAGAAACTACTTAGAAGATTGTATATGTTTTCCACTGGGGATCTTCCATTGGACATCTTCAAATTTTTCTTTTCTCTTTTTTTACATTAATTTTATAATATTTATGTTTGATCTTTATTTTTAAAATCAATGTGCCAATTATCTTAATTGTGCAGAACTCTTTCTGCATCTGTAACTAATTTATAATCAAGAAACTCATCCATTGAAAGTTTGGAAGTGAAAGAAAATCCTTATTTCTTTAATGTCTAAATATGTAAATTCAAAATGAGAGAGGTGAAGTAACTGGGCTAATTCTAGCAGTCAAATATTTATAAGTCTGTACTTCTAATGGCATACAATGACTTTTTTATCTATTGGCTTCTAACCTGAAATAGATAAGTAAGTTTCCAAATCTCTTAGTCTGTGTTGACAGAGCTAATAAATTAGTTTCTAAACAAAAGAATATTTATACATCCCTATACATCTGCAGTTGGTGATTTTTATTTATACATCAAATTAACCTATGATTTTTTTCTTTAAACTTTTTTAAAATTTACATTTTGTAGTATTGTCATGGAAAAAATATATAGTGTGTGTGTCTGTATGTGTGATTATGTCTGCAACTTTTATTTTATGAATACCCTAATATATTTATTATAATAGTTCTTAAATAATTCTAAATCTCAATGAATTTATAACACAAGGATTTTTAAAATGTTTGTGCTGAAATATATCAAAATCATTTTCCTGTGGCCTGTGCACAGTGTGATATTTGCCCTTTCCTGTTAAACCCTCATACCAAATTTTCTCTTAGAGAAAAACTTATTGACTTTCTGACTAGAGCTAAGTAGTTTCAAGGTGAACTTTGATAGTGGCAAAGTTTTGTGGAAATATTTTTAAAGGATTTTTTAAATGTTTTAAACATATTTTTACAGTAAAATTTAGAAAACCCCAAAGAATACATTTCATGAAATTTATTTTTTATTTATAAAACCTATACAAGAAAAAACACTTTAACACTCAAGTTTGTTATCCATGTAAATATTATCTCAAGAAATAGGACACTTTGTTTCAGTTGTTTGTAATATAAAGACACAGTCAACAGTCACTCTTATATAGTGATTATGATTTAAAAAATAAGTTGAAACAAATCTAAGAAAAATAACTTAAAAATTTGTATTACTTGGAAACAGAGTAAGTTACGATATTGAGCATGAACCTTATTTTTTTTAGTAAGCCAACTCCTTAGAGTAGAATGAATGTGAATAAAGAGCCAAACGTGGGCATATGCTGACAAAATGTCTTAAAACTAAGAAAAATTAAAGATCCTGAAAAGTTTAAAAAGTTATATATAATAACAAAAATTGGTATCCTACTGTAATCACTGTCTTGGTTACCTAGTATGAAACTTAATTTTTATAAGTAGATTTGATAGTAGATTTGAAAGAATATCAAACAGCCAACTGCTCTGATAAAAAGATGATGATAAACATGATTCGGATAATGGACAGGAATACAGGGACTCTAGACCACAGGAACCACAGCAAGGGCCATATAAGAGCAATGGCCTGGTATATATCCCTCCAGTAGTGGTAGCTGTCATCTTTGGAAACTTTCCGCCACCATCAAGAAACTCTATACATTGATAACACCAGTAAGCATTTATATTCATTCCTGAACTTTTGCTTTGTTTTCTCAAGTTTCAGTCTTAGGCAGGCACGTCAAGTTGACTGAGCCTAAATCATATGCAGCACTACACACAATGAAGAAGTCTCAGAAATGTAATAATAGAGATCTTAAGCGGCCAACACACACACACACACGCACACACACACACACACACACACAAATAAAAAAGAGACATGTTTTACTTTATGTTCAAATGTATGAAGAGAAAGACTGAAAGCTGCCTTCTCCTTATTACTATGGAATTCTTGGCAGTAGTTGAGTTTTGGCTTTTAATATCTTAGCAAAAATGATATCAAAATTTTAATTCTAAACTCAGATGAAATAAAAATCAGTTGAGAGAACAAAACAAAAATTTCATCAGATAGGAAAGAACAAAGAAATTTTTACCTGTCATGTACTTTCTGAAAAAGTTACTTTGAGTATGAACTCTCATAAATAAATCTTAAAGGAAAGAATAGAAAGTTATACAGGAAACACAATATTATAACACTAACCATGCAGCCACAGGAAGAAATCCTGTGAAATACTAAAAAGTATATATAGAAAGCAATCATTTGAAACAACTAAAGGAAGGTGAAGTTTCCAAGAATAAGGCTTTAAGATGAATGGAATGGCTTTGAAGCTAAAGATTAAGTGACAAAAGAGATAGATAATATTGGTAACATGGTAAGAAAAATAAATCCACTCAACAAGGGAATATAAAGATTTAAAAAAGCAGAAAATTTGTATGAGAAACATTATGATCCAAATAAAAGTCATTTTAAAAGTTGGTATGATACAAAGAAATTATTTCAGGAAAAAAGTAGCTCAACTTGAATGCAAGGGATATTTTGCTACAAATTTTATAGAGGTCACTATATTGGATAAAAGAAAGAGAGGGAGAATGAGAGTGAGAGAGAGAGAGAGAAAGAAAGGAAGAAAGGAATGATATCCCAATATCCCAGCATAATAAATGGCTCTACAATGAACAAAATTTATATAATCATAGTAGTTTAAACACCACTTTTGGGATTTTAGTGTTTAGAATCAATCTACGAATAAAATAATAAATAATTGAATATTTTTATACATCAGAACATAAAAGATTTCTAACATACATATGTAAAAGTTAAAGAATAGCTGAGAGATATTAGGAATTTGAAGGGGGAGAAACCAATCAGGTTATATATGAAAAGGGGAAACAATTTCAGATATAGATGTTTTTAAAATTATAAATAAACTGTGCACATTTTATAAAAATATAAAAACTTTTACAAATTAGATGACTTTCTGGCAAAAAAATTAGCAAAACTTAAGAAGATGAAGAAAACCTGTATTTTCCAATTATTAGAAGAAATTAAGGATAAAATATTAAAATGTAATCAAATATCTCCCATCATGAAGAAATAACTAGATATTCCTTTAGATGTGTTCTACTAATACAAATAGGAAATAATTTCCATGTTATATAGATATCTGTAAAAGATGGGAATGATGCAGTATTATCCAGTTCATTATACCATAGCAAGAAAGGAAAGACATAAAAAATTAAAGTATAATTCATTCTCTCTTATGTACTTAGTTATAAAAATGTTTAAAGTAAGGTTTTGGAAATTTTAATCCATAAAAATGCATTAATAAAATTATTTTATGCAAGAATATAAGCAACACACTAATTAGTAACAACATATTCAAAAAAGAAAACCATGAAAACAACTTTACAGATTTTTTTAAATCACTGAAATTCTGGATCCTTTATCCAACTTGGTTTTGAGGGAAAATTGCTAAGTTTGATGAAAGCTATCACCAGAAAGCTACAGTAACCCAGTAAATAGAATGGTGCTAGGCCTATAATAGACACTCATTATAGTACTTGCTGAATGAGGAAATATAAAGAAACTTAAATTTAAAAATACAAGTAAATACTGTGAAAATTGTACACTTAAGCATAGGGAATTTGGAAGGGATACAAATAAGTTAATGTGAAACATGTTCAAATTGTCTTTAAACAGGAATTGCAAATTATAAAAAATGTATTGTCCATTAGTTTACTGAAAAGTAAAAACATATTGTAACCGTCACTGTTAGCCAAGTTATAGGAAAGTGTTATTTTCACACACTCTTGGTAGAGGTATAAAATTCTATACTATTCTTTGGAGGGCAATTTGGCTTTATCTAGATTATTTATATGTATATAGTTCCCAAAGCAGCAATTATACTCATGGGTTTGAGATAATTGAACACATAGATAAAGACACAGTAATGACATTAGTCGTTGTGGCACTGTTTTAAAATAAAGTTACTTAAATGACTTACATGTTTAATAATAAGGGAATAATGAAGTAAATTATAAAATATCTATTGTGTGGAAGTAAGTTTTCAGTGTGCAAGATTAAACTTCTTTTGTTAAATTCATTCTGAATTATTTTATTATTTTGATATTAATTTAAATGAAATTGTTTTCATTTCATTTTTGCATGCTCATTTCTAGTATATAGAAATACAATTGCTGCCTGCATATTGACCTTGTATACAATAATGTCACTTAACTCTTTTATCAGTTCTAGCAGTTTTGTTAGAGAATTTCATAGGATTTTCTATATACCAGACAAATAGAGATTGTTTTACTTCATTTTCCACAAGTAGGCCTGTTATTTCATTTTCTTGCCTAAATTCCCTGGTTAGAAATGTTAATACAAAGTTAAATAGAAGTGGCCTTTTCACTTCAATTCTGTCAGTTTTTGCTTCATGTAGTTTGGGATTCTGTTGTTAACTGCAGGTACATTGACAACAGGATGAGACTGGCATTATAAAATATCATTATAAAATATCCCTCATTTTGCTGGTAATGTTCTACTGTTAAGTCTATTTTGTCTGATATTAGTTTATCCACTCTAGTCTTCTTATGGATACTCTTTGCATGATATATATTTTCCATCCTTCATTTTCTACCTATTTATATCTTTGAATCTAAAATGTGTCTCATATATAACATATAGTTGGAGTTTTAAAAACCCATTCTGATAATCTTTCCCTTTTTATTGGATTGTCAATCATTTTACATTTAACTAGTGGAACATTTAAATTCCTAAGATAATTTTGTCATATATGTTTAGTTATTATCCAAGTAGTGGCTTTGAGACTTACCATATATATCTTAAGTTATCCGAATTTACTTCTCACTTGTACTAACTTAAGTCCAGTGAGATACAGAAGTTTTACTTCTATATGGCTCTATTCCCTTTTCCACTTTTTAAAGTTATTGTTATACTAATTACATCTATATATGTTACAAAACCAATGATACAATGATATAATTATATTACTTTACACTCTTGTATGTCTTTAAAGACCCTAACAAGAGAGAAGATGTATATATTTAATTAGTTGAATAGTTGTGGAAGTTTTAGTTATGATAATAAGAGAAGAAAAAGAAATAAAAGGAATCCAAATTCGAAAAGAAGTAAAACTGTCACTGCTTGCAGATGACATGATACCATACATAGAGAATTCTAAAGCTACAGAGCTAATCAATGAATTTGGTAAAGTAGCAGGATACAAAATTAATGCACAGAAATCTCTTGCATTCCTATACACTAGTGATGAAAAATCTGAAAGAGAAATTAAGGAAACACTCCCATTTACCATTGCAAAAAAAGAATAAAATATCTAGGAATAAACCTATCTAAGGAGACAAAATACCTATATGACGAAAACTATAAGACACTGATGAAAGAAATTAAAGATGATACAAACAGATGGAGAGATACACCATGTTCTTGGATTGGAAGAATCAACATTGTGAAAATGAATGCACAACCCAGAGCAATCCACAGATTCAATGCAATCCCTGCCAAACTACCAATGACATTTTTCACAGAACTAGAACAAAATATTTTACAATTTGTATGGAAACACAAAAGACCCTGAATAGCCAAACCAATCTTGAGAAAGAAAAATGGAGCTGGAGGAATCAGGCTCACTGACTTCAGACTATACTACAAAGCTACAGTAATCAAGACAGTATGGTACTGGCACAAAAACAGAAAGATAGACAAATGGAATAGGATAAAAAGCCCAGAGATAAACCCACGTACATATGGTTACCTTATCTTTGACAAAGGAGGCAAGAATATGCAATGGAGAAATGACAGCCTCTTCAATAAGTGGTTCTGGGAACACTGGACAACTACATGTAAAAGAATGAAATTAGAACACTCCCTAACACCATACACAAAAATAAACTCAAAATGGATTAAAGAACTAAATGTAAGGCCAGAGACTATAAAACTCTTAGAGGAAAACATAGGCAGAACACTCTATGACATACGTCACAGCAAGATCCTTTTTGATCCACCTCCTAGAGTAATGGAAATAAAAACAAAAATAAACAAATGGGACCTAATGAAACTTAAAAGCTTTTGCAAAACAAAGGAAACTTTAAACAAGATGAAAAGACAACCCTCATAATGGGAGAAAATATTTGTAAATGAAGCAACTGACACAGGATTAATCTGCAAAATATACAAGTAGCTCATGCAGCTCAATATCAAAAAACAAACAACCCAAACCAAAAATGGGCAGAAAACCTAATTAGACATTTTTCCAAAGAAGACATATGGATTGCCAACAAAAACATGAAAAGATGCTCAACATCAGTAATCATTAGAGAAATGCAAATCAAAACCACAATGAGGTATTACCTCACGCCGGTCAAAATGGCCATCATCAAACAATCTAGGAACAAAAAATGCTGGAGAGGGTGTGGAGGAAAGGAACCCTCCTGCATTGTTGCTGGGAATGTAAACTGATATAACCACTATGGAGAACAGTATGGAGGTTCCTTAAAAAACTAAAAATAGAACTATTGTATGACCCAGCAATCCCACTACTGGGCATATACCCTGAGAAAACCATAATTCAAAAAGAGTCATGTACCACAATGTTCAATGTAGCACCATTTACAATAGCCAGGACATGGAAGCAACCTAAGGTCCATTGACAGATGAATGAATAAAGAAGATGTGGCACATATATACAATGGACTATTACTCAGCCATAAAAAGGAACGAAATTGAGTTATTTGTAGTGAGGTGGATGGACCTAGAGGCTGTCATACAGAGTGAATTAAGTCAGAAATAGAAAAACAAATGCCGTATGCTACAAAAAACTTTCTCTTGTGTTTCCTGCCTAGAAAAGTTCCTTTGGCATTTGTTATAAAGCTGATTTGGTGGCGCTGAATTCTCTTAACTTTTGCTTGTCTATAAAGTTTTTAATGTTCTCATGGTCCATTCATGTTGTCACAAATTGCAGGATTTCCTTCTTTCTAATGTCTGAATACTATTACATGAAATATTTTAATGAGAGCTGCTTAAAATTCTTATCAGCTAATTCCAACATCTGCTTTATTTTGGTGTTGACATCTGTTGATTGTCTTTTCTCATTCAAATTATGCTGTTTCTTGTTCTTGTTATAAACAGGTAATTTTTGATTATATCCTAAACATTTTGGCTATTATGGAAGGAGACTCTCAATTGTATCTATATCTTAAATCTAGCTAAATCTCTTCAGCAGGCTGTTATTCTATTTAGGTTTAGCTTAGAGGCTTTAGCCTAATTTTGTGGGTGTTAGTTCCATTGACAGTTTTGTTTTCTGAGTCCTTGCAATAAACTTGTCTGCTTCATTCGTCTGGAGCTGTTGATCCTTAGATCATCCTTAGATTCTTCTGGTGCAGTCTGTGAGGGGAGAAGTTGCTTCCCTGGGATACCATCTGTTGCTAGGTGAACTCCTTGGGGTAGGTGGCACAGAAGCCACTGGGCCTGGGTCTCCTTAAGTCACTGAGCATACGTTAAGGAGACATGGAGCTTTGCTGCTCTTGTAGATGTGAGTATATGGGACACTACATTCTACCCCTCTACCCCTAACTTTCCTGTCCTCTTTCCTGGTTGTGGAACAAATGCTGGAATAGCCAGGGGCTTCATTGCTGTGCTGCAGCTTGTGAATCTGACTACCTGAGGTAACCCACTTGTGGAGAAGCAGGTGCTGGCACTTTGCTGCTGCCACTGCAGGCAGATGAGACTACCTAACAGGACCCAGTTATGGAGTAGGGGCTGAGAGAGTTAGGGCCTTCCTGCCACCACTGCTGCTGATGGATCAGACCATCCATCCCCTGAGTTTGTACTAAGAGTTTGAGATTCCCCACTGCGTCTATGTTAGGCTTCCCTTTCTCCAGTCCTTTGGCCATGGAGAATGTATAACTCCAAAGACAAGTCACATCACCACCATTACAATCTGTGTGATTTTAGGGAGATTGTTGATTCTCACTAAGCTTTAGTTTCAGCATCTACTAAATAGTAGAATAACAGCCCCTTCTTTATAAGGTCATTATTAGGCTTTGATAAGTGGTTGCATCTAAAGTGATTGGCATAGTATTAGGTTCCTAACTTTATAATAATAATATGATGATGATATGACTGTTATTGTGACTATTATTTTTTTACTCCCTTAGATCTATCAGGATTAAACTTTTCCCAGCCCTGACAAGAATATACTATCTATATATCCTGTTACATGAACTGTACTACAAAAACAAAGGGAATTCATAGAAGTATATAAGACATCTTCTATCTTATATAGTTTAGGTTTATTCATACCTTACCTTTTTTTTTTTTTTTCAATCTAGATCCACAGTGAATGATTTATACAAAATAAGCAATAGTTTTGGAAATCAGTTAAGAATTAAGGTCAACAGACATTTTTTATGTTGTCTCACTGATAAGGTTTAAGAGATGAATCATGATACTATCCAAAAAAATGACATCAATTTGCTGATCAAATTAGGTTAGAACTCTCAAATTTCACCAAAATACTAAATTAAGAGATCATACTGAAATATTAAAAGGAACCTAAACATTTTAGGTTCCTTTTAATTACACATGTCAGCTCTAAATATACATATTATATATTTCTTTTTCAGAATAGATTTATATGTATAGTCATGTATAGATATTATTCATATTTAAACATCAAAGTATTGAGAAATATTAATAGTTATGTAGGTATGACATGAAGAGTACAACAGCCTTTGCCTACTGTAAAGGAATTAGATTTTTTTTAGATGTAAAATTGTAGTCACTATTTTCTTTGCTATTTTCTTAGATTTCGAGTTGGCCTAAAGCTTTTGCCCTTGTAGCTGATGTCAGACTGGTCTATCTGCTGCTATTTCTCATTTGGCTACAGCTGTGCTTCAGTGCTTTCTTTAAACATTTTCTCTCCTTACCCTGCTTGTGATTGACCCACTTTAGTCCTTGATGGAAAAGGAACCTTTTGTGGTCCTTGCAGCTAGAGCATTTTTTACTGTCTATAAACTTCCATACATTTCTTCCCAATCTACCTTGTGTTTGTTATTCTTGCATATGTCTCATGTCTCATAAACTTATTGAGCTTACCGATGGCAGGAAGTCATATGTATGTATTTGTCCCTCTCCCCAATAGACTTACCAGCAGAGAATATCTAACAGTATCTAACATGCACACAAATGGAGTTAAACATTTGTCAATTAAGCGACTATTTCTCCATTCTCATTTGACTTCAAGTGGAAGTTAATAAATAAAATGTAAAACGGTAGTATGGGGAAATTCTGTATAGGGCATAGGCACTGGAGTGTGGAAGATTTAGAGAGGTGCTCATATTTCAGTAGAAAAATGATTATGATATACTACTTGATTTGAAATCTATCCACGTTCCCAAGCCACAACCTGGGAACGTACTTCACTCTTCACTCTTCTCTCTCTCTCTTTCCACTTACAACAACTTACCTTTGGAGGTAATAACCTATAAGTCTCTTAAATCTGGTCCCTCTTCACATTTTATCCTATATCAGAAAAAAAATGCATAACTCTCTTAAATTTCTTTATTAGCCTCCATCATCTTCTCCCTGAACTTTCTCTAATCCAATAATCTTTAACTATCATAGCCACAATGATAATTTAAAATTGAAACGTACTTCCATACCTAATAAATAAATAAATAAATTTTAAAAAATCCCATGACTGTCTCTTACTCTTAGGATAAAATCCAAAATTTAACACAGAAATTGCAAAGCTTTCCTTCTGCTTGCTTCTCCAGTTTCATCTTTAACACTAGTTTTGCACTTTATCTTCTAGCCTTCTGGGCTATTATTATATTTAATGCTTCCAGCATATTATATTTGTTTTTGCCTCTGGGATTTTTCATTTGCTGTTCTTCTTCTATTAACACCCTCTTACTCCTTTGTTTCCCCCGTGCTAACTTCTACTTTGCCTTCAGATTTTAGTTATCCTTAGTTGTGGAAGTTGA
Source organism: Monodon monoceros (assembly GCF_005190385.1). Taxonomy (NCBI): domain Eukaryota; kingdom Metazoa; phylum Chordata; class Mammalia; order Artiodactyla; family Monodontidae; genus Monodon; species Monodon monoceros. The sequence goes on from NW_021703768.1 coordinate 68,834,397, forward strand.
TGATATTCTACATCTAAGCACTTCTGAAATATTTGATTCTTTGTTACCATGTCTGCTTTACTCACAGCTGGAGCCCTAGTACCTGAAATAATGTTTGTGGAATAGTCAACAACTAACACATGTTGAATTCACGTCTCCATTGTTTATAGATTTTCTTTTCTCTTTATTCTGTTGATATCTTCAAACTTATTGCAATGAGATTTGTACACTAGACTGTTGGATTCTATGGTAGGAGGTAATGTCTTTACATTTTCAGTGCCCTGATTTTTTCCCTCTGAAACTAAGATCAGGATAAACTATCTTGAAAAAAAAAAAGGTGAAATTTTAATCAACACTAGCTTCAAATCTTTATACTCCTCATTTACACTCTTTTCTAGTGGAACCAGGAGATATTTGCTTTGAAATAAAATATGTAAAAATCTACTATCCTAAAGACCAACTGCATTTTATTAACATAGAAAGTCAGTTTGAATACTTTTGCCTCTTGAACTTCTGAATTATAATTATTATGTTTTTTTTTACGTAAGAACACTTTGATCAATTAGAAAAAGAGAAATTATGCACCCTCTTGAAATTATTGCAAATGAACATAATTTAGAAAATATTTAAAGGAGATTAGATTTGTTTCTTCTTTCACTAAATACAATAATGTGATTATATTATGGAGGTTAAGAGAGTAAGACTAGGTCATAGCAAGACATTTTTACACTTTGAGTTTTAAATTATCATATTATTGCTGCCAAGAGGTATTAGGTTCATGTAATTTCAATGATCACATAGTTATTCCAACTAGTAATTACTGTTACTTATGTTATATACATACAAACATATTTATAAATTTTATATGTATGACAATAAATATATATATATCACTCATAAATTAATAAAAATAGAAAAAATATTATACGCTTTTAAAAATATGATAGATGAATTCAATTTTTAAAGTGAAATAAGACTACATACTTTTCCCCTAAGAAGCCTATTTCTTTCAATAATTTAACATAACATTTATTAAATAAATCAAGATTATTCTTGGAAGCACAAACAAATGAAAACTATTTTTCATCACAGGAACATAAAAAGTTTTTTTTTCAACTACCTCTTTCACTTTGTCCAGGGATAGACACACATTTCCAGAGGTAATAAATCTAACAGATTCACAGAGATAACATCACACACTGTTTCAGTAAGTAAGACAAATACTCATAGTGTTTTATAAACATAGCAGTATAGGTGTTAACCAATGACTAAAAATAATTTTTAGAAATCACAAAGATAACACCAATATCCCTTTATCAGTAGTATAAGTTTTTAAAATTACTCTTTTTAGACAAATAATTTTCACAGTTTTTCCTTGCATTACTATTGTCTTTGACTTGCCTTTTACCCTATATCAGATTGTGTGATACTTTACAACATATATTATTTTTATCCCCTTAGCACCTTGTAAATAATTGGTATTTAGGAAATGATTACTTAAATTAATGAATACATTATGTTCTTCTTCATGACCAGTGGCATATTATATGAATATATCAGTTTAAAATTTGGAAGAGTTTTTATCCATAGTTGAGAAAGCAGCTTACTGGACTGCATGCTGACTAAGCCTGTACACTTGTTTTTACAAGACTATGATTTAATGAGTCCACCAGCACATATGTTCTTATGTGGACTTGAAAGCAGATGCTTTGTGGGGTTGTTTGTTTGTTCTGTTTGTTTTTTATGGAAAGGGTTTATAGGTGATTATTTCATCCAAGCAATATTGACTCTGTAGGATATATTGACTCTTTGCATTATGGAATAAATTCTGTAAGCGTTGTTCTTTGTATACTTACTTATTGGTCAGCTAGGACTGCTGTAACAAAATGCCAGACTGGGTGGTTTAAGCAACAGAACTTTATTTTTTCAAAGTTCTGGAGGCTAGAAGTCCAAGATCAAGGTGCCAGGAACTTCAGTTTCTGTGAGGACTCTCTTTCTGGCTTGTAGATGCCAAGATGCCTTGTCCCTGTGTCCTCAGGTGGTCTCTTCTCTTGCACATATGGAAAGCGTGATCTCTGGTGTCTCCTCCTTTTCTAATGAGGATACCAGTCTTCTTGGATTAAGGCCCCACCGTTATTACCTAATTTAAACTTTGTTACTTCCTTATAGGCTCTATCTCCAGGTACAGTTACACTGGAAGTTAGACATCAACATATGAATTTTTCAGGACACAATTCAGTCCATTATAAGATATTTCACTAATACAGATCTAAAAGATATTTCACGTTATTCAAGCAAGAAGGTTGCTTTAAACCGTTTTTTAGAAAGATATCAGTGAGTGACTTCCCTGGTGGTCCAGTGGGTAAGACTGTGCTCCCAGTGCAGGGGGTCCGCTTTGACCCCGGTCGGAGAACTAGATCCCACATGCATGCATGCCGCAACAAAGATCCCTTGTGCTGCAACTAAGACCTGGCACAGCCAAACTAAATTAAAAAAAAAAATGTCAGTGAGTAGTTTAAAAAGAGAAAGAGAGAAAATATTGGTATATACTAATGAAATTTGGTATCTACATCAAATATATGTGCATATATGCATTTTTAGATATAATTATATGCTAAAATCCTTTTTAGATTTGTTATTTCTTTAAGTGAAAGCTCAGTTTTTTCCAGCTTTTCCTAATCCATCATGAGAATTTTTTTTTTTTTTTTTAGTTTTTTAACATCTTTATTAGAGTATAATTGCTTTACAATGGTGTGTCAGTTTCTGCTTCATAACAAAGTGAATCAGGTACATATGTCCCTATATCGCTTCCCTCTTGCATCTCCCTCCCTCCCACCCTCCCTATCTCACCCCTATATGTGGTCACAAAGCACCGAGCTGATCTCCCTGTGCTATGCAGCTGCTTCCCACTAGCTATCTATTTTACATTTGGTAGTGTATATATGTCCATGTCACTCTCTCACTTTGTCCCAGCTTACCCTTCTCCCTCCCCATATCCTCAAGTCCATCCTCTAGTAGGTCTGCATCTTTATTCCCGTCTTGCCCCTAGGTTCTTCTGACCATTTTCTTTTTTCTTTTCTTTTCTTTTTTTTTTAGATTCCATATATACATGTGTTAGCATACGGTATTTGTTTTTCTCTTTCTGACTTGCTTCACTCTGTATGACAGACTCTAGGTCCATCCACCTCACTACAAATAACTCAGTTTCATTCCTTTTTATGGCTGAGTGATATTCCATTGTATATGTGTGCCACATCTTCTTTATCCATTCATCTGTTGATGGACACTTAGGTTGCTTCCATGTCCTGGCTTTTGTAAATAGAGCTGCAATGAACATTTTGGTACATGACTCTTTTTGAATTATGATTTTTGAGAATCATTTTTTTTTCTCCATTATAGATACTACCAGTACCTATATCTATATAGGGAACTACAAGTAAAGATTAATCTTTGGATTTAGGAACTATTAATTTGGAATATCATACAACTAGGTAGTAATTTTTCTGATCCACTATATTAAATCCCTGCAGTTCTTGTATGGGTTAAGACGGTTTTCACTTTGTCCATAACATATAAGTCTACTCATGAATATTCTAAAGAAATCATTTGAGAGTTAATATTGGGAAATTCAATTTAAAAAGAATCCATTTCATTTAGTTTCTTGAATGCTGTAGTTTTGTTTTATTAAAATATATGTATAAAATAAAATAAACTATTAATATTGAGGCACAGTAAATCTCAGTCTATTGACTTATTTGTTAAAATGCTAATAATTCATTTCAAAATTCAATATCTAACCTCAAATAAATTGTTAAAAGAGGCAAAATGTAATCCAATGATGAAAAAACTGCCATTTTTGATGTATAGATCTGGCATTGAAAAATACCTCTACCTTATAAACTTAAGCAAGTTACTTAATGGACCATTGTTTTTCCACTCTCTGAATGTAACAATACTCATGTCATGTGTCTATTATGAGGACTCAGTGAGATAATATATTCCTGCTGTTTTGCAGAATACTGGATAAAATTATAGTTGGGGAGTGTATTCTGTTAGATTTTGTTTATTTGCTTGTTTCTTTCGCTTAGAGATTACATTCTATTAATAAAAGTTCTAATCATTTTTCTTGAAATACTATTGTCTAAAATATACACAGCTGCTAATTCTACATATCTCTGGCATACACAATGTGTGAGTGGTAGAATGTAAGGGTAATTTCAATTATATCAAGAGGCCAAAGGAAAAATTTAGGAGGGGAAAAACCTGGAATGGGGGTGGTGGGTAATCAAATAATTAAGGCTTTAAAAGAAGACTAAATGGCAAGAAAGAGATAATGAAGGATACATCACCAACAAAAAAACCTGGCTTTCTTTAGAATAATGATCTGGAAACTTTCAATGGAAACTTGTATGTAAATAACTTTAGAAAATGAATTAATTAATAAATGACCATATTCTGTGTGTACTCTTTTTCTTGATACATGTCTACTGAGAAATAACTTGTGGTCTAGGCCTCTGCCCTTAGGCTTTATGCTTCTTCTTTCACACCTCCCTTTCACTTCTTTTAAACTTGTGCATACCCCAATTCTCCATCTTACCATGGCTTTTACCACTAGAGTATAAAAGTCACTGGTAAATCAAACACAGGGTTGATTTAATTTCAGATATTGTCAGTGTTGAGAAAGGGAATGCCACTAGTGAAATATACACTTTTACAAGTTTAATGGTTTCAAATTCTTTGTTTAAAAAAAAAAGAAGAAATAAAATGGTCAGCTGGTAAATTCTTTAAAATTTATTTTTGTGATAAATCATTGTCGTCTTCTCCAGATGACTTAAAAGTTGTTCAAAGGATGAGTGACATTGTGTGGTAGTTTGTGATTCCAAAGACTACTGCAACAGTATTTCCCATATCACATAACCTTTTTATTATTAATGACCAATTATAAATTGAAATGGAGTCAATTTTTCATTGACTTGATGAAATCACTGGGTTGGCTTTATGACCTCTTTTGACCAGTAGATTACAATGGATGTGATTCTGTATAACATCTAAGGCTGGGCCTTAAGAGATGTTTTTACAGTTTGGGATGCTACCATAGTGGAAGCAAGCATAAGCAACCGCATAGAGGAGACTTGAGAACCCAACTGACAGTCTCGGCTCAGCTACCAGTCATCACAGACTGCAAAACACTTGAGTGAGGAAGTTGGACCTTCTAACCATCCTAGAATCTTAGCTGATACCACATAAAGCAGAACTTTCTGGTCAACCCAAAGAATTATAGGAAATAATGCATTGCTGTTGTTTAAATCTGTAAATTTTTGAGTAGTTTATTACATATAGGAAATAATCAGAAAAAATTTCAAAGTCCTTCTAGTCTCAGCATTTACACCTTAAAAAGGCAAATAAATAGAGTTAAGGCTGAATCCGGAACCCTATAAACTGTTTAGCTAATTAAAAAAAGTTTTTCCAATAAAATTTTACTTTTTTATATTTTATAATTGTTTAATTCCAAATATGTATTAAAAATCATACTAATGATAATTTTTAATAGTTTAGTTCAAAACAATTTTTAATATCAAGGTCTTTGAAAGTGAGGAAAATTTATCTTTTAAATTTTAATTCAGATACTAGTTGCAGGAAAGTAATACAGGATTTAATAAAACCTTGCATAATATATATTACCATGGCATAAAATACTGTGGAGAAAGCAGTTAATAATAAAAGCTTAAAGAGTAAAAAAAAAAATAGTAAAAGTATTAATATTGAAAGCAAACTTGGGCTTCCTTGGTGGCGCAGTGGTTGAGAGTCCGCCTGCTGGTACAGGGGACACGGGTTCGTGCTCCGGTCCGGGAAGATCCCACATGCCGCGGAGCGGCTAGGCCCGTGAGCCATGGCCATTGAGCCTGCGCGTCCGGAGCCTGTGCTCCACTACGGGAGAGGCCACAACAGTGAAAGGCTCACATACCGCAAAAAAAAGAAAAAGAAAAAAAAAGCGAACTTGTTCTTGTCCTTTTAAAGTGTATAGTCAGCTTTCTTGAATTGTTATGGTATGGAAAGTCCATTACACATGTAAAAGGGTAATAAAGTAATTTTATTTTATAATGAAAATACTTAAGATTCACTGGAATGTGTACCTTTAAAAATGATTTTTCCTCCTCACATATTTTAATGATGAAAGCTAACAAATTTCAACTTTACAAGAAAAAATCCAGTCACTGATATATGTCTGAAAAAAGACTTGCATTAAGCTTATATAAAAAAATATTACAATCTAATAATAAATGGATAAACAATTAAAAATCGCATATATTTTATATTTAATATATATTTTAAAACATTTTTATTTGAAATAATTTTAGATTTAGAGCAGTGATAGCACAGTTTCTACATATTTTCCCTCAGTTTCCCTTAATGTTAACGTCTCATAAAACAATCACATATTTATCAAAACTAAGAAATTAATGTTGGTACTATTAACTAAACTACACGTGCTATTTAACTTTACCAGTTTTTCAACTAAAGTCCTTATTTCTGCTCCAGGATGCAATTCAGGATACCATACTGAATTTAGGTGTCATGACTCCTTAGCTCCTTAGTCTCCTTCAATCTGTGACATTTATTTACTCTTTCCTTGTTCTTCATGACCTTACCACTTTTGAATAGACTGTGTAGGGTATTTTGTAGAATGTCTCTCAATACAGGTTTTGGCTGATGTTTTCCCGTGAGTAGACAGGGGTTATGGGCTTTTGGGAAGAGTACTACAGGGGAGAAGTGCTTTTCTTACTGCGTCATATTATGAGATACATCTTATCAACACTATTTATCACAAATTATGTTAACCTCAATCACTTGGTTAAGGTTGCATTTTCCAGATTTTTCCTCTGAAATTGTTATTAGGTATCCCCCCCCCACCTTTCTGTTTATTCAAAGTGAGTTACTAAGCCCAGCCAATGCTCAAAAGAAGGGGAAATGGGCTCCAACTTCCGGAAGGAAGAATATCTAAATTAATTATTTGGAATTTTTCTGTGAAAAAGACTTGAGCCTTTAACTCCTCAGAAATGGGTATAAATTTTTTTTTTTTTTTTGCGGTACGCGGGCCTCTCACTGTTGTGGTCTCTCCCGTTGCCGAGCACAGGCTCCGGACGCGCAGGCTTAGCGGCCATGGCTCTTGGGCCCAGCCGCTCTGCGGCGTATGGGATCTTCCCGGACCGGGCACGAACCCATGTCCCCTGCATCAGCAGGCGAACTCTCAACCACTGCTCCACCAGGGAAGCCCCTTAAATACTTTTAAGAGAGTTTAGAATGAAAAGACTGAGGATACTAAATGTTGGTAAGGATATGAAAATTAGAACACTTCTGGTGGGAATATAAAATAGTATAGCTACTTTGGAAAACAGTGTAACTCTTATAGAGTTAAACACCCACCTACCTAGAGATGGAGCTTTTCCATTCCTGTGTATTTTTTCCTCAAGAAAGGAAAATGAAACACATATCCAAATGAAAAAATATACCCAAATGTTCAAATCAGTTTTACTTTTAGTAGCTGAAAACTGGGAACAACACAACTGTTAGTGAACAGATGAATGAATGAATGAAACAGTGTATCTATACAATGCAACACTCTCAGCAATAAAATGGAACAGACGGTTGATACATGCAGCATGTATAAATATCAAAATCATTATGACAAATGAAGGCAAACAAAAGAATGCATACAGTATGATTACATTTTTATGAAATTTGAGGAAATTGTGACCAAGTTGCCTGAAATTAGAAGTCGAATTTACTACAAAGGGGCATGAGGAAGCTATGGGAGAAATAGAAATGTTCTATTTTATTTTGGTGGCTTCACGCATGTATGTATTTGACAAAACTCACCCAAATGTACATTTTAAAGTTTGTTGCATCTAAATTAAATCTCTTTAATATATGACAAGGGGCATGTCTTTTTCAAAATTATTTTAGGACTTTCATGAACAAAAATGTTGGCAGTCCCTGCATTAGACCATTATGTCTTGATGGCAGAGACCATGTTATACTTCAGAGAAATTTCATTCTTTTGATCTCTGAGATCAATTTTAAGCTATATAATCTGTAGTCACCAAATTAGAAGAATATTGCTTGATGTATTAACTATTTTCATTCTTTGGACTCATAAGTTTTACTTCTTTTTCACTCCAATGTCTTAATCTTACATTTTGAAAAGTTCTTTTATTGATAGAATTGCTTAGTTTTAATACCTTAGGAATGTGTGTGTGTGGCTGTATTAACCAGTCTAAATTTCCTCTCATAATTCTAATATTCACGGTCACATCTATGAGTTTAATAAGCCAAATTCCATTAACATTTTTCTTCACCTTATACCACTCAATTTATATATTTTTCCCCAGGTGACTCTTGGTACTGAATATGATATGAATGAAATAGCATAAATACATACACACTCACATACCCAAACCAAAACACAAACACACATGCACACACACACATTCATAAGCTTGTGTTTTTTAAAAGCATGTTCTTGGAGTTCTTTATTTCCCCTGCTCCTGTTCTCTTTTTCCATTAAAAAAAAAAAATTGCATCTACTCCTCTAAATCAGGAAGTGAAGCCATGACTCTGACTTGTAGTGTGTTAATTTAGTTTAAGTTTAAATAATTAAATGAGTTCTTAAGAATTATGGATCATAAAACTGGAGAAACAATACAGTGTGAGACAGTTCATATGGAAACCTTATCTCAAGGTCCTTGGAAATCCATAATGAAATAAAGGAAATGGTATGCTGGAGACAATTACTCATGTAATTATGACTATTGAAAAGTTCTAAATATCTTCCATGAGTTTTATAACCATTAATGTTTCAGAAATATCTTTGCCTCCTGAGAAGTATTATTTGAAATTATTTGACATGTTACTTTAAAGAGAGTGATTTAGCATATACTTCCATGTAATTGAGATGGATTTACAAAATAGATTATATAAATATTTATTTGAGCTAGAAAAAGAAGTGTAGTGATAAGAGGATTTTGTACAAAGCCTTAGGAAGCTAGCTACATGGTAATTATTTATAATGAGATTACTGATTCAAAGATGAGAAAAGTAACAAGTCCGTTCCTGAAAGAAATGTAATATTAATTCTTACAAGCCCTTTAAAAATAATCTGTTAGAGAACAACAGGCAAAAGGCCACAAGGAATTTATTGTTTACAAATGCCACAGTTTAGATACACAAAAATAGTACTAATGTCAAGGGATAAAAAAATATGAAACAGTGAAATAATACAATCACAGGAGATAAAATAATGTCATAGGTTCAATTTAAACATTACAAAGATGGCAACACATTTTTATTCCCATATTGCAGTCTACATGAGAAAACTAGGCATTCAAAAATATTTTTCAGAATTTACTCAATGGCATACGTAGACATGAATAATACAAGATTTGAATGATAACAACATATATAGAACAAAGCTTGAAAGTTTCTCTTCATCTACCCTAATATCCTTGGGTCAAAGAGAGGAGCCACTGTCAGCAGATTGGTCCTCAGATTATATGTATTGAGAAATTGTAATCTCAACATATGTGTCTGTATCTAGACAGTTATATATGTAATATATACATATCTTAATATATATTATAATACTAAGGGCATATACAAATCTGAAGGAGACATTGACCTATGCAAGTACATTGCTCATGTCAAAATAATAAACATACAGTAGAGATTTAAATAAAGGATAATTTCAAAGTTAAATGCAGATTTATGGATGGAAAATTTGCACACTCTCTCTAAAGTTAAGGCAAATTTTCATTATTTAATAGAAGACATTTTCATAAAGTGATTACTTTGAATTATGCTCATAAATTAATAACCTGAGCCTGTGCAGTATATATTCACCAGTTTGAATGCAAGAGCTGGCTGAATAAGGGCAGGTGTGGACAGGTGTTATTAGATTCAATTCCCTTGGTTACAGTTATGCTGTACTTTTCACTATGCCATTTGGAATTTATTACCTCTTTCCATTTTTATTCTCTGAGTTATCTTACTATCTAAGGTTATCCCAGTATCACCTCTTCAGTATTTTACTTTCTCTCATCTGAAAAACCCTGGGCAAGAGCTCATTGAGAGAAATTAACATAGAGGTTAACTTTTAAATTTGGGAGCATTAACTCTTGACAGATTCAAAGCATTGTAACAACTTTAAATTATTCTCTGTATGCTTAATTACTCATGATGCATGAATACTAAATATACTCAACAGTTATTTCAAAACCATTTTATACAATATATTGCTTTACTACATGTATGAGTAGAGAGGTAAAAAAATACCAATTGTTTCTTTTAATATAGCTCTTCCAAATTATAGATAGATGGACAGATGTAGATATATACTTTTTTTATTTTCTCAAATTTAAAGTTTGTCAGTTGGTGGAAGAGATAGTAATCATTGGTTTTGAAACACAGTGCATTTAATATAAAACCTTTTAATTTAGGTTGTCTATTTTTGATGAATTTAAACAATATTGAGACATTAATATATTCAGCATATGAACTGAATGAAAATCCAGAAATTAATCCAAAGTATGTTAATGTGATTACTTTAAAATATATACATATTGTCTACTGGTTGTAATATTAAGCTTTACAAATTCTGCTTCCTGGGCTTTTTCTTTACTAGATTTGAAATTGAAATTCCCTTTAGCTGAGAACCTTTGATTTTTCTTACCCAGTTGTTTTATTTTTATTTTTTTCCTAATTACAAAACTAGCAAAAATGAACCAATTTGTTTGTTCCAAGCACTGTGTGATTATATTTCTCTAACATGTGCACAGACACAGCGAGAGTATACAAAGGTTGATAAATGAGCCATTTATTTGAAATGGTAATAATCAAACTTATCAGAGGTCACCTATTGGCTTCTCTATGGATATATTAATCAGTAAGCTTTTGCTGAACCTCCACAAGGTGACAAACAGCTAAGCACTTTTTAAAGATTTCTATTTCCTGCATTATGTTAAATGAAGGAAATACTGATGAAATTTGAATCTTAGGCACCAATGTAAGCCTTCTTACAAATCATAGCACATTAATTTATACAGATATATAGAGATTATTTTAATTTAATATTGGAACTTATGTAATAAATTGTTTCATTTCAGAACTTGTATTCTCATCTGAAAATCTCTTTTTTTAAAGTGGCACCTTTATTATATTTATCTTTGCTTCCTTATGGATAACAATATCCCTAAGTAATTTCTCAACACAAATACTCATTGGCTGAAAGTTGCACAAATATTTTTTTTAACAAATCAGTTTCAAGAAACTTTTAACTTTTAATAATGGGCTAGTGAGGTCTTTATGCAGGTAAGTTAAGGATAGTTAAATATGTCTGCCTAAGATATACAAAGGAAGGATACAGCTTGAACCATAAAATGATGCTTCAATAGTTCTGGCTAGCATATCCAAATGCTATAGCATAGTTTACTGGAGGTTTTGTGAAATTAAAGGGGGTTTATATTTCAGGATAAGAGTAAATCAAAAGCTGAATATTAGAGATAACTTTTATTGCAAGTCCCTAGGCATTTCATAAATAGTTAAGATTCATTTTGCTCGACCCTATCGTTCCATGTTTCATAGTCTACAACAACTCATTCTTCCTTCAGAAATTCAATAGTAACCAGTCTACGCTATAAAGTGATTTAGCTCTCAACATTCTTTCTTTGCTCCAGGCATGTATTTGCATGTGCATTGATTCACTAACACAGGAGACTGGGAAATAGACCACATTCTCTAGGTCCCATATATGGAGGTTTATAAAAAATAATAGATTTTAATATCATATTAATTATCTGCCTTCTTCTCCTTCCAGATTTTATGATACAAATAGAAATAAATATAGATTTAATTTCATAAAATCTGAATTATGTCACCACTACCACCATCAATAAACACACAGCTATGGTAAATAGTTTATGCATATCTTCTCTATATTATATAATATAAGTAAGACCAATTATAGTAGATTATAGGAGATCCACATGTCAAAGAAGGGTGATACATATTTTTTAAGTGACTTGTAATTTGAATACATGTAATAAATGTAACTTGAATATTTTGAAGTTTTATTGTATGAATATGACAGTTCTTCTAGCTGCATATTAGAACTGTGTTGACTGTAAAATGACCATTAAGTCCTTTAATAGCTTTTTCATTGAGAGACGGTGTCCATATTCCCCACCTTTGAATTTGGGCTGGCTCATGATTGCTTTGACAAATATAGAATAGTGTGAGTGATACTAAGCTAAATCCATATCTAGGATTTGTAAGGACTGTCAGCTTCTGCCTTGGTCTCTTGGAGCCCTGGCTTTTGGGTAAGAAGTCTGAATACCCTGTCAGGAAGCCGTGTAGAGGGTCCCTGAGACTAAGTGGAGAGAGATAAAGTAGCCTAAGTCTAGTCTTCCAGGAACCTCTGCCAAGATGCCAGATTCCACATATGCTAAGATGCCAGGCATGTAAGTTAAGTCATCATATATTATCCAGAGCAATCTAGCTGCCAGCTGAATAACACCCAGTGACACCAAGCGACACCAGATGGAACTGAAGAATCACCCTGGCCCAATTCCCACCCAACAAAATTAATGAACCATATTAAAATGTTTGGTGGTTTTGAGGCACCAGATTTTGGGGCAGTTTGTTTTTCAGCAACACCTAACAGAGTCAGAATATGCTATCAAAAGTGGTGTAATGTCATAACAAAAAGCTAAATTATGGGACATATCTTAAAACAAGATAACAGACAAAAGGTGGAAGATTCTCAAGAATCTTGAGTAGAGTATTAGGGGAAACTGGAAGGGCCTAAAAGAAAAGGAGATTATTGGTGATAGCTTGAATGACATTGAGGAAACAGTTATTGGGAACTGTAAAAAAGGGGACCCTACATTTGCTGTAGCACAAAGTTTGTCATTAGTGTTACCTGTATGATGTGGAACATAGAAAGGGTACTTATTGGGCTCATGAGTCTGGCTGGGAAGATTTCCAAGTAAAATGCATAATGCAGTAACTTGTACTTCTAGCTGCCCATGATAAAATATGAAAAGAAAAAAAAATGAAGTAATGCAAAATAACAGTTTTTGAAAAGAATTTGGGAAAATATGAGCCGGGACTTACAACTTTTAAAAATAAAACTCTAACAAATCCCCAGTCTCTCCCAGAAAAATAATCTCTGAGAGAAATATCATTTTTAGGTATCAAAATAATTATAGAACCTGGTGGCTGGATCAGGAGTTGGCAACCTGTGGCCAACAGGTTGACCATGAATTTTTGTAAATAGTTTTTATGTAACATAGCCATGCCCATTTGTTTACATATGATCTATGGCTGCTGTTGTGCTACAACAGTAGAGTTGAATAACAGTGACAGAGACTCTATGGCCCACAGGCTTAAAATATTTACTCTCCAGCACTTTACAAAAAAGTTTGCATACTTTTAAGTTAGAAAATAAATCTTTATGGATTTCAAAAGTATATGTCATATCCTTTCCATTAAGCAATAGAGTTTCTGAGAATGTGAAGGATGCAATTGAATAGGAGTCTCAAAGAACAAAGAACCAATATTATAGAGAAGGCTAATCTGGAAGAGATTTGTAGATGTGGCTTTTATCTAATGTAGTAAACACCAATACAATTCACAGGAAAACCAAAACACTTTTAAAATAATTTTACTGATACAAGCACCACTAGTTTGGACTAAAAGAGGGACAGTAAAAAACAAAAGTAATTCTTTGGACTCTAAAACTTTTACAAGCAAGATGCAGGCCAAGAATTTAGAGAAAATACAAATGTCAGGACTTTATAGTTTCAAAAATAAAGCTCTTATGCAACTCCAGTTTCTTCCAGCAAAATAATCTCTGTGAGAAACATCCTTTTTTAAGACATCAAAAAGATTATAGGCCTCTCTGTGGCAAACATGAACCATTACCAATGGAAAAGAAAGGACTTCCAATCAGAAATTGGAATCAAGAAGCCATAGGGCAGAGCAAAGAGACATAGAGGAGCGCTTCCCAAAACTGAATTGAGCCCTATTAATAGAACTGATAGCATATTTTCCTCTAGATTGCAGAATTGTTATGGGGGCAGTAATGGCTATGTAACTTCTTTTTTGAATCAGAGTCTTGTATCAGTATGGTGTGCCTTTTTCCATAGTATTTTCAGTGTGTGGGGACAGATATCTTCTAACTTTAGTTCCTATATCTTCATATTGAGAGAAAATATACTAAAGAATATGTACTCCAGGAGCTTCATTCCCACATGGACCTTGTTTGGATAATGGGACCCTGGGCATCTAACTAATGCCATGATGGAATGAGATTATGAGGTACTGAGAAGCAGAGGGTATATTTATCATGGGAGAAAATATAAATAATTTGTGATGAAAGAATACTTCTCATAGATTAAAATATATGCAGATTCTTTGGTATTTCTCCCATTATGATGTAGCGTTTCTCTTCACATTAAATTTGGGCTAGCTTATGAGTTCTTTGGCCACTAGAGTATGGTGAAAGTATGCCTTTAAAAGTCTGGCAGATTTCACATAGTTTTCTGAGAGCCCTGAGCTACCATGAAAGAAGTACAACTAGGTTTTTGTAATTATGTCAAAATGTTCTGAGATAACTTGGAGAGAAAGAGGGTCAGTTAAGCCCAGATTTCTGATCATCTATGTCAATACATCAGACATCTCAGGGTAACCATCTTGTAACCTCCAGAGCATCTCAGCCACCAGCTTAGTATCACTAAGTGACAATAGTTATAGTTATGTGACACAGAAGAATTACTCAGCTGAGCCCTACCCTAATTACTGATCCACAAAGTTGTTAGCTATTACCAAATGTTGTTTTAAGTCCTTAGGCTGTGGGATGGTTTGATATATAGCAATAGACAATTAGACAGGAAATAACCAATTTTCATTGCAGTAACCATAAATGAACATTTTTGAAATCTTGGTAAAAACTAAGACTAATGAAAACCTTTATGCCACATTTTCACAAGACAGGTGGAATTAAAGACAATAAATCAAACCAAACAAACAAAACACAACTCTCACACCAAAAAATCCAGAAGAGTTCGGTAGATAGGCTGTTACACTGCAAAACATATTTTAAAAGCTACAGCTTTTAAAAATACATGCACACACACACACACACATACACACACATACACACACACACAAACACCATGTAAGAAAAATGTCCCCATTCATAATAACAGAATCAAAGGTAAAATACAGAAGAATGAATTTGTCAATAAATGTATACAATTACAAATCTCAATGGAATATAGAAGAAAAATTTAATAATTGGGTACAAATATTTATTCTTGAGTAATAAGCTTCAGTATTTAAGGGAACTTTTCATTGAAATATAACATATATAAATAAAATTGAACAAATTATAACTGTATACACTTTTAAATGAATATTCTTATTTAATAAACAGCCAAATCAAGCAAGAGAACATTAACATCTCCATGAAAGCTCACCTTTTGCCCCCTCTTGGTGTCTTCCACTCTAAGCCAACCAGCATTCTGACTTCTTTAGCCAAAGAAGTTTTGCCAATTTTTTTGAAGTTTATATAAATGGAGTCATTCAGTTATACTCTTTCCTGTCTCACTTCTTTCCCTCAATATTATTTCACTTTGTTGCACATAGAAGTTATTTATTATTTCTCATTGCTATAGAACAAGGATTAACAAACTACAGCCTCTGGCCCAGGTCTAGCCCACTGCTAGTTTTTATAAATGAAGTTTAAATGAACTCATTTATTTATGTTATCTCTGACTGTTTTTATGCTACAACAGCAGAGTTTTGTAGTTACAAGCAGGACAGTATGGTCCGTAAAGCTAAAGATATTTACAATTTGGCCTATCAAAGAAAAAGTTTATTGATCTCTACTATAGAGAAATCCATTGTAAATAAATCTCATTTTATTTATCACTCTAAAATATGTGAACAATATTTGGGTTATTTTAAATATTTGATTATTACTGATGTTTTTATTAACACTCCTGACCATGTCTTTGGCTGAATACATACCTACATTTCTGTTGTTGAATACATACCTACATTTCTGTTAGGTATGTACCAGGAGAGGTATTGCAGCCAAATGATTTTCCAAAATGGGAGTGCCAATAGGTAGTGCCAGACTGTACCCACCACTAGTTTATAAAAGTTCTAGTTGCTCTATATCCTAGCCAACAGTAGGTATTTTTAGTTTTCTTTATCTTTAATTTTATCTGTTCTATTAGAAGTGTATCTAATTGTATTTCTCCACTTGTATTGATAGATATAGTATTATATACATATCCAAATAATACAAAACAAACATACTCTTAATAACAGAGGTAAAATATTTTATGGAAGCATCTCTATACATCATATATTGACTGCAAAATGGGACAATCATGGCATATTTCAACAACCTACAATAAAGACTTCTAATACTTCCCAAGGGTATATTTTTTTCTATTTGATTACAATCAAGGTGTGACATTGGATACCATTTCCATGGCATACGTGGAAAGGGACATCAAAAGATCAGTTTTATTGTTATATATTTTGATTTTAAAAGTTGGGCTGATAATTTTTTAACCAGCTTGGAATATTTCAGCCACTCTTTCCATTCCTTTTAATAGCATCATTTCCACCTTCCACTGTCATTGTCTATACCCCTGTTTTATTTACCTAAGTCCCAAGACTGTGGACACACTGTACCTTTGCATAGCCCTCCTGGTTATACAACCATTTTCATGTTAGCAGCTCTCTCTGTGTAGCCCACTGTGTCTTTCCTAGTGTCTCTTCCCTCCCCTCCTTTCAGTTTTGGTTATTCTTGACAAACCTTTTTCTCGGGACACTCTCATAAACAGCAGTTTACAAGCTGCTATTGTGCAATTTTTTTTGAAATGACATTGTTAAAGACTGAATTGAGGGATTAGTTTAAAATGTTGCAAAATAACAATGTCAGATTATAATATGGAAATCTTCTGTGCTTATTTAAATGATTTTGCCAATATAGGTAGGTAGCTGGTAAAGATGCCACTATTAAGACTCAAATGGTCTGCCAGTGGCCTTTATATTCTCTGGAGTCGGAAGGGCTTCACAGGGACCGCAGTTCCACCTCAGTTCTTAGCAGATAAACCCTTAGGGATGACAAGACACAGGAAGATCAAGAATAAGTAGAACTTTATGACCCACAGCAAGGCATGCAGCACACCCAACTGCACCTGGCTTCACCCGCACATCAGTATTAAAAAGCTCTGCAGCTGTTGTGGCATTACTCTCCCAATGGTGGATCTCTTTAAAATTTTAACTTGAAATTTCATAATAAGTGCTAATTTTAAGGACATTTTGACATGTTTATTGTCCAGTTGAAAAATTTTTCTGTGAATTGCCTATTAAATTATAATACCATTTTTCTAGTGGGTTGTCTTTTTATACTTATTTGTAGGATTTGTTGTTATATTCCAGATGCCACTTCTTCTTGTCATGTGCATTACAAATATTGTGTCCAATTCTGTAGCTTGACTTTTAACTCTTTAAATATTGTATTTTGATGAACTGAATTTTTTTTATTTTAATGAACCACAAATTGTTAATATTTTATCTTATAGTTAGTCTGCCTGCTTAAGAAATTTTTACTTGTGATAGTCAACAAAATATTCTTCTAGTTTTCTTTTAGACGATTATTGTTTTATATTTAGCATTTACTTCTGACCCACTTGGGATACATTTTTGTAAGGTGTGAGTTAATGCTCTAGATTCATTTTTTTTCCTACCTGGATGTCCAATTGATCTAGAAATATTAATTGGAAATATATTCTTTTCCAACTGTGCTACAAAGTTGCCTTTCATAATACAAGCAACCATACATATACAATGCATTACCCCAGTAAGCCTAAAACCACCAGAGATAAATCTGTAGCCTGACAAATCAAGTTTATTAGCCCATGGCATTAATGCAAAGTGCACACCAGAGGACTAGGAGAGCATATCATCAAACAAGGAAAAGACAGAGGCATTATAAGATTTGGAGGACAGGTGAAATTTAGGGGTTTTTTAAACAAAGAAGGGTTTGAAAGTCTCAAACAAAAGAAGTATATCGGGCAAATGAGTCAATATCAATTATGAAATACAAAATAGACCCAGGAAGCCATTTCATTTAAAATACAAAATTAATATATATGTGAAAAGTGTCCAGGACCTTTTATCTGAAATTCTGAACTAGGGTTTTAATTCATGACTGCTTCTCTGTGCCAGAGTGACTTAGTTGCTCAAAGCAAGAGTGTATTGTTTTATTCTTATGAATATAATTTTAAATATCAAGTTTTCAGATAGCCTATGATATTAGAGAACAGATTACTTCCATGATTAAGAATGTATTTGTCCCTCATAGAAGGAGATTTTAATAATATCTTACAACTGCAGCAAGTCCTTGAGGAAAATAATGTTCTGTGTAAATGTACACCTTGATTTATCTGTGTCTGTTATTCCAACTTAGTGACTGACTTTTCAATCCAATCTGATTTTTATTTCTTTCCTTCTTCCTGACAGCTCACTAATAAATGTGCAGCAATGGGCAGATCATATTCAATGTATTCAAGTATGCAGGGAAAAACATTGCACTCTGTTGTGAAGATTGTAATTGGGATCATATTATCTTCATAAATAGTAATTTGCTAACAAAATCAGTATAACTCTGATATACTTTAGTTAAAGGTAGATATTAACAATATGTGAGAGCATCTGTATCTGGTCCAGAGGTAATTCATGTCAGATATTTTATGTATTCATAATATTTTAAATAAATAGAACACTTATGTTAATATATTATAATTATATGAGAATAGGGTTAAAGATGAACAACTATATGATTTTGCTTATGGTTTAAACATATACATATAATTATAAAAATATAAGCTTTCCATATTTATACTGGTCAATGGAAGAAGAAAAGTTTAATGGTCTTTGATCAGGAACAAGTGATACATTAAATTTATCCTAAGGTTGGTTTTATCGTTAGCATGTGGCCTTTTGTATATTATCATAAAATAAATTAGTAGAGAGACACAGCATCTCAAAAACCTATGATTTGGCATTTCTGCTCACCAAGTAGGCTGCTGTTTTACTGTACTTATGGTTCTTGGAAGTCACAAAAGGATACTATAAAAACAAAACTAAACTAAAATAACAGTAAAGACACAGATGTAGAGAACAAAGGTATGGACACCAAGGGGGGAAAGTGGGGGGAGGGGGATGTGTGATGGGATGTTGGGATTGACATATATACACCAATATATATAGAATGGATAACTAATAAGAACCTGCTGTATAAATAAATAAATAAAATAAAATTCAAAAATTCAAAAAAAATTTAAAAACTCATTTATAGAAGAAAATCTCTAATCTTATTTCTTATTGTGATGACCTGGGCTATCCTTCTACAGATACCAGAGTCAGAATGTTATTTTCTATTATGATAACTTTAGCTCCAGTAGTGTAATCAGTTAGTGTGTGGCATGTCTATTATGATAACTTTAGTTACCCCTGTGGAGATAAGTTTCATATTTTTGCACAAATAAAGTTGGTCAAAAATGGCATTACCTGACAGATAAAGTTTTGATTAATTGTATGTCACTTCAATATGATGATACAATGATTGGTTAAAATAAGCTATTTATTTTAAAATTCATATATTTTCAAGTAAAGCTTGAGTAAATGCAAAAAAAAAATTAACCACGTTCTTCTTATTTTTTGTTAGTGCATAGAATAAATAGCTTGTTAATAGGTCACCATTACAGCACAATAGTCTGTAGAAATGTTTAAAATAATAATGTTGAGATAGTAAAATTATTACCACACTGTGGCTGGTGATTGGATGGAGGAAGTAATAGAATAGCAGAATCTATAAGGCTTGTTCTGTGCTTTTATGGAGAGAGAAATGTGATTCTCATTCTCAAGAACAGAAAGTTTGGACAACTATCTTTGTTGGATTAATCTACCTTGTAATGAAAACATAGAGTTGGTGTTCTAATAGTAAGAGGTTTAAAAATTCCAGTAATTTATATGGTAGATGGTCTTACTGATTAGAAATTATCTGACTCTCATTCTATCCTATGTTTTATCTCCTATTCTGACAAAAACTTGGACTGAGATGGTGAATTTTTTTTCAGTAACCTCAAAGTCCTGATCTACAGCTAGAGACTCAAAAACAGAACAAGTATTTAGATTTTTTGATGCCTTTGGATTTTCCACCAACTCCCTTTGATCATTCCTTGGGAATATTGCTTTAGAATGAGCAGTGACCTATGGTTCCTAACAGTAAATCCATGAATCATTCACGTGTAAAGAAAACTAGGGTCCCATATTATCTTCAAAACCTCTCCTGTTAAAATATATTTTAATGAGAGTCTGCCTCTCTGTTGTTTCTCTAAACATACTATCTGACTCATTCTTACAGGTATAAGTTATTTTATGCAATCAATGTGTTTATAAAAAAATTTGTGTAAGAATAGAAAGCTCAGAAATGAACCAACATTTATATAGTCAATTAATCTATGACAAAGGAGGCAAGAATATACAATGGGGAAAAGACGACCTCTTAAATAAATGATAATGGGAAAACTGGACAGCTACATGCAAAAGAATCAAACTGGACTACCCTCTCACACAGTGTACAAAAATAAACTTAAAATGGATTAAGGACTTAAATATAAGACCTGAAACCATAACACTCCCAGAAGAAAACATAGGCAGAATGCTCTTTGACATCAGTCTTAGCAATATTTTTGGAGGATATGTCTCCTCAGGCAATGGAAACAAAAGCAAAAATAATCAAGTGGGACTACATCAAGCTAAAAGCTTTTGCATACCAAAGGAAACTATCAACAAAACAAAAAGACAGCAGCCTACTAAATGGGAAGGGTTAATATACAAATTATACAAAGAACTCATACAACTCAACATCAGAAAACCAAACAACCAAAAATAAAAAATGGGCAGGGGGTCTGAATTGACATTTTTCTAAAGAAGACAAACAATGGCCAACAGGTACATGAAAAGATGCTCAACATCACTAATCATCAGGGAAGTGCAAATCAAAACCACAGTGAGCTATTACCCCACACTGTCAGAATGGCTGTTATCAAAAAGACCACAAATAACAAATGTTGACCAGGATGCAGAGAAAAAGGAACCCTCATGCACTGCTGATGGGAATGTGAATTGGTGCAGCCACTGTGGAAAACAGTATGGGGGTTACTAAAAAAATTAAAAGTAGAACTACCATATGATCCAACAATTCCACTTCTGGGTATTTATCCAAAGAAAACAAGAACACTAATTTAAAAAGATATATGCATCCCAGTGCTCATTGCAGCATTACTTACAATAGCCAAGATATGGAAGCAACCTAAGGGTCCATCGATAGATAAATGGATAAAGGAGATGTGATACACACTCACCGCCCCCACCCCACCCCACACACACAGAGGAATATAAATAAACCATAAAAAAACAATGAAATGTTACCATTTGCAACAATATGGATGCACCTAGAGGGTATTAGGCTAAGTGAAATAGGTCAGACAGAAAAACACAAATACTGTATGATTTCACTTATATGTGAAATCTAAAAAAACAAAACAATCAACAAACATAAAACAGAAAGAGAGTCATAGATACAGAGAATAAAGAGCAGGTTGCCAGAGGGTAGGGAGTTGGGAGGAGGGGAGAAATAGGTGGAGTAAAGAGGTACAAATTTCAAGTTACAAAATAAACGAGTCACAATTATAAAATGTACAGTGTGGAGAATATAGTCAATAATAATGTAATGTCTTTTGTACGGTGATAGATGGTAACTTGATTGATCATGGTGATCATTTTATAATGTATAGAAATATCAAATTACTATGCTGTTCATCAGGAACTAACATAATGTTGTAGGTCTATTATACTTCAAAAACAAACAAATTTATGTGTAATTAATATTTGGGTGAATTTGATTATATTAAGAAGGAATTATATGGTCTAAACCCTTACTGGAAACTTATTAATCCATTTGAAATGTTAAATGTAATGTATCAGATTTTAAAGAGAGAAAACAATCTCCTAATTTTTTCACTCGTTATATATTTTATGCAGAGAATAATTCTATATGGTATTTTTTGTAAGTGAAAATGAAAAGGCCAAGAAAAGTCAATATAATTTTGATGAAAAATAAGAAGTGGGTGGACTTCTGTTAAGACATTACAAAACTATAGTAACTACATAATTGCTATTGGTACAAGGATAAACGAAAAAACTAGAAGTAGTTACATGAAAAGCAACAATCTGGGTAGTGTTCAAGTGGTGTATCAGCTCAACAGTGTATTTTGTTATATAAACTGACCTCAGTTCCTAAACATAACCAAAGAGCAGCTGTTGGTTCCCAAACTATGATTCTTAGGTCATAGATGATGCCACCGGATTGCTGTGTCAGAGATCTGCAATGCAGATTGGACAGCAGCCCTCAAATTGTACCACAATATGGGCTGGTGATTTCTCAGTCATATATGCTTGGCTGAAAGAATACTGCCAGATACAAGTTTTTGTCATTATAGTTCAGCTTCTAATATTGCCAGTTGAGGAGATAATGTTTCCTTAAGAATACATCCTAGGAGGAGCTTCAAGATGGCGGAAGAGTAGGACGCGGAGATCACCTTCCTCCCCACAAATACATCAGAAATACATCTACATGTGGAACAACTCCTACAGAACACCTACTGAATGCTGGCAGAAGACCTCAGACCTCCCAAAAGGCAAGAAACTCCCCACGTACCTGGGTAGGGCAAAAGAAAAAGGAAAAAACAGAGACAAAAGAATAGGGATGGGACCCGCACCAGTGGTAGGGAGCTTTGAAGGAGGAAAGATTTCCACACACTAGGAAGCCCCTTCGCGGGTGGAGACTGCGGGTGGTGGAGGGGGGAAGCTCCGGAGCCACGGAGGAGAGCACAGCAACGCGGGTGCAGAGGGCAAAGCGGTGAGATTCCCACACAGACATCGGTGCCGACCAGCACTCACCAGCCCGAGAGGCTTGTCTGCTCAACCGCCGGGGCGGGCGGGGGCTGGGAGCTGAGGCTTGGGCTTCGGAGGTCGGATCCCAGGGAAAGGACTGGGGTTGGCTGCGTGAACACAGCCTGAAGGGGGCTAGTGCGCCACAGCTAGCCGGGAGGGAGTCCGGGAAAAGGTCTGGAGCTGACGAAGAGGCAAGAGACTTTTTCTTGCCTCTTTGTTTCCTGGTGCACGAGAGGGGATTAAGAGCGCCGCTTAAAGGACCTCCAAAAACGGGCGCGAGCCGCGGCTATCAGCGCAGACCCCAGAGACGGGCGTGAGAAGCTAAGGCTGATGCTGCCGCCACCAAGAAGCCTGTGTGCAAGCACAGGTCACTCTCCACACCTCCCCTCCCGGGAGCCTGTGCAGCCCACCACTGCCAGGGTCCCGAGATCCAGGGACAACTTCCCTGGGAGAACGCACGGCGCGCCTCAGGCTGGTGCAACGTCACGCCGGCCTCTGCCGCCGCAGGCTTGCCCAGCACTCCGTACCCCTCCCTCCTGCCGGCCTGAGTGAGCCAGAGCCGCCGAAGCAGCTTTTCCTTTATCCCCGTCCTGTCTGAGCGAAGAACAGATGCCCTCAGGCGACCTACACGCAGAGGCAGGGCCAAATCCAAAGCCGAAACCCGGGAGCTGTGCAATCAAAGAAGAGAAAGGGAAATTTCTCCCAGCAGCCTCAGGAGCAGCGGATTAAATCTCCACAATCAACTTGATGTACCTGCATCTGTGGAATACCTGAATAGACAACGAATCATCCCAAATTGAGGAGATGGACTTTGGGAGCAACGATATATATATATATTTTTTTTTCCCCTTTTTCTCTTTTTGTGAGTGTGTATGTGTATGCTTCTGTGTCTGATTTTGTCTGTATAGCTTTGCTTTTACCATTTATCCTAGGGTTCTGTCTGTCCGGTTTTTTATGTTTTTTTTTAATTACTTAAAATTTTTTTTCTTAATAATTATTTCTTATTTTAATAACTTTATTTTATCTCCTTCTTTCTTTCTTTCTTTCTTTCTTTTATTCCTCCCTTTAATTCTGAGCAGTGTGGAGGGCAGGCTCTTGGTGCTCCAGCCCAGTGTCAGGGCTGTTCCTCTGAGGTGGGAGAGACAAGTTCAGGACACTGGTCCACAAGAGACCTCCCAGCTCCACGTAATATCAAACGGTGAAAATCTCCCGGTGATCTCCATCTCAACGCCAAGACCCAGCTCCACTCAATGACCAGCAAGCTACAGTGCTGGGCACCCTATGCCAAACAACTAGCAGGACAGGAAAACAACCCCATCCATTAGCACAGAGGCTGCCTAAAATCATAGTAAGGCCACAGACACCCAAAACACACAACCAGATGTGGACCTGCCCACCAAGAAGACAAGATGCAACCTCATCCACCAGAACATGGACATTAGTCCCCTCCACCAGGAAGCCTACAAAACCCACTGAACCAAACTTAGCCACTGAGGACAGACACCAAACACAATGGGAACTACGAACCTGCAGCCTGAGGAAAGCAGACCCCAAACACAGTAAGTTAAACAAACTGAGAAGACAGAGAAACACACAGCAGATGAAGGAGCGAGGCAAAAAACCCACCAGACATAACAAATGAAGAGGAAATAGGCAGTCTACCTGGAAAAGAATTCAGAATAATGATATTAAAGATGATCCAAAATCTTGGAAATAGAATGGAGAAAATACAAGAAACGTTTTAACAAGGACCTAGTAGAACTAAAGAGCAAACAGTGATGAACAGCACAATAAATGAAATTAAAACTTCTCTAGAAGGGATCAATAGCAGAATAACTATGGTAGAAGAACGGATAAGTGACCTGGAAGATAAAGTAGTGGAAATAACTACTGCAGAGCAGAATAAAGACAAAAGAATGAAAAGAATTGAGGACAGTCTCAGAGACCTTTGGGACAACATTAAATGCACCAACATTCGAATTATAGGGGTCCCAGAAGAAGAAGAGAAAAGGAAAGGGACTGAGAAAATATTTGAAGAGAATATAGTTGAAAACCTCCTAATATGGGAAAGGAAATAGTTAATCAAGTCCAGGAGGCACAGAGAGTCCCATACAGGATAAATCCAAGGAGAAACATGCCAAGACACGTATTAATCAAACTATCAAAAAGTAAATACAAGGAAAACATATTAAAAGCAGCAAGAGGGCTTCCCTGGTGGCACAGTGGTTGAGAGTCCGCCTGCCAATGCAGGGGACACAGGTTTGTGCCCCGGTCCAGGAAGATCACACATGCCGCGGAGCAGTTAGGCCAGTGAGCCATGGCCACTGAGCCTGTGCATCCAGAGCCTGTGCTCTGCAACAGGAGAGGCCACAACAGTGAGAGGCCCGTGTACCGCAAAAAAAAAAAAAAAAAAAAAGCAGCAAGGGAAAAACAACAAATAACACACAAGGGAATCCCCATAAGGTTAACAGCTGATCTTTCAGCAGAAACTCTGCAAGCCAGAAGGGAATGGCAGGACATATGTAAAGTGATAAAAGAGATAAACCTACAACCAAGACCTTGCCCTCTAGGGGCAAGACGGGAATAAAGATGCAGACCTACTAGAGAATGGACTTGAGGATATGGAGAGGGGGAAGGGTATGCTGGGACAAAATGAGAGAGTGGCATGGACATATATACACTACCAAACGTAAAATAGATAGCTAGTGGGAAGCAGCCTCATAGAACAGGGAGATCAGCTCAGTGCTTTGTGACCATGTAGAGAGGTGGGATAAGGAGGGTGGGAGGGAGGGAGATGCAAGAGGGAAGAGGTATGGGGACATATGTATAACTGATTCACTTTGTTATAAAGCAGAAATCAACACACTATTGTAAAGCAATTATACTCCAATAAAGATGCTAAAAAAAAAAAAAGAATACGTCCTAAGAGCACCAGCTTAGTTGGATGCTTGGGCTCTGCTTCAGAATTGGATGGTTGATAGAAAAAATATATAAACTACTTCTGCTTCCCTTTTCATGTTTCAGCAAGTGTGCTGTATAGTTTGGCCATTTGCCCTTAGTTTACTGATATATTTGATGATATTTTAAAAATCATTTTATTTATAAAATTTGAGGTCACAATTCGTAATAATATACAAAGAACTTGTGTCAAAAATATAGCCAATAGAAAAAGTCTAATATATGAACAGTTATTTCACAGAGGAAGAAACACATATGGTCAACAGAGCTAAAAATAATGGTCAACATTATTGGTGACAAATTATATGTAAATCTAGATGACCATGTGAAACCATCGTACGTAATTCCTATGGCAAAAATAATAATATTGCAAATATCAAGACTTTGAGAGGATTCAAGTTCATAGGATCTCTTGTATATTGACAGTGGGAATATATCTGGCATGATTACTTTGGAAAGCAGTAAGAAATTATCTCATATTTCTGAACATTCACATATCCTACAAGTTCAGTCCTTCCTATATATTAACAATAGTCTCACACATTGTGTTATTTTAGGTCCCCTCAGATGTCAACTGAAGATAAGGGTTCAAGCACATGTGCTATATTTGAGGTGTGATCCTTAGAAACCTGAGTAGTGGAGTGTAGAATTAAGACAGGAAAGGGAAGTCCACAAATAAATGATGCATTATCAAGGAAGTTACGACTGTAGTTAAATGAGGATTTATTTCTCTAGAGAAGTCTAGGAGTCTATATAAAACTCTAGAGCACAGATCCCAGAAACATCTCAAGTGAGAGGCATGGGAAATGGCTATTTATACATCACCTTTCAGAGGTTGTTGTTTGAGAGATGCTCTCTGCTCTGTTGTGTACGTGGACAGAGAGTCTCCTGCTTCCAGAGGAAGTCTTTACAAATAAAAAAGTAAAATATATATTCTTCCTGATGGTGATGTGGAGAAAATAAGTCTATGAAGGGGAGCTGGGAGTGCTGCGATTTTCAATTTTAAATAGGGTAGTCAGTGAAGTATTCCTCTCAGAAGTGACATTTGAACAGAGACATGAAGAAGGGGAAGGAGTGAGCCATGAAGGATCTGAGAGTAAGTGGCCCTAGGCAGAGGTTATAGAAAGTTGACCTGAGGTTGCATAGTTCTAAGAATGACAGAATGACACACATATGAATATAACAGGAGCACAGGGAGGAAGATGCATTTAGGAGAAAAAGGAATCCGGAACTTTTGGATGTTTGAGCATAGCACTGACACAGTCATGCTTAAGGTTTAAAAGGAACACTCTGGCTGCTCTGTAGTGGGGAAGAAAGAACATTCAGGAAGCTAGTGTAATAATTCCGGAAGAAATTATATTGACTTGTACCAAAGTGGTAGTGGTAAAATTGGGGGAAAGTAGTTTGATTATAGACATATTTTAGAAGGAGGAGCATGAAGGGACTCTCTTTAGGTAGGAGCATGGACAACATATCCATTATAATGGAAACTAAAGTGAAGTGGAGGGATACAGGTGCTGAAAGTGAGTGAAGGTGGGGGCAGGGAGAGGGAGGAAAGTTAGGAGGTATATCGATTTTCCCTTCTATTTTCCCAATGAAATATGAAACAAACTTATTAGCTGATGGTGAAAAATGTGAAAGATGTTTTAAAGTATGGGGGAAAGAAGGAAGTTATAAAACGGTTTCTAACAGTGCTGAAAGATTTAATGGGTTAGAGCAGTGCTTCTTAGAGTATCTATGGTGAAGTGCAAGTTTTTGTTTGTTTTTAATTTCCAATTTATCATGGACACCTAAGATGCAATAAAAATGAATTATTTGGAAAATGAAATAAAAAGCGTGCAGCATACAAATCCACTTTTTATTATTAGATTCAACAGACATTATTACTCCGTCAAATTGCTATAACGTTTTATAAAGGCTGCCTGTTGATTTCTCTACTTATTTTTTTAATAAATTTATTATTTATTTATTTTTGCCTGTGTTGGGTCTTCGTTGCTGCTCGGGCTTTCTCTAGTTGTGGCGAGCGGGGGCTACTCTTCATTGTGGTGCGTGGGCTTCCCATTGTGGTGGCTTCTTCTATTGCAGAGCACGGGCTCTAGGCACTCAGGCTTCAGTAGTTGTGTCGTGTGGGCTCAGTTGTTGTGGCTCATGGGCTTAGTTGCTCTACGGCATGTGGGATATTCCTGGACTAAGGCTCCAACCCGTGTCCCCTGCATTGGCAGACGGATTCTTAACCACTGTGTCACCAGGGAAGCCCCTCTCTACTTATTTTTATATAATACCAGGTTATAGAGGTGTGGAAGGATTGGTAGGTGGATTAAAGTTCCCCTTGACATTATGAATTTTAAATATAAGTGTACTTTGAAATGTTTCATACGTTTACATACTATTAACTACCATAATCTTTTGTGATCAGTATGGTAAATATATATGTCAAAAAATCTTTACAGTATTTGATATTGCATTTCTGTTTCTAGGACTCATGTAACTGAATGAAGATAAATGTATGCAGAATTTTGTTCATTACATTGTGGATCTTAAACATATAATATTTTAGAAAGATAAATCAGTCATACAATAGTTTCACTATGAATTGTATATTGTATCACTATTTTGTAAACAAAATATGCAAGAAGTTTTTTAAAAGTTCATGTTAGCAGTGTTAAAAAAGCAATTTGAAAAAAACTGTATTTACTATAATCCCCTTTTTATAACTAGCTCATAATATATATTCAGAAATTTTTAAAAAGTGCATTATGATAAACAGGTGATCTCTGTGATTTGAGATTTGAAGTCAATTGATATTTTTAATTTCTCAAATATTACATTTAATATTGCAATATTCATGTTTTAACATTGCTTCAACAACACAGTTATATACATTAATAGTAAACACATATTGTAGTAAAATTCTTATTTTTTCATAAAACTGTTTCTAAACTGCACATTAGTAAAACAAGAAATCCTTTTCTGTTAGAAGCTACAGGAAGTGCTAAAATATTAAAAGTACAATTATGTGAAAAAAACAAATTTCTTTTTTTTAATGATTCAAATATTTTCTAAAAAATTAATATCAGATGCATTTAGTGAGGATTTTCATCTTTCATAATAACATGGGTTCTGATCTCTATAATAATCCTTTTGCAGTACAGGAAAATTTGCTTTGTTATCATTAAAACCTTAAGGCACTCGAGCTGACCTGGAAAAGGATAAATGTAAAAAACAAAAATCAATTAACTTTAATATTAGTTTTTTCATATCTTGAAAGATTTTTCCCTTTGTTTACTTCTTAAGAAGTATAATATAAATATAGAAAGACATAGGAAAAATGAGAATTCAGATACAAAGAACATAGGAAGGACACCTGAAAATGAAAAGCGTTAATAAGAATCAAAATAAGAATGGTTTGCATAATTGATAACTAAGGGGGAAATGAAAACCAATCTCCAGAGGGCAAAATTTGTTGTTTATTTTTAGTTAAAAGGCCTTATTGTGTACTACCTTACTTAACCAATCTCGAATCTTTCTTTCAAAGACGATAACATTTTTAAAAACTGATAAAATCAAGATTTACAGTGATTAGGTAAATTTCCTACAATCATATAGCTGGCAAGTGATAAGCTGCACATCAAAACTAGTACTGTATTAATTCATTGCTAGACCTATTAGCCTTTGCTCAATACTCTAATGGGAAAGCAGTAATGGTAGGTTTAAACCCAACCAATGGTAGAGGGTTATTTTTAAATAGCTAATAATTATAACAACAAAAATGACTTCCATTTATTAAGCACTTAAAAATAAGCACATTCTAGGTGTTATATATACCTAAGTAATTTAATCATCAGAAAAGCACAGAGTTAGTGCTATTACTTGCATTTTGTAGATATTAAAACTGAGTCATTGAGAAGTTAAGTTATTCAAACCAAAATTAACCTAGATTTAAACATAATTAAATTAATCGGATCAAATAAGCCAGACTGTGCTCACTTCAGCAGCACATATACTAAAATTGGAACAATACAGATAAGATTAGCATGGCTCCTAAGCAAGGATAATGTAAATTTGTGAAGCATTCCATATTTTTACTGTATAGCACAGGGAATGTTATCCAATATCTTGTAATAACCTATGATGGAATATAATCTGCAAAAAAAAAATTACTATACTATATACCTGAAATTAATGCAATATTGTAAGTCAATTTAAAAAAAAAGGCCAGACTTAAAACAAAGGTCTGATTCCAGAGCCCATACTTTTCTTAACTGCCTAATGTTGGTTCTGCAAGTATGTATGGTTAATTTCAGGTCCATAAGTGAGGTAGATGAGACACATGTGGAAATGTTGCCATACATACTTATAAAATTAATATA
Organism: Monodon monoceros; assembly: GCF_005190385.1. Taxonomy (NCBI): domain Eukaryota; kingdom Metazoa; phylum Chordata; class Mammalia; order Artiodactyla; family Monodontidae; genus Monodon; species Monodon monoceros. The sequence continues at coordinate 68,864,804 of NW_021703768.1, forward strand.
TTGATTATTCATTTTTATTACTGTTTTATATAATTTATATTGATTTTCATGTAAAATGATTGTTATCAATTTACTTTTAAAGGGGTGCTGGTATGAAACAGCCCTATAAATGCTCTTCAATATAACTTTGATAATTAGCAGTACTATATATCTTTATAACATAAATGCAATTTTTCAACATATCTTTAGCTATGTGGTTCAGCATTGAAACCCACAGAAGTTAAATTTAATGTGTTTACATCCCCAAAATGAGAAGGTACAGCAAGTTCAGTAATATATGTTTTCTTTAGGACAAAATAGCAATAAAGAATCTAATATTTTATTAAAGAAAGTGTATTAATAATTAGCTTTATAGAAACACTGTTTAAATGATAAGGATTTTTACTTAAACAATTTAACAAGTATGTATACATTTGAATGGTAGCATGAAGAGCTCTGTTCTTCAGTGAAAGAAGTATAATTTGTTAAAATTATTTTAAAAAATTAAGGTCTCCAGATATTTCCGTAAGTGTATACAACAAATATATAAACATTTATTGAAGGAAATCTAAAACATAAAGGAATAGCAAGAGTCTGTATCATTTGAAACACAGTTCACACCTCCTCTCTCATTCTCAGCTCAGAATGCTAGAAAATCCAATCCAAGAAGGTGTAACCAAACATGTAAGACGTCCTCTTTCTCTAGCTTAAAGTTGAGAGCTATATTATCACCCTGAGAATTGCAGGTTGCCAGCATTTCATACACATGTGCTCTGCTCCTCAGATCCAGTTTCAAAGCCTAAATTCCTAGAGAGTATGATCAAAAGATTAGGGGTTTTGTTCTTCCACTAATTCCGCACTGATAGAGTAGTAGCTTTACCTCAGGCATGGCACACCAAAACTGTTGTCCATCCAGCTGTCCTCACTCCAGCTTGCTTACAGGACAATGAATAAAATTTAACCTTTATTTTATACAAAATTTAAGTCAAAAACCTAAATTTTATAATTTAAAATTATAAAACTCTTAGAAGAAAATAGGGGGAAAACTTCATGATATTGAATTTGGAAAGGATTTCCTAGATATGACACCAAAAGCCCAGGCAACAAAAGTAAAAATAGACAAATTGGACTATACCACCAAATGACATAATCAAGAGTGAAAATGTGTCTGTGGAAAGCCCAGAGCCAACATCATACTTAATGGTTACCAGTTGAATGCTTTTGCTCTAATAGCAGGAACAAGGAAAAATGTCCATTCTCATCTCTTGTATTCAACACTGTATTGAAGATTCTTCCAGTTAGGACAATTATGTAAGAAATAAAAAGAAATAAAAAGCATCCATGTTAGTAAGGAAGAAGTAAAACTGTCTATTTACAGATAATATAATCTTATAGCTAGAAAATCTTAGGAATCCACTAAATCCTCTTAGAATTAATAAGTGAGTTTAGTAAGTTTGCAAGATACATGATCAATATACAAAATTAATTGTATTTCTATATACTTGTGATGGAAAATATGAAATTGAAAAAGACAATTCCATTTATAATAGCATCAACAAGAATAAAAATAGGAAAATAAATACTTGGGAATAAATTAACAGAAGAAATGTAAAAATCATATTCTGAAAACTACAAGAAAATAGGGAGACATTCAGTTGTTATTAATCAGAAAACTTAAATTTGTTCAGATGGCAATAACCCCCAATTTGATCTTAAGATTCAATGCAATATTATCAAAATCACAGTTGGCAATTTTTGCAGAAATTGAAAATGTGATCCTAAAATTCATATGGAAATTCAAGAGACTCATAATAGCCAAAACAATTTGAAAGATAAAAACAAATTTCAAGTATTCATACTTCCTGATTTCAGAATTTACTACAAAGTCACCATAATCAAGATATCGTGGTACTGTCATACATTATTTGATTTTCAATGAGAGCGCCAAGGCAATTCAATACAGAAAGAGGGGTCTTTTTAACAAATTTGTCCAGAATGACTGGATTTTTGCATTCAGATAATAGAGTTGTACCGCTGCCTGCCTTACACCATATACAAATATTTAACTCAAAATAGATCAAAGACCTAAATGTAAGAATTAACTAGAAAATGCTTAGGGGAAAACAAGCATATATTTTTCTGACCTTGGATTAGCCAATGGCTTCTTAGATATAAAACCAAAAGCACATGTAACAAAAAAAAAAAATACATTGGATTTCATCAAAATTAAAACACCACATAACTTTGAAGGACACAATCAAGATATTAAAGTACACCCCACAGAATAGGATAATTATTTGTCAATCACATATCTGACAGGGGAGTTGTATCTAGAATATAAAAAGAACTCTTACAACTCAATAATAAAAGGACAATTAACAAATTAATAAATGGGCAAAAGATCAATAGACATTCCTCCAGAATAATCAGTAAATTACCAATAAGAACATAAAATGGGCATTATGCTAAGTGAAATGTCAGAGAAAGAAAGACAGATACCATATGATCTCATTTATATGTGGAGTCTAAAAAAACCTGAACTCATGGAAACAGAGAACAGATTGGTAGTTGCCAAAAGTGGGGAGTGGAGGGATGGGGGAAGTGGGTAAAGGTGGTCAAGAGGTACAAACTTCCAGTTATAATATAAATAAGTTCTGGGATGTGGTATATAGCACTGTGACTATAGTTAAGTTCTCATCACAAGACAAACAATTGTAACTATGTGAGGTGATTGATGTTAACCAAACTTATTGTGGTTATCATTTTGCCATATATTCAAATATCAGATCATTATGTTGTACGTCTTAAACTAATACAAAGTTATATGTCAACTATACCTCAGTGAAACTGGAAAAATTAAAATAAAATCAGTTGATTAGTAACCTTTAGAAAAAGAAAGACTATGAAAAGACATTCAAATATCTTCAGCCATAAAGGGAAATGCAAATCAAATCCACAGTGAGATATCATTTCACATTAGGATACCTATATGAAAAAGAGAGAGGACAGTTAAGTGGCAAGAATATGGAGAAACTGGGACTTTCATACATTACTAGTCGGATTGAAAAATGGCACAGTTACTTTGGAAAATATTGTGGCAGTTTATGGAAAGGATAAACATATACTTACCATGATCCAATAATTCTACTGCTAGGCTTATACCCAAAATTATTGAAACCATGTTCACACATAAACTTGCACACCAGTGTTTATAGCAACATTATTAATAATAGCCAAAATGTAGAAATATCCCAAATGCCTGTCAACGGAGGAATGGAAGAACGCAATGGAATATTATTTGGCAATAAAGAGGAATTAAATAATAATACATGCTACAGCAAGGTAAACCTTGAGAACATCATGCTACATTAAGGAAGCCAGAAACAAAAAGTCACATATTATATGATTCAATTTATGACTTGTCCAGAATAGACAAATCTATAGACCAAAAAGTAGATCAGTTTTACTAGGGCTAGAGGGGTTGTGGGGTTATGTTAAAGGGTACAGGGTTTATTTGGGGAATGATGAAATGTACAAATTGATTGTGGTGATAATTTACAACTCTATCAAATACTAAAAATCTTTAGATTGTATACATGAGATGGGTGAATAGAATGGTATGTGAATTATATCTTATCAAGATGTTTCATTTTTTTTTACAAATATATATTAAACACCTACTACATGATATGCACTGAACAAGATACTAGGATTTAAAATAAGAAAGCACATGAAAAGAGGCTCAACATCACTAATTATTATAGAAATGCAAATCAAAACTATACCAGTATGAATGGCCATCATCAAAAAGTCTATAAATAATAAGTACTGGAGAGGGTGTGGAGAAAAAGGAACCCTCCTACACTATTGGTGGGAATGTAAATTGGTACAGCCACTATGGACAATAGTATGGAGGTTCCTCAAAGAACTAAAAATAGAGCTACCATGTGATCTTTCAGTCCCACTCCTGGGCATATATCTAGAAAAATACATAATTTGAAAAGATACATGCTGCCCAAATTTCACTGCAGCACTATTTACCATAGCCAAGACATGGAAGCAACCTAAATGTTCATTGACAGATGAATGGATAAAGAAGATGTGGTATATATATATATATATATATATATATATATATATATATATATACAATGGGATATTACCCAGCCATAAAAAAAGAATGAAATAATGCCATTTGCAGCAACATGGATAGACCTAGAGATTATCATACTAAGTGAAGTAAGCCAGAGAAAGACTAATATCATATGATGCTGCTTATATGTGGAATCTAGAAAAGAAAAAAAAAAGGTATGAATGAACTTATATACAAAACAGAAATAGACCCACAGACATAGAAAACAAACTTATGGTTACCAAGGGGGAAAGGTGGAAGAGGGATAAATAAGGAATTTGGGATTAACATATACACACTACTATTTATAAAATATGTAACTGACAAGGACCTACTGTATAACACAAGAGACTATACTCACTATTTTGTAATAACCTATAAGGGAAAAGAATCTGAAAAAGAATATATATATATATATATATATATATATATATGTATAATGGAATCACTTTGTTACCTGAAACTAGCACAACATTGTAAATCAACCAACTTCAATTAAAAAAATAAGAAAATATTCCTCTTACCTTAGAAATATTATGATATAACATATATAATAGGAAGATGCCTTTTGTTCAAACTTAGGCTTAGGTGCTTTTTTATTGAGTGGTTAATATGCATTTAGTCTTCAATTTCCTGACTATGTTAAAAGTCAAATAATATTATATAATCCAATCATACTTACTTGCTTTTTAATGAAGTTCATTGTATTTTAAAGACCAGTTTGAGAGATAGTTTATACCAGGGGTCCCCAACCCCCATGCTACAGACTGGTAGCGGTCCATGACCTGTTAGGAACCGAGCTGCACCGCAGGAGGTGAGCAGAGGGCGAGCTAGCGAAGCTTCACCTGTATTTACAGCCATTCCCCATCACTCACATTATTGCCTGAGCTCCATCTCCTGTCAGATCAGCAGTGGCATTAGATTCTCATAGGAGCATGAACCCTACTGTGAACTGCGCATGCAAGGGATCTGGGTTGCATGTTCCTTATGAGAATTTAATACCTGATGATCTGAAGTGGAGCTGAGTCAGTGATGCTAGCACTGGGGAGAAGCTACAAATACAGATTATCATTAGCAGGGAAGTTTGACTGAACAGAGATCATAATAAATCAATTGCTTGCAGACTACTATCAAAACTCTATCAGTGAGTGGCAAGTGAAAACAAGCTCAGGGCTCCCACTGATTCTGCATTATGGTGAGTTTTGTAATTATTTCATTATATATTGCAATGTAATAATAATAGATATAAAGTGCACAATAAATGTAATGTGCTTGAATCATCCCCAAACCAACACCACACTCCCACACCACCCCCACCCTGGTCCATGGAAAAATTGACCTCCATAAAGCTGGTCCCTGGTGCCAAAAAGCTTGGGGACTGCTGGTTTATACAAAACACACATTTCAACAATTAATTAGAAAATAAATTCTTCATTGCAGAAGTGTTAATTAAATAGCCAAGCTATTTATTCATTTAAAAATCTATATATCTCTACTTCTTAGGGTATACTATTCTTGGCAGGTGGAATACTATATGTAGTGGACAATTTTCAGTAGTGACACTGCCTTTTTGGAGCTAGCATTCAATTGTGAGAGACAGTAATAAATAAGATAACTAAGTCATATAGTTTGAATGTTATATAGTGATTATTGCAAAAATTTAAAAATAAATAAGAAAATGAGAATTTAAAATGTTGAGAAATGTGGTTAGAAATGTTGATAAGGTGGTCAGGAAAAGAAAGGCCTCTCTGAGAAGAAGCCTTATGGAAAATACCCACATTTACCTTTTTGTGTATATTTAGGGATCTTGTGTTTATAAATATCATTTACTCTAAGTGGTCTTGTTAGATGTAAATAAATCTAAGACAAGTAAACTCTGCTCTAATTTCTCTTTTCCCTGTTTTTCCTCTCTTCTCTCTCCCTCTCCCTCTGTTTCTTCCTCTCCCTCACTCTATCATATTTCAGAACAAGCCGCACTAGTTCTATTAAAATGTAACTCTGTGTATGGACCCACCTTTCTGTCAACTAAGAATTGCTACAAGTTCACAGTAGCCTTAGTATAGCAAGGATTCACATGGTTTCTTAATAAACCACTGGATGGAAATTTCAAAGTTAAAATTTTGTTCTTTATATTTTTCAGCCTGGTAATTCTAATTCTTTCCTTTTTTTCCCCCCCATATTCTACTATCGTCTGCTCTGACATTTTCTTCCTGTTTCAAGATCTGACAAAAGTTTACCCTACCCTCCAAGCAATTTACAAGTGTGGGTAAGTGTTTCATAATCGGACAGCTTTGTTGTATATGACACCTGTTTATTTTCAAAGAGGCATGGGTGGTTCGTTTTCCATGAAATCAGAATAAAAATACATGTATGGCATGTCATCCTGTACCTCACACTGAAGCAATCACTCCTAGAAAAGCCCTATTATTCTGCATTTCTTCCCATTGAGTTTATAATCTAAAGCAATATTTTAAGCCACAGGGGAAATTGAGCTCAATTCTTTATCTGAAGGGTATGTACTCCATATAATACAGTGACCAAAAATATGCCAAATTGTCAACACTCAGTTTATAACAGCTCAGGCTCATGTGTAACTAGAGGATGATTGTCTGGGAGGTCCAGAGTCATTCTTATGTGGATTGTAAATCGGTGTCGAGTTTGATGAAAATAAACTCTAATTTCTAGGAAAGTAAATGTGGTATGCTGAAAAAAACCTTCCCAAGTCCTAATCCCTAAAATGTTAGCTGATATGGAAAAAAAAAAAAAAAAAGACTTTGCAGATGTATAATGTTAAGGATCTTGAGATGTGGAGATTATCCTCAGTTATCCAGGTGGACCCTAAATGCAATCACAAGTGTCCTTATAAGAGGGGCCAGAGGGAGATTTGAGATAGAAGAAAAGCCAAGTGACCACAGAGGTGGATTTTGGACTGAATAAGAATGCCTACAGTTGCCAGGAGCTGGAAGAGTCAAGGAATGAATTCTCTCCTATATCTTATGTAGGGAGAACAACCCTCCTAGCACCTTGGTTATAGCCCCTTAAGATTCGTTTTTGACTCTGGTCTCCAAAATCATAAAGAGAACCAATGTCTTTTGCTTTAAGCCATCAAGTTTTTGTTAATTTATTACAGCAGTCATAGGGAACTAATACAGTAGATATGTACTGAAACATCGAAGTTGAAATAAATGTTTTAAATTAAAAGAACTGATAGGATAACAAAATGACTTTTTTCCCCTTGGATTAAGGGTTCAGTACACAAATAATTTTATAAACTACATTTTGATGTTTATATATTAATGGGGTATTTCGTAGTGAAAACAACCTACTTTGGCACTCTGCCTTAAATGATACATGTGCATTAGTAATGTTATAAAATGTTAATATTTAATTCATTTTTTCAGTGAGGCCCATGAGAATAATCCAATTTATACAGAGATCTAGTTTTAAGTCATATATTGAATTTTAAAACATGCTTTAAATGTGGTGGAATTAATACAGAAAAATGCAAATATAATATTGTATATTAGTAAAATATATATTTTGATCTTAATGCATTTAAAGAATGGATCAGAAACTTTTTTCTTCTTAAGATCATATATGGTGAAAATGCTATGATTTGTAATTAACATTACAGTATTTTAGACCTGGAAATATCCCTAGAGGGCATTTTTTAAGTCTTTCATTTTATAAATAAGCAAACTGCAGGCTGGAGAAAGTGTAGACTCTACATATTTTATTGATTTGCGGTAGGAAAAAAAATTTTTTGACTCATAATAGCATCATATCGTACTATGAAATATATAGTTTTAAAGCAAATAAAGTCAAAATGAATGCAGAGTCTCCCTACCTAGGTTAAATAGCAGTTGATCTTTGTGTTCATGGTAGAGTTACATAGATTGATCAGAGATCCTTCTAATGCTAATGATTCCACAAATAGGACCTGTTTATTTGGAGATGGTACATAAATGGTGTTAAAACCTGTTAAGGGAGGCATGTCACTTCATTAAATGAAAATGGAGTGACCTGAAGTAAAAATTAATCTGAGTTTCATTCTATGAATACCTCAACTTTTCAAAAAGGAAGAAACTCTGACTGAAGAGGTAAACATGCTGCTCTATCTTACCAACCCCTACTGTTGTCTGAATTAGAGTCCTTAAGTCAGGACCAACAAGATAATGGAACAACTCTCATTCTCCCTAAGAGACAGAACTGTGACACAAGAAGAGTATGCTTTCCCCATATCTTTTCTACACTTCCATCTGTTTGCAACCAAACTAAGACTTCAAGTTGCAATAACCAATGAGAAGAAAGTGAGAGTAGTGGGGGAGTGGCTGAGGGGAAGGAGGAGGGGGGCTATTCAGAGGTACCATAATAAAATTTTAGAGGTTTATACCACATGGATAATATACCCTCATGAGGACAGAAAATAACCTGGAGAACATTTCATAAAATTACCTTTTCTTTCTTTTCTTGGTGTAAGTTAAGGGTTGCAGAATTCCATGAGTAAGGACAAAGGAGATATCTTTGCTTGCTACAGGGAATAAAATTAAGACTTGTGTATTTCAACTTGATCTTATAAGAATAATTCATGAGAAGGAGAAATAAGTTCCATCTAATCATTTAGTCTCTGGAGCAATGACAAATCTGAGTATATTTAGATTTCTGTTTGTATAGCTAAAGAGAAAATAACAACATTGGATACATCAAAAAAAAAGGAAAAAAAGGAAAAACTACAGAGAAACTCAAGTAGGTTGTAAATCTGAAAATGGACCTCAATATTTTAACGTGACTTCAATAACTGGCAATTTCATATACTATATATTGAATGCCTCTTTCATCTGCTGCATGCCAGGGTTGGAATTTTGCAGGTAAAATAACAAAGGAAGAATCTATGCACACTTTCTTTAGATTCCAGCAGTTTAGTTATGTGAGTCATATTCTTTTCTTTCTTTTTTAAATTTTATTTTTTTAACATCTTTATTGGAGTATAATTGCTTTACAATGGTGTGTTAGTTTCTGCTTTATAACAAAGTGAATCAGTTATACATATACATATGTTCCCATATCTCTTTCCTCTTGCCTCGCCCTCCCTCCCACCCTCCCTACACCACCCATCTAGGTGGTCACAAAGCACGAGCTGATCTCCCTGTGCTATGCAGCTGCTTCCCACTAGCTATCTGTTTTACGTTTGGTAGTGTATATATGTCCATGCCACTCTCTTGCTTTGTCACAGCTTACCCCTCCCCCCCTCCATATTCTCAAGTCCATTCTCTAGTAGGTCTGTGTCTCTATTCCCGTCTTGCCCCTAGGTTCTTCAGGACCATTTTTTTTTCTTTTTTTTTTAGATTCCATATATTGGGTTAGCATACAGTATTTGATTTTCTCTTTCTGACTTACTTCACTCTGTATGACAGACTCTAGGTCCATCCACCTCACTACAAATAACTCAACTTCGTTTCTTTTTATGACTAATATTCCATTGTATATATGTGCCACATCTTCTTTATCCATTCATCCAATGATGGACACTCAGGTTGCTTCCATGTCCTGGCTACTGTAAATAGAGCTGCAATGAACATTTTGGTACATGACTCTTTTTGAATTATGGTTTTCTCAGGGTATATGCCCGTAGTGGGATTTCTGGGTCACATGGTAGTTCTATTTGTAGTTTTTTAAGGAACCTCCATACTGTTCTCCATAGTGGCTGTATCAATTTACATTCCCACCAACAGTGCAAGAGGGTTCCCTTTTCTCCACACCGTCTGCAGCATTTATTGTTTGTAGATTTTTTGGTGATGGCCATTCTGACCGGTGTGAGATGATATCTCATTGTAGTTTTGATTTGCATTTCTCTAATGATTAATGATGTTGAGCATTCTTTCATGTGTTTGTTGGCAATCTGTATATCTTCTTTGGAGAAATGTCTGTTTAGGTCTTCTACCCATTTTTGGATTGGGTTGTTTGTTTTCTTGATATTGAGCTGCATGAGCTGCTTATAAATTTTGGAGATGAATCCTTTCTCAGTTGCTTCATTTGCAAGTATTTTCTCCCATTTTGAGGGTTGTCTTTTTGCCTTGTTTATGGTTTCCTTTGTTGTGCAAAAGCTTTTAAGTTTCATTAGATTCATTTTTGTTTATTTTTGTTTTTATTTCCATTTCTCTAGGAGGTGGGTCAAAAAGGATCTTGCTGTGATTTATGTCATAGAGTGTTCTGCCTATGTTTTCCTCTAAGACTTTGATAGTGTCTGGCCTTACATTTAGGTCTTTAATATGTTTTGAGTTTATTTTTGTGTATGGTGTTAGGGAGTGTTCTAATTTCATACTTTTATATGTACCTGTCCAGTTTTCCCAGCGCCACTTATTGAAGAGGCTATCTTTTCTCCACTACATATTCTTGCCTCCTTTATCAAAGATAAGGTGACCATATGTGGGTGGGTTTATCTCTGGGCTTTCTATCCTGTTCCATTGATCTATATTTCTGTTTTTGTTCCAGTACCATACTGTCTTGATTACTGTAGCTTTGTAGTATATTCTGAAGTCAGGGAGTGTGATTCCTCCAGCTCCATTTTTCTTTCTCAAGGCTGCTTTGGCTATTCGCTGTCTTTTGTGTTTCCATACAAATTGTGAAATTTTTTGTTCTAGCTCTGTGAAAAATGCCAGTGGTAGTTTGATAGGGATTGCATTGAATCTGTAGATTGCTTTGGGTAGTAGAGTCATTTTCATAATGTTGATTCTTCCAATCCAAGAACATGGTATATCTCTCCATATATTTGTATCATCTTTAATTTCTTTCATCAGTGTTTTATTTTTTTTATTTTTATTTTTTTGGAGCATGGACCTCTTACTGTTGTGGCCTCTCCCATTGCAGAGTGCAGGCTCAGCGGCCATGGCTCATGGCCCTAGCCACTCCACGGCATGTGGGATCTTCCCAGACCAGGGCACGAACCCGTGTCTCCTGCATTGGCAGGTGGACTCTCAACCACTGAGCCACCAGGTTATCCCTATCAGTGTCTTATCAGTTTCTGCATACAGATATTTTATCTCCTTAGGTAGGTTTAGTCCTAGGTATTTTATTTTTTTTGTTGCAATGGTAACTGGGAGTTTTTCCTTAATTTCACTTTCAGAGTTTTCATCATTAGTGTATAGAAATGCAAGAGATTTCTGTGCATTAATTTCACATCCTGCTACTTTACCAAATTCATTGATTAACTGTAGTAGTTTTCTGGCCACATCTTTAGGATTCTCTATGTATAGTATCATGTCATCTGCAAACAGTGACAGCTTTACTTCTTCTTTTACAATTTGGATTCCTTTTATTTATTTTTCTTCTCTGATTGCTGTGGCTAAAACTTCCAAAACTATGTTGAATAAGAGTGGTGAGAGTGGGCAACCTTGTCTTGCTCCTGATCATAGTGGAAATGCTTTCAGTTTTTCACCATTGAGGATGATGTCGGCTGTGGGTTTCTCATATATGGCCTTTATTATGTTGAGGAAATTTCCCTCTATGCCTACTTTCTGCAGGGTTTTTATCATAAATGCGTGTTGAATTTTGTCAAAAGCTTTCTCTACATCTATTGAGATGGTCATACGGTTTTTCTCCTTCAGTTGTTAAAATGGTGTATCACCTTGATTGATTTTTGTATATTGAAGAATCCTTCCATTCCTGGGACAAACCCCACTTGATCATGGTGTATGATCCTTTTAATGTGCTGTTGGATTGTGCTTGCTAGTATTGTGTTGAGGATTATTGCATCTATTTTCATCAGTGATATTGACCTCATCTTTGTCTGATTTTGGTATCAGGGTGATGGTGGCCTCGTAGAATGAGTTTGGGAGTGTTCCTCCCTCTGCTATATTTTGGAAGAGTTTGATAGGTTAGGTTTTAGCTCTTCTCTAAATGTTTGATACAATTTGCCTGTGAAGCCATCTGGTCCTGGGCTTTTGTTTGTTGGAAGATTTTTAATCACAGTTTCAATATCAGTGCTTGTATTGGTCTGTTCATATTTTCTATTTCTTCCTGGTTCAGTCTTGGAAGGTTGTGCATTTCTAAGAATTTGTCCATTTCTTCCAAGTTGTCCATTTTATTGGCATATAGTTGCTTTTAGTACTCTCTCATGATCCTCTGTATTTCTGCAGTGTCAGTTGTTACTTCTCCGTTTTCATTTCTAATTCTATTGATTTGAGTCTTCTCCCTTTTTTTCTTGATGAGTCTGGCTAATGGTTTATCAATTTTGTTTATCTTCTCTAAGAGCCAGCTTTAGTTTTATTGATCTTTGCTATTGTTTCCTTCATTTCTTTTTCATTTATTTCTGATCTGATCTTTATGATTTCTTTCCTTTTGCTAACTTTGGGGGTTTTTTGTTCTTCTTTCTCTAATTGCTTTAGGTGTAAGATTAGGTTGTTTATTTGAGATGTTTCTTGTTTCTTGAGTTAGGATTGTATTGCTATACACTTCCCTCTTAGAACTGCTTTTCTGCATCCCATAGGTTTGTGTCATCATGTTTTCATTGTCATTTGCTTCTAGGTATTTTTTGATTTCCTCTGATTTCTTCAATGATCTCTTGGTTATTAAGTAGTTTGTTGTTTAGCTTCCATGTGTTTGTATTTTTTACAGATTTTTTTCTGTAATTGATATCTAGTCTCATAGCGTGTGGTCGCAAAAGGTACTTTATATGATTTCAATTTTCTTAAATTTAGCAAGGCTTGATTTGTGACTGAAGATATGATCTATCCTGCAGAATGTTCCATGAGCACTTGAGAAGAATATGCATTCTGTTGTTTTTGATGGAGTGTCCTATAAATATCAATTAAGTCCATCTTGTTTAATGTATCATTTAAAGCTTTTGGTTCCTTATTTATTTTCATTTTGGATGATCTGTCCATTGGTGAAAGTGGGGTGTTAAAGTCCCCTACAGTGATTGTGTTACTGTTGATTTCCCCTTTTATGGCTGATAGTATTTGCCTTCTGTATTGAGGTGCTCCTATGTTGGCTGCATAAATATTTACAATTGTTATATCTTCCTCTTGGATCGATCCCTTGATCATAATGTTGTGTCCTTCTTTGTCTCTTGTAATAGTCTTTATTTTAAAGTCTATTTTGTCTGATATGAGAATTGCTACTGAAGCTTTCTTTTGATTTCCATTTGCATGGAATATCTTTTTCCATCCCCTCACTTTCAGTCTGCATGTGTCCCTAGGTCTGCAGTGGGTCTCTTGTAGACAGCATATAGATGGGTCTTGTTTTTGTATCTATTCAGCAAGCCTGTGTCTTTTGGTTGGAGCATTCACGTTTAAGGTAATTATCGATATGTATGTTACTGTGACCATTTTCTTAGTTGTTTTGGGTTTGTTATTGTAGGCCCTTTTCTTCTCTTGTGTTTCCCACTTAAGGAAGTTCCTTTAGCATTTGTTTTAGAGCTGGTTTGGTGGTGCTGAATTCTCTTAGCTTTTGCTTGTCTGTAAAACTTTTGATTTCTCCATTGAATCTGAATGAGATCCTTGCTGGGTAGAATAATCTTCTTTGTTGGTTTTTCTCCTTCATCACTTTAAATATTTCCTGCCACTCTTGTCTGGCTTGCAGAGTTTCTGCTGAAAGGTCAGCTGTTAATCTTATGGGGATACCATTGTGTGTTATTTGTTCTTTTTCCTTTGTTGCTTTTAATATTTTTTTTGTATTTAATTTTTGATAGTTTGATTAATATGTGTCTTGGCATGTTTCTCCTTGGATTTATCCTGTATGGGTCTCTCTGTGCTTCCTTTACTTGATTAACTATTTCCTTTCCCATATTAAGGAGGTTTTCAACTATAATCTCTTCAACTATTTTCTCAGTCCCTTTCTTTTTCTCTTCTTCTTCTGGAACCCCTATAATTTGAATGTTGGTGGATTTAATTTTGTCCCAAGAGGTCTCTGTGACTGCCCTCAATTCTTTTCATTCTTTTTTCTTTACTCTGCTCTGCAGTAATTATTTC